>NC_000074.6:54796729-55123712 GCF_000001635.26 Mus musculus | reverse complement strand
GATCCTGCTGAGAGGAAAATGTCTCCTGGGCAAGATCCCATTCGAACCAGACTTGGCCACTGGAGGGAGTCTCTGGAATGGTGCTGGCAGCAATGGGACTCAGATCCATGGAGCTTCCAGACTCCTCTCGAGGCACCTTTGCAGGAGGACTCTGGGCCTCGGCTGGACACCGGGATTCCCACCTCTGCCTCTTGCCCCGTGGACACTCCGAAGAGGAAGGAGAGCAGCACTCCCCATTGAGGCAAGCCCAGGACGAACCAGCTCCAGGGGCTTCCTCCTGCTCCCAGTTGCCTGGTGGCTGACACTTGCTGTGCCCACCAAACACAAGCCCAGTGGGCTCCTGTGGCCCAGCCCCTGGCTTTCTGGACAGGGGCTTGGCCCCTTCCTGCTGCCAAGGCTCCTCCAGGCTCGCCCTGGACGTTCCTAGGTGCACCAGGTTCTGGACATCTTGCTGCAGCTCAGGGCTCCAGTTTTCTCCTGGATGCGGGCTTCGAATGTGAGGTGCCCTACGGTTGGACCTTTGGTGCGATTTTCGGCTCTGGCTTAGGCAAGAGCTGCTGCCTGGGCAGCAGCTGCAAAGCCCAAGGAAAACCTCTCTCCCATCTCTGCGGACTTCCTGGGATGCTTGCTCCTGGGGCTTCTCTTCTGGGGAGGTGCTCCGGCCCTCCGTTGTGAGGCCCTTCTCCAAGCCAAAGTCCTGCCGGGTCTGCTCAGGCTGGGGCCCATGCAGGAACCCAGTGGACCACTGGGCCACTAAGTCCTTTACAAAGGGCACGAGGAGTTGCTGTTTCTTCAAGGACTTGATGGTCTTTCTGAAGCCAATCTCTGCAAGGCAGTCACACAGAGAAGGAAGAGAAGACATATTCTTCAGCGTTTTGTAGATCTTTCCTGGGTCGGTCTCCTGGCAAAGGCGATCCAGCAGCTTCTGCAGAACACCTGCCTCGGAGCTAGTCTCCATGACCACTCCCGAGGACAGGGCTGGATTCTCTAGGTTCGATCTGCACGCCAGACTCACCTTGTGACCTGCCTCTAGTCGGGTGTGTGCTCTCCTGAGCAGAGAGAGAACACCTACAGACAGAAGCTCACAGCTTAGAAGCCCTTGCCTCTGTCAGGCATGCCCTTTTATAACTGCCCCTGACAGGTGGGACCTCAGCCACGCCCAGTCTCAAGATGGCTGCCACACACAGGCATGGAAGCCACGCCCAGTCGCCAAATCTCAAGATTTCCTGTAGGCCTCCAAACAAAGACCTGATGGAAAAAATTTACATATCTCTCTATCTATCAATCTATCTATCTATGTAAATGAAATCAATCAATCAAACAACCAAAAGCAAAACCACAACCAACACCAACACCAACACCAAAACCAACTAAGTAAACCAACAAACAAAACAGGATGGAATCTGTTCTCCTCATACATTTCCTCATACTGCAAAATGGCCACCCAGCCATGTGACCTCCACCCACTGAACCTCCTTAGGGCAAAGTCCTTTCCTTTGTAGGAAAACTTATTGGAGGCACCTGTTTGCTGAAAGCCTCTTGCTGCTTCTTCCCACAACCTTGTAGCCAATGGAAGTCCACACAGGTGCATAGAACCAGGTGCACAGCCACACCTTTGCATTTCAGGGTTGTAGAAGGGATTCTGTGTCTCTGTGTCTAGGGTTATCTGTACCTTGCCTTGAATTCATTCTCATTGGACCTTTGCCTGCTTCTCTGGCTCATGCCTGTCTCACTTTTTCTCACTATCAATGTTTTATCTCTCTTTTCTGTCTCTCCTTTACACACTATGTGTGATTACCCAATACTCACTTTACAATTAGTGGGTATACTGCTGGTTTTCTCCTTGGCTTTTGCTGACACCAACATGTGACCTTGCTTGCATCCCTAGGACCCTCTAAAGCATACTTTAATTTTAAGTGCCAATCCATCTGAGCTCTTACGCTAATGAGAGACAATGTCTGGGAACTTTGGATCAGTTTTGTTCTCAATCCTATAGGCAAGTTATTTCTCTCTCTCTCTCTCTCTCTCTCTCTCTCTCTCTCTCTCTCTCTCTCTCTCTCTCTCTCTCTGCCTCTCTGTACTCGTGTAACTTTCCTTTTCTTCATCACACACATACAAATAGTTGTACCACACACACACATGAACACACTCACAGACACATACCCATAAAAAATACACACACATGAGGGCATGCATGCACACACATATACATGTACACTCCCCCCCCACACACACACAGGCACACACACACACACAAACTGCCTTGATTCCTACTGGTTTGTGGGCACTGATATCAAGTCTACTGCCAGACTTCCACAAACATATTGATGTGCCTACTTCTCTTTGTGACTCTAGGTATCTCTTCTACCATCTACGATCCTACATGCGTCTTTGCAAAACTGTCAGCAGGCAGACTGTTAGTCTCTTTGTCCAACTGCTAAACTGTATCTAGGTCCATGGGTATCAATCCTTCACAAGTAATGTAGAGACAAACCCACAAAGTTGATTGTGGGAGAGATATTGATTTATTTTTGAAGATGTTTTGAGAATTGACATGGGACAAAAGTTAAGGTGTGGAAAACTGTGTAAAGAAGTCCAGTGAGAATGCCAAGATTAGCTGCTGGGAAGTCTGCCCGGAGCCCTAAACCCAGGGTGTACCATGTGGCAGTCCCTGGAGGGAAGCGCCTGTGTGTCCAGTCAGTCCAATCTCAGGAGTTGCAGGTTTTCTGGTGATGGAAATCATCTGGGGTTCACCTTTTATAGAAGCACTTTCTGTAGTCCTTCAGGGCCTTGGCCATGAGAGGAGCAGGTCTTTTAGCAGGGCCCTTTTTGGTGCCTCTTTCTCCAAGGAGAAGGCAGGAAGCCCTCTGGGCTGGAGGATGGGCAGGAGCCTCAGGAAGACTGTGGGCATTTTGGGCAGAGGCAGCCCCAGTGGGTCCTGGCTGTCCTTGTTGGCTGGGGCTCTTGAGCTCGGTGATGAAGGAGACCATCATCGTCTGTCTGGGTTGAGGCCTCTTGGCTCTTTTGCTTTGGAGGCAGCCTATGACGGTTTGCAGCCTCTCCTCTTGGGACCCCTGAAGCTGCAGGGCTGTGGGGGCCTCAGGCTGGCTGTAGGATTCCTTGCACCTGCGGCCCTGGGGCCAGGACTTCTCTTCTGGCTGCCCAAGCCCAACTTTGTCCTTGCCAGCCTGGCAGTGAGCACCATCCCTGGTTCCAGTGCGCTTCTGCTGGGGTCCTGCTGCAGGCCTGCAACCTGAATAGACTCGGGTTCTGTGCTGCTTCCTGAGCTCCCACCCCCAAGCTGAGGCTTCATGATCCTGCTGAGAGGAAAATGTCTCCTGGGCAAGATCCCATTCGAACCAGACTTGGCCACTGGAGGGAGTCTCTGGAATGGTGCTGGCAGCAATGGGACTCAGATCCATGGAGCTTCCAGACTCGTCTCGAGGCACCTTTGCAGGAGGACTCTGGGCCTCGGCTGGACACCGGGATTCCCACCTCTGCCTCTTGCCCCGTGGACACTCCGAAGAGGAAGGAGAGCAGCACTCCCCATTGAGGCAAGCCCAGGATGAACCAGCTCCAGGGGCTTCCTCCTGCTCCCAGTTGCCTGGTGGCTGGCACTTGCTGTGCCCACCAAACACAAGCCCAGTGGGCTCCTGTGGCCCAGCCCCTGGCTTTCTGGACAGGGGCTTGGCCCCTTCCTGCTGCCAAGGCTCCTCCAGGCTCGCCCTGGACGTTCCTAGGTGCACCAGGTTCTGGACATCTTGCTGCAGCTCAGGGCTCCAGTTTTCTCCTGGATGCGGGCTTCGAATGTGAGGTGCCCTACGGTTGGACCTTTGGTGCGATTTTCGGCTCTGGCTTAGGCAAGAGCTGCTGCCTGGGCAGCAGCTGCAAAGCCCAAGGAAAACCTCTCTCCCATCTCTGCGGACTTCCTGGGATGCTTGCTCCTAGGGCTTCTCTTCTGGGGAGGTGCTCCGGCCCTCCGTTGTGAGGCCCTTCTCCAAGCCAAAGTCCTGCCGGGTCTGCTCAGGCTGGGGCCCATGCAGGAACCCAGTGGACCACTGGGCCACTAAGTCCTTTACAAAGGGCACGAGGAGTTGCTGTTTCTTCAAGGACTTGATGGTCTTTCTGAAGCCAATCTCTGCAAGGCAGTCACACAGAGAAGGAAGAGAAGACATATTCTTCAGCGTTTTGTAGATCTTTCCTGGGTCGGTCTCCTGGCAAAGGCGATCCAGCAGCTTCTGCAGAACACCTGCCTCGGAGCTAGTCTCCATGACCACTCCCGAGGACAGGGCTGGATTCTCTAGGTTCGATCTGCACGCCAGACTCACCTTGTGACCTGCCTCTAGTCGGGTGTGTGCTCTCCTGAGCAGAGAGAGAACACCTACAGACAGAAGCTCACAGCTTAGAAGCCCTTGCCTCTGTCAGGCATGCCCTTTTATAACTGCCCCTGACAGGTGGGACCTCAGCCACGCCCAGTCTCAAGATGGCTGCCACACACAGGCATGGAAGCCACGCCCAGTCGCCAAATCTCAAGATTTCCTGTAGGCCTCCAAACAAAGACCTGATGGAAAAAATTTACATATCTCTCTATCTATCAATCTATCTATCTATGTAAATGAAATCAATCAATCAAACAACCAAAAGCAAAACCACAACCAACACCAACACCAACACCAAAACCAACTAAGTAAACCAACAAACAAAACAGGATGGAATCTGTTCTCCTCATACATTTCCTCATACTGCAAAATGGCCACCCAGCCATGTGACCTCCACCCACTGAACCTCCTTAGGGCAAAGTCCTTTCCTTTGTAGGAAAACTTATTGGAGGCACCTGTTTGCTGAAAGCCTCTTGCTGCTTCTTCCCACAACCTTGTAGCCAATGGAAGTCCACACAGGTGCATAGAACCAGGTGCACAGCCACACCTTTGCATTTCAGGGTTGTAGAAGGGATTCTGTGTCTCTGTGTCTAGGGTTATCTGTACCTTGCCTTGAATTCATTCTCATTGGACCTTTGCCTGCTTCTCTGGCTCATGCCTGTCTCACTTTTTCTCACTATCAATGTTTTATCTCTCTTTTCTGTCTCTCCTTTACACACTATGTGTGATTACCCAATACTCACTTTACAATTAGTGGGTATACTGCTGGTTTTCTCCTTGGCTTTTGCTGACACCAACATGTGACCTTGCTTGCATCCCTAGGACCCTTTAAAGCATACTTTAATTTTAAGTGCCAATCCATCTGAGCTCTTACCCTAATGAGAGACAATGTCTGGGAACTTTGGTTCAGTTTTGTTCTCAATCCTATAGGCAAGTTATTTCTCTCTCTCTCTATCTCTCTCTCTCTCTCTCTCTCTCTCTCTCTCTCTCTCTCTGCCTCTCTGTACTCGTGTAACTTTCCTTTTCTTCATCACACACATACAAATAGTTGTACCACACACACACATGAACACACTCACAGACACATACCCATAAAAAAATACACACACATGAGGGCATGCATGCACACACATATACATGCACATTCCCCCCCACACACACACAGGCACACACACACACACAAACTGCCTTGATTCCTACTGGTTTGTGGGCACTGATATCAAGTCTACTGCCAGACTTCCACAAACATATTGATGTGCCTACTTCTCTTTGTGACTCTAGGTATCTCTTCTACCATCTACGATCCTACATGCGTCTTTGCAAAACTGTCAGCAGGCAGACTGTTAGTCTCTTTGTCCAACTGCTAAACTGTATCTAGGTCCATGGGTATCAATCCTTCACAAGTAATGTAGAGACAAACCCACAAAGTTGATTGTGGGAGAGATATTGATTTATTTTTGAAGATGTTTTGAGAATTGACATGGGACAAAAGTTAAGGTGTGGAAAACTGTGTAAAGAAGTCCAGTGAGAATGCCAAGATTAGCTGCTGGGAAGTCTGCCCGGAGCCCTAAACCCAGGGTGTACCATGTGGCAGTCCCTGGAGGGAAGTGCCTGTGTGTCCAGTCAGTCCAATCTCAGGAGTTGCAGGTTTTCTGGTGATGGAAATCATCTGGGGTTCACCTTTTATAGAAGCACTTTCTGTAGTCCTTCAGGGCCTTGGCCATGAGAGGAGCAGGTCTTTTAGCAGGGCCCTTCTTGGTGCCTCTTTCCCCAAGGAGAAGGCAGGAAGCCCTCTGGGCTGGAGGATGGGCAGGAGCCTCAGGAAGACTGTGGGCATTTTGGGCAGAGGCAGCCCCAGTGGGTCCTGGCTGTCCTTGTTGGCTGGGGCTCTTGAGCTCGGTGATGAAGGAGACCATCATCGTCTGTCTGGGTTGAGGCCTCTTGGCTCCTGTGCTTTGGAGGCGGCCTATGAGGGTTTGCAGCCTCTCCTCTTGGGACCCCTGAAGCTGCAGGGCTGTGGGGGCCTCAGGCTGGCTGTAGGATTCCTTGCACCTGCGGCCCTGGGGCCAGGACTTCTCTTCTGGCTGCCCAAGCCCAACTTTGTCCTTGCCAGCCTGGCAGTGAGCACCATCCCTGGTTCCAGTGCGCTTCTGCTGGGGTCCTGCTGCAGGCCTGCAACCTGAATAGACTCGGGTTCTGTGCTGCTTCCTGAGCTCCCACCCCCAAGCTGAGGCTTCATGATCCTGCTGAGAGGAAAATGTCTCCTGGGCAAGATCCCATTTGAACCAGACTTGGCCACTGGAGGGAGTCTCTGGAATGGTGCTGGCAGCAATGGGACTCAGATCCATGGAGCTTCCAGACTCCTCTCGAGGCACCTTTGCAGGAGGACTCTGGGCCTCGGCTGGACACCGGGATTCCCACCTCTGCCTCTTGCCCCGTGGACACTCCGAAGAGGAAGGAGAGCAGCACTCCCCATTGAGGCAAGCCCAGGACGAACCAGCTCCAGGGGCTTCCTCCTGCTCCCAGTTGCCTGGTGGCTGACACTTGCTGTGCCCACCAAACACAAGCCCAGTGGGCTCCTGTGGCCCAGCCCCTGGCTTTCTGGACAGGGGCTTGGCCCCTTCCTGCTGCCAAGGCTCCTCCAGGCTCGCCCTGGACGTTCCTAGGTGCACCAGGTTCTGGACATCTTGCTGCAGCTCAGGGCTCCAGTTTTCTCCTGGATGCGGGCTTCGAATGTGAGGTGCCCTACGGTTGGAACTTTGGTGTGATTTTCGGCTCTGGCTTAGGCAAGAGCTGCTGCCTGGGCAGCAGCTGCAAAGCCCAAGGAAAAACCTCTCTCCCATCTCCGTGGACTTCCTGGGATGCTTGCTCCTGGGGCTTCTCTTCTGGGGAGGTGCTCCGGCCCTCCGTTGTGAGGCCCTTCTCCAAGCCAAAGTCCTGCCGGGTCTGCTCAGGCTGGGGCCCATGCAGGAACCCAGTGGACCACTGGGCCACTAAGTCCTTTACAAAGGGCACGAGGAGTTGCTGTTTCTTCAAGGACTTGATGGTCTTTCTGAAGCCAATCTCTGCAAGGCAGTCACACAGAGAAGGAAGAGAAGACATTTTCTTCAGCGTTTTGTAGATCTTTCCTGGGTCGGTCTCCTGGCAAAGGCGATCCAGCAGCTTCTGCAGAACACCTGCCTCGGAGCTAGTCTCCATGACCACTCCCGAGGACAGGGCTGGATTCTCTAGGTTCGATCTGCACGCCAGACTCACCTTGTGACCTGCCTCTAGTCGGGTGTGTGCTCTCCTGAGCAGAGAGAGAACACCTACAGACAGAAGCTCAGAGCTTAGAAGCCCTTGCCTCTGTCAGGCATGCCCTTTTATAACTGCCCCTGACAGGTGGGACCTCAGCCACGCCCAGTCTCAAGATGGCTGCCACACACAGGCATGGAAGCCACGCCCAGTCGCCAAATCTCAAGATTTCCTGTAGGCCTCCAAACAAAGACCAGATGGAAAAAATTTACATATCTCTCTATCTATCAATCTATCTATCTATGTAAATGAAATCAATCAATCAAACAACCAAAAGCAAAACCACAACCAACCCCAACACCAACACCAAAACCAACTAATAAACCAACAAACAAAACAGGATGGAATCTGTTCCACTCATACATTTCCTCATACTGCAAATGGCCACCCAGCCATGTGACCTCCACCCACTGAACCTCCTTAGGGCAAAGTCCTTTCCTTTGTAGGAAAACTTATTGGAGGCACCTGTTTGCTGAAAGCCTCTTGCTGCTTCTTCCCACAACCTTGTAGCCAATGGAAGTCCACACAGGTGCATAGAACCAGGTGCACAGCCACACCTTGGCATTTCAGGGTTGTAGATGGGATTCTGTGTCTCTGTGTCTAGGGTTATCTGTACCCTGCCTTGAATTCATTCTCATTGGACCTTTGCCTGCTTCTCTGGCTCATGCCTGTCTAACTTTTTCTCACTATCAATGTTTTATCTCTCTTTTCTGTCTCTCCTTTACACACTATGTGTGATTACCCAATACTCACTTTACAATTAGTGGGTATACTGCTGGTTTTCTCCTTGGCTTTTGCTGACACCAACATGTGACCTTGCTTGCATCCCTAGGACCCTCTAAAGCATACTTTAATTTTAAGTGCCAATCCATCTGAGCTCTTACCCTAATGAGAGACAATGTCTGGGAACTTTGGATCAGTTTTGTTCTCAATCCTATAGGCAAGTTATTTCTCTCTCTCTCTCTCTCTCTCTCTCTCTCTCTCTCTCTCTCTCTCTCTCTCTGCCTCTCTGTACTCGTGTAACTTTCCTTTTCTTCATCACACACATACAAATAGTTGTACCACACACACACATGAACACACTCACAGACACATACCCATAAAAAATACACACACATGAGGGCATGCATGCACACACATATACATGCACATTCCCCCCCACACACACAGGCACACACACACACAAACTGCCTTGATTCCTACTGGTTTGTGGGCACTGATATCAAGTCTACTGCCAGACTTCCACAAACATATTGATGTGCCTACTTCTCTTTGTGACTCTAGGTATCTCTTCTACCATCTACGATCCTACATGCGTCTTTGCAAAACTGTCAGCAGGCAGACTGTTAGTCTCTTTGTCCAACTGCTAAACTGTATCTATGTCCATGGGTATCAATCCTTCACAAGTAATGTAGAGACAAACCCACAAAGTTGATTGTGGGAGAGATATTGATTTATTTTTGAAGATGTTTTGAGAATTGACATGGGACAAAAGTTAAGGTGTGGAAAACTGTGTAAAGAAGTCCAGTGAGAATGCCAAGATTAGCTGCTGGGAAGTCTGCCCGGAGCCCTAAACCCAGGGTGTACCATGTGGCAGTCCCTGGAGGGAAGCACCTGTGTGTCCAGTCAGTCCAAGTCTCAGGAGTTGCAGGTTTTCTGGTGATGGAAATCATCTGGGGTTCACCTTTTATAGAAGCACTTTCTGTAGTCCTTCAGGGCCTTGGCCATGAGAGGAGCAGATCTTTTAGCAGGGCCCTTCTTGGTGCCTCTTTCTCCAAGGAGAAGGCAGGAAGCCCTCTGGGCTGGAGGATGGGCAGGAGCCTCAGGAAGACTGTGGGCATTTTGGGCAGAGGCAGCCCCAGTGGGTCCTGGCTGTCCTTGTTGGCTGGGGCTCTTGAGCTCGGTGATGAAGGAGACCATCATCGTCTGTCTGGGTTGAGGCCTCTTGGCTCCTGTGCTTTGGAGGCGGCCTATGACGGTTTGCAGCCTCTCCTCTTGGGACCCCTGAAGCTGCAGGGCTGTGGGGGCCTCAGGCTGGCTGTAGGATTCCTTGCACCTGCGGCCCTGGGGCCAGGACTTCTCTTCTGGCTGCCCAAGCCCAACTTTGTCCTTGCCAGCCTGGCAGTGAGCACCATCCCTGGTTCCAGTGCGCTTCTGCTGGGGTCCTGCTGCAGGCCTGCAACCTGAATAGACTCGGGTTCTGTGCTGCTTCCTGAGCTCCCACCCCCAAGCTGAGGCTTCATGATCCTGCTGAGAGGAAAATGTCTCCTGGGCAAGATCCCATTTGAACCAGACTTGGCCACTGGAGGGAGTCTCTGGAATGGTGCTGGCAGCAATGGGACTCAGATCCATGGAGCTTCCAGACTCCTCTCGAGGCACCTTTGCAGGAGGACTCTGGGCCTCGGCTGGACACCGGGGTTCCCACCTCTGCCTCTTGCCCCGTGGACGCTCCGAAGAGGAAGGAGAGCAGCACTCCCCATTGAGGCAAGCCCAGGATGAACCAGCTCCAGGGGCTTCCTCCTGCTCCCAGTTGCCTGGTGGCTGGCACTTGCTGTGCCCACCAAACACAAGCCCAGTGGTCTCCTGTGGCCCAGCCCCTGGCTTTCTGGACAGGGGCTTGGCCCCTTCCTGCTGCCAAGGCTCCTCCAGGCTCGCCCTGGACGTTCCTAGGTGCACCAGGTTCTGGACATCTTGCTGCAGCTCAGGGCTCCAGTTTTCTCCTGGATGCGGGCTTCGAATGTGAGGTGCCCTACGGTTGGACCTTTGGTGCGATTTTCGGCTCTGGCTTAGGCAAGAGCTGCTGCCTGGACAGCAGCTGCAAAGCCCAAGTTAAACCTCTCTCCCATCTCCGCGGACTTCCTGGGATGCTTGCTCCTGGGGCTTCTCTTCTGGGGAGGTGCTCCGGCCCTCCGTTGTGAGGCCCTTCTCCAAGCCAAAGTCCTGCTGGGTCTGCTCAGGCTGGGGTCCATGCAGGAACCCAGTGGACCACTGGGCCACTAAGTCCTTTACAAAGGGCTCGAGGAGCTGCTGTTTCTTCAAGGACTTGATGGTCTGTCTGAAGCCAATCTCTGCAAGGCAGTCACACAGAGAAGGAAGAGAAGACATTTTCTTCAGTGTTTTGTAGATCTTTCCTGGGTCGGTCTCCTGGCAAAGGCGATCCAGCAGCTTCTGCAGAACACCTGCCTCGGAGCTAGTCTCCACGACCACTCCCGAGGACAGGGCTGGATTCTCTAGGTTCGATCTGCCCGCCAGACACACCTTGTGACCTGCCTCTAGTTGGGTGTGTGCTCTCCTGAGCAGAGAGAGAACACCTACAGACAGAAGCTCACAGCTTAGAAGCCCTTGCCTCTGTCAGGCATCCCCTTTTATAACTGCCCCTGACAGGTGGGACCTCAGCCACGCCCAGTCTCAAGATGGCTGCCACACACAGGCATGGAAGCCACGCCCAGTCGCCAAATCTCAAGATTTCCTGTAGGCCTCCAAACAAAGACCTGATGGAAAAAATTTACATATCTCTCTATCTATCAATCTATCTATCTATGTAAATGAAATCAATCAATCAAACAACCAAAAGCAAAACCACAACCAACACCAACACCAACACCAAAACCAACTAAGTAAACCAACAAACAAAACAGGATGGAATCTGTTCTCCTCATACATTTCCTCATACTGCAAAATGGCCACCCAGCCATGTGACCTCCACCCACTGAACCTCCTTAGGGCAAAGTCCTTTCTTTGTAGGAAAACTTATTGGAGGCACCTGTTTGCTGCAAGCCTCTTGCTGCTTCTTCCCACAACCTTGTAGCCAATGGAAGTCCACACAGGTTCATAGAACCAGGTGCACAGACACACCTTTGCATTTCAGGGTTGTAGATGGGATTCTGTGTCTCTGTGTCTAGGGTTATCTGTACCTTGCCTTGAATTCATTCTCATTGGACCTTTGCCTGCTTCTCTGGCTCATGCCTGTCTCGCTTTTTCTCACTATCAATGTTTTATCTCTCTTTTCTGTCTCTCCTTTACACACTATGTGTGATTACCCAATACTCACTTTACAATTAGTGGGTATACTGCTGGTTTTCTCCTTGGCTTTTGCTGACACCAACATGTGACCTTGCTTGCATCCCTAGGACCCTCTAAAGCATACTTTAATTTTAAGTGCCAATCCATCTGAGCTCTTACCCTAATGAGAGACAATGTCTGGGATCTTTGGTTCAGTTTTGTTCTCAATCCTATAGGCAAGTTATTTCTCTCTCTCTCTCTCTCTCTCTCTCTCTCTCTCTCTCTCTCTCTCTCTCTCTCTCTCCCTCCCTCCCTCCCTCTCTCTCTCTCTCTCTCTCTCTCTCTCTCTGTGCCTCTCTGTACTCGTGTAACTTTCCTTTTCTTCATCACACACATACAAATAGTTGTACCCCCCCACATACAAAGACACATGCCCAAACACATACAGACACACACAGGCATGTATGCATCATGCACACAAGTACACTCACACACATGCACACACATACATTCACACACATGCAAGTATGCATGCACACACACATGCATGCATGCACCTGCACACACACACAGGCACAAACACACTCCAACACTCATACAACAAATTTAGTGTGGATTTTATTGAGGTGTTTCCTTTTCATGTTTAAGGCCTTTTTTATTCACTTCATTCATTCCTACTCGTTTGTGATCACTTTTGTCAAGTCTACTCCAGCCTTCCACAAACATATTGATGTGCCTACTTCTCTTTGTGATTCTAGGTATCTATTCTTCCATCTATTATCCTACATGTATCTTTGCAAAGCTGTAAGCAGGTAGTCTGTTAGTTTCTTTTCCAACTGCTAAACAAGTATCTTTGTTTTTGTGTATCAATCATTTATAAATGTGTAAATCATTCCCCCAAACTCCATTGACGAAATTTTGTATTTGTTTATTTATTCATCATGTTTTTCAGGTTGACTCTGGACTAAAGTGAAGTTTGGAAAAATTCTGTAAAGATGTTCAGTTTAAATGCCAGGAGTGACTCCTCTTTCTGGAATCTGAAATCCAGTGTGTCCCATATGCACCGTTCTGGATTGGTGAGTCTCCCTGTCCAGTCCATCTGATTCCCAGGAGTCAGGCATTCTTGTGTTCGATTGCATGTGAGGTTCACTTTTTAGTGAACCTATTGCTGTAGTCCTGAGTTTCATGGTATAGCTCATGTACCCCTACTTCTTCTTCCCCTTCTTCCCCTCTTCCCCTTCTTCCCCTCTTCCCCTTCTTCCCATCTTCCCCTCCTTCTCCTCTTCACCTTCTTCCCCTTCTTCCCCTCTTCCTCTTCTTCCCCTACTTCCCCTTCTTTCCCTTCTTCCCCTCCTTCCTCTCCTTGTCCTCCTCCTCCTTGCCCTCCTCCTCCTCCTTCTTTTTCATCTTCTTCTCCTTCTCATCCTTCTCCTCCTTCTTCTCCCACTTTTCCTCCTCCTTTTTTTCTTCTTTTCTTCTTCTTCCTCTTCTTCTTTTCTTCTTCCTCTTCTTTTCTTCTTCTTCTTCTTCTTCTTCTTCTTCTTCTTCTTCTTCTTCTCCTCTTTCTCCTCCTCCTCCTTGTTCTCTCTTCTCCTCCTCTTCCTACCCCTTCTCCTCCTTTTTCTCTTTTCCTTGCATTTCTTTCTTTCTTTTTTTTGCAATTTTAATTGGATATTTTCTTTATTTACATTTCAAATGTTATCCACTTATTTTTTTACTTTCCCTTCTATATATCTCTTATCCCCTCCTTCTGACTCTTTGATGATGTTCCCCCACTCACCCACCCCATCCTCCCTCCTTGCCCTGGCATTCCCCTACACTTGGGCATTGTCTTAGTCAGGGTTTCTATTCCTGCACAAAGATCATGACTAAGAAGCAAGTTGGGGAGGAAATGGTTTATTCAACTTATACTTCCATACTGCTGTTCATCATCATGGAAGTCAGGACTGGAACTCAAGCAGGTCAGGAAGTAGGAGCTGCTACAGAGGCCATCCATGGAGGGATGTTCTTTACTGGCTTGCTTCCCCTGGCTTGCTCAGCCTGCTCTTTTATAGAACCAAGACTACCAGCCCAGAGATGGTACCACCCACAAGGGGATCTCCCCCCTTGATCACTAATTGAGAAAATGCCTTACAGCTGGATTTCGTGGAGGCATTTCCCCAACTGAAGCTCCTTTCTCTATGATAACTCCAGCCTGTGTCAAGTTGACACAAAACTAGCCACTACAATTGACCCCTTGTCAACTTGACACACAAACACATAACTAGTAAGCCTCAACCCTTAGTTTCTTATTCATCCCCAAGATCTAAACAACTTTAAAAGTCCCACAGTCTTTACATACTAAAAGTTCAATCCCTTTAAAAGGTCCAATATCTTTTAAAATTCAAAGTCTCTTAAATGTGGGCTCCACTAAAATACTTTCTTCCTTCAAGAGGGAAAAATATATCAGGGCACAGTCACAATCAAAATCAAAAATCAATCTCCAACTGTACAATGCCTGGGATCCAACTCAAGATCTTCTGGGATCCTCCAAGGGCTTGTGTCACTTCTCCAGCCCTGTCCTTGTATCAGACACATTGTCTTTTAGTCTCCAGCTGCCTGCACTCCAACTAAAGCTCCTTTCTCTGTGATGCTGTGTCAAGTTGACACAAAAGTAGCCAGAACAGGGATCAAGCCTTTACTGGACCAATGGCCTCTTTTCCCTCTGATGGCCAAAAAGGCCATTATCTGCTACACATGCATCTGGAGTCTCGTGCCCCTCCACATGTACTCTTTGGTTGGTGGCTTAGTCCCTGGAAGCCCTAGGGTTCTGGTTGGTTGATATTGTTGTTGTTTTCCTATGGGGTTACAGATGCCTTCAGCTCCTTCAGTCAGTCCTTTATCTAACTCTTCAGGAGACCTTGTTTGAGGGTTCTCTGCCTGCTCTGTTCACCCTACCACCTGTGGTTTCTATCCACAAGACAACACCTAGGCTACTTTCCCAGTCAACTCTGTACTCTCACCTTGCATTTTCCCCAACAGCAACCTGCCTCCACTGTTCCTGCATTCTGGAGGATGGGATTTCACACAGGTTAGGGACTTGGATATTGGAGCTGAGGCAGAGGCAATGGAGGGTTGCCTTTTACTGGGTTGCTTGCCCTGCGTTGCTCTGCTTGCCTTCTTATAGATCCTAGGACCACCATCCCAGGGATGGCACCACTCACAATTACCCCTCCCCACTTGATCTCTAATTGAGAAAATGCCTTACTGCTGGATCTCTGGGAGGCGTTTCCTCAACAGAGGCTCTTTTTTTCTGAAATAAGTCCAGCTTGTGTCAAGTTGACACACAAAACCAGCCAGTACACTTACCCCTCGTCACCTTGACACACAATCACACCACTATTGAGCCTCAATTCTTACTTTCTTATTTGTCCCCAAGACATAAATATCTTTAAAAGATCCACTGTCCTTCCAAATTCTTATATATATTAATATTTCAATTCTTTTAACATTTCCATTCTTTTAAAATTCAAAGTCTTTTACAATTCAAAGTCTTTTACAATTCAAAGTCTCTTAATTGTGAGCTCCATTAAAATACTTTTTTTACTTCAAGAGGGAAAATATTAGTACACAGTCACAATCAAATAAAATAAAACCAAACTCTAATAGTCCAATGTCTGGGAATCTCTCATGATCTTTTTGGGCTCCTGCAAGGGTTTGGATCACTTCTCCAGCTCTGCCATTTGTAGAACACAGCTTGCCTTCTAGGCTGCAGCTTTCACCATTCTACTGATCCTGCTGTTCTTGGTGGTTATCCCATGGTATTGGCATCCCCAAAGTGCTGGAGACTTTTGCTGCAACTGGGCTGCACTTTCTCAAATAGCCTCTCACTTTCAAGGTGCCATACCTCTCAACTTCTTGGCATGACCCCTTCAGTCGTGGGCCTTCAACTGCCAGTGAGGCTGTACTTTCATCAATGGCCTCTCCTGGCCTCTCACAGTGCCAAGCATCAGCTGCTACACCTCCATCATTTCAAAACCAGTATCACCTGGGTAATTCTTATACATTACCAACTACAGCTGCTGCACCAGGTGCAACCTGACTATCTCTGGAACACAGCTTCTTTGTGCTCCCAGAAAACATTTCCCTGAGGACTTCACCTCAGTGATGCTGGTCTTTTCTTAATCACTGCTAATTTCTTAACTCCAGCTAACCAGCATCAATTTTCCCAGTAAGGCAAATATTTTACTTTAGTAGTTCTGGTATCTTCTTAGTTACAGTTGATTCTTCAACTCCAGCTAACCAAAACCAAAGAATTCTCACAATCAAAATAGCAATGGCCCTGATAAGAGTTTTTAATCTTCCCTGTGAAATTTTGCAACCCAGGACTCCATCTTCTGCATTGCTCTAAACATTATCTTCCAAGCTCCTATAGAACATCCCACAGACCTCTTAATATTACAATGGCCCTTCTAGCCCAGCATTCCAAAGTCCTTCCATAGTCCTCTCAAAAACATGTAAGGCTCTCACAGTAATACCACTATTACACTGGTACCAGTTTGCCTTGATCAGGTTTTCTATTCCTGCACAAAAAATCATGACCAAGAAACAAGTTGTGGAGGAAAAGGTTTATTCAGCTTACATTTACACATTGCTATTCATTGCAAAGAAAGGCAGGACTGGAACTCACACAGGGCAGGAATCTGGAGGCAGGAGTTGATGTAGAGGCCCTGGAATGGTACAGTTTACTAGATTTCTTCCCTTGCTTTGTTCAGCTTACCTTCTTATAGATCCTAGGACCCCAGCCCAGGGATGGCAAACACTCACAATTATTTGATAGACAATTCTACCAACATGCATATTGATAATATATAAACGAAGAGAAACAGAGTCATAAATAAGTATATGCATATATCATGAAGTTTGGCGTGTAGATATGTCCTCTATGCCCAAAAAAGAATAAAAAATAAACAAGTGAAATTACAAGGGAGTAAAAATAAAGGGAAAAGAACAATGAAAAAAAAACCAAACTAAATTGGGTGAGTGGTTGTGTGAGAGAGATGAGAGAGAGAGAGAGAGAAAGAGAAAGAGAGATTAACTGAATAAAGAAAGGAGGACAAATTAGGGCCGATGATCCCAAATATTATAAGTCATTAGGGCAAGAGCTCAGACATAATGGTATCCACCTTTAGACATGCCCTCTTTGAGAGTCCCTAGAATTCAAGGTTGCAGTGATCAGGTGTGCAAAGTACAGAGAAAACTTGGAAGTGTGTAGACTGTTTTATAAAGGAGATTTTGAGAGATTACAGACAGGAAGTAAAAGGAAGAGAGATAAGGGAGAATACAAATGATATTGAGATAAAGACAGACACACATAAACAACCAGAGAGATGGGCAAAAAGAGACTCAGCATAAACAAAAGGGAACCCCTGGGTAACCCAGGAAGTAAAGTAGTAGAGGTCCAATATCAATTCTGCAAAATGCAAAGGAGTGGCTGGGCTGTTGTTATGTACTTCTCTGTGGACAGCTATGTACAACCAGCTTGTGGATAAAAGGAAGGAATTAGGCGTGATGGAGTGGCTACCAGCAAGTTGGTGGTACAGATGTGGAATCTCTGACCTGCAGGCCTACCTGTTGGAGTAGAAATTAATTTGGGGTTTCTACTCCACCTTTGATCATTTAGTTCCAAGTTAAAAGACACAAATTCTTTATATTTATAATAAACCTTAATAGGCCTAGATTTGAGCAGATATCAGCCCTTTAAGCTACTTTGTCTACTTGCCTATCAGTAACCCCAGGGTATGTCTTTCCATGTTTTGCCTGGTCTGCTCTTACTGTAATTGGCCAGCCCTCATGGACATGCTTTCCCAATTCATGGTGTCTTCTCTTTCATCTCCATTCTCTCTCTGGTGGCAGTCACTGCTCAATCCCTAAGCCTGGCAACTGAATTTCCCCTTCCTATCTTTTGCCCAAATGTAGGCTGTAGGCATCTTTATTGACCAATCAGGAATAACATAGGGAGGGGCCAAGGTTGCATAGCCTCAGTTGGTAGAAGTGAGAATCCCCTTGTCCCAGAGATAACCAGGCCCAGTATTTATCATTACAATATATAGCAACAGGGCAAACCTCTATTCCCATCAAGGAAAAGCTCTTGCCCTTAGGAGGCTCAACTTTTTGAGGTTAGATTCCTGGGTCTCCATTTTGTACAACTAGGCAGGAAAGCAGACTCCATCCTGTTTCGCTCATAGTGTATCTATTGCTTCAGACCTGTGGCATACCTTTGAAGCTGGAGTTGCTAATTTGTGAGCTGTCTCTCCCTATAGATGGACTTGTGAAGATTCACAATGCACAGAGCTCACCTGTAAGTTAGGCAGTGGTCTGGAACCCACTGTGTCTGATAGGTTGACATGACCCAGGGCAACTCTTAAAAAGAAAAACATTTAATTAGGTTGGCTTACAGTTTCAGAGGCTTAGTTCATTATTGTCATTGTGGGAAGCATTGTGGCAGACAGGCAGACATATTGTTGCATGAGAATCTGAGAGTTCTACATCTTGATCCACAGGCAACAGGACTCTATGAGGAGCCTCATGGATTCAAAAGTACAAAGGTACCTGCACTAATGAGCTAGCTTGTCAGAAACATACAAAGACGGGCAGATCCCTGAGTTCAAGATCAGCCTGTGACAGAGCAAGTTTAGGTGCTGGCATGGTAGGGATCAGGATAGGATCTAACCCAGTTAATCTCATTGTTTGTGCTTACAAAGGCAGGCATATCTCTGAATTCATTTGCTATGTTAAAAAAAAGTGTACTTGCTGCCTTTGCAAAGAATCAAGGGGCTACAGTCAGTTATAAAATAATGATTTATGGAATAATCAAAAGCGAACATGGGGAGGATGATTGAACAGATATGTAAATAAAAGAATGGGCTTTGGTCTGCAAAAACTGAGCTATATCTATGCAGCTATCTGGAGCTTGAGAAAAAGACAGAACTGACAGTTTGAACCTATGATTGATTTTGAATTGTTCCTTTCACTGCTCCCAAAGACCACCTCCTCAGGACCTCTCCTCTCTAAGCTGAAGCTGGTCATTTGCAACATTAAGAGAGTAGTAGAGAGTAGGGGAGAGGGAGAGGAGAGGGAGGGGAGAGGGAGAGGAGAGGAGGGGAGGGGAGGGGAGGGGAGGGGAGGGGAGGGGAGGGGAGGGGAGGGGAGAGGAGAGGAGAGGAGAGGAGAGGAGAGGAGAGGAGAGGAGAGGAGAGGAGAGGAGAGGAGAGGAGAGGAGAGGGAGGGGAGAGGAGAGTTCCTTCAGTAGCAATTTGGCACACAAACAGCTATAATTGAGCATGCAAATTTAATGTATCCACCTATAAATTTGTGAGTTTGCACCATAGATAGCATACTTATTTTTGATGTTATATATATATTTTATTAGATATTTTCTTTATATACATTTCAAATTTCAAATGCTATCACAGAAGTTCCCTATAACCGCCCCCGCCCCCCACCGCCCTGCTCCCCTACCCACCCACTCCTGCTTCTTGGCCCTGGCATTCCCCTGTACTGGGATATATAAAGTTTGCAAAACCAAGGGGCCTCTCTTCTCAGGGATGGCCGACTAGGCTATCTTCTGCTACCTATGCAGCTAGAGACATGATCTCTGGGGATACTGATTAGTTCATATTGTTGTTCCACCTATAGGGTTGCAGACCCCTTCAGCTATTAAACTCTACCATCTCAGTAACTTTTCTGAGCCACTAGATGTCAGCATCCAATAATTCTTAGGAAGAAATTACAATGCCTTTTTATTTTCCTTTGCGACAGCCTTTCTTTTCAGCCATTTTCTCTACATTTAAGAAACACAAACTAGAAATTGTATGCTGCTGATAGTTTCAGACACAAGAGACAATCTCCTGGTTTAGCTGATTTCCTAACCATGAGTTTAATGTTTTGTTAGGCATAGAGATCAATAATGATGTCAATCAACTTTGAGCAACACACAAACATGTAATGGTATATATATGTGTGTGTATATATACCATCATATATATATATATATATATATATATATATATATATATATATATATATATGTGCATTAATATACGCTAATGCAAGCAATTATAATTCAAATGTTTATGATATCAAAAAAACTGCCTAAAACATGTTTCCCACTTCAGTTCTCTCAGCAACTCTTTATCATTTATTTTATATACTGTTTCACAAAAAAAGTGAAGACAGAACTTACATTCCCATTTTTAATATATCTCAAATTTAATTCTTTCTTCCTCTCCTGTGGTTATAATTAGATGTTGTCATATTCCATCACAATTATTACTTTCTTGTTGCCTAGAGGAATATCTTACACACTGAACAGGAAACATAAAGCTTTGTTAATTAACAGCTTTGTTAATTTTCTAGGTCAATTAGTAATAGGAAAATAATTTTTACATCATGTTGTTTCACCTAAGCTAAGTGATGAGTTCTAGAGAAGCAGTGGATAATACTTAACATGTATAAAAAATGTATTTATAATACAAAATATAATATGTATTTAAATATCATTAAATTCCCTTAGATAATGTTTATTGAGGATTTTTGCATAACAAGTCAGAAAATGTGCATTTCCTTTTCTCTAATATTTTTACCCAATACCTACGTTTAGTGAGGGAGCAAAACTGAAAGAGAAGAGATGAATGAGGATAAAGAGAAATTCTGTCCTTATCCTTAACATGACATAATCAATCGAAAGAGATCTAATTAACACTTTGCCTACAGTTGGCAGTGGGAAATTATACAGTCTATGTACTGTTCATGGGCCCATACAGAACTAACCACTGTGAACCACACAAATTTCTTATACATTTGTGTATCAATAATTTACTCTTTTGAACTAGCTATGGTTTAGATCCATTTATCTTTCAGGAATATTGTTTATTTTTTCTATACAAGTTGTAAATACACTCTCTTCTCTGGGAAGTGGTAGTTACAGACTGACTGTAAAATCTATCCATTTAACAAAAATCAATTCATTCCGTCTCTTTGCAAGGCACTTTGCCAGATTCTGTGGTGAAGGTACAAAGATATATTCAAAGGAATTTCTGTTCCAAGAGCTTTAAATGGGTCATCGTAATAAATAACAGTATCTTATAGTCTTGGTATCCCATTAGTGCTTGATGCCCATAACTCACAACTAATTAAAGATATTGAATCATTTTGCAAATAATAAAAATCTCATCAGTCCATTTTACACACAGAGAAATCAAATCTGACAAACCAGATTTCTTTTTCAAATGAAGTAATTGAAATTCTTATAAGAAATGCTATGCTTCAGGCTATATAAGAAACTGGAATTACATAACAATTTCCATAGCATATTTCTGGTATTTTTTACTGACTTCTATAAAATTTTGATTGAAACAAATCTGTCAAATAATAGGTAAAACACCAAATATGAGTTAAGGAATATGTTTTCACTCCATATCACTGTTAGCATATTAATGTTGTGTGATGGCTGCTGGGCATTTAGTATTAATGGAAGAGGATTTGATTCAGCTTATCTTGAAAAATATAAGTATTTTTCCCTTCTTGTACTTTGCATTGGATACATTCATGTGCACATCAATACTCCCTCTCTCTGTGACAAAAGGAAAGCTGAGGGACATATCTGTCACTCAGGCACAGTGAACAGATGGAATGATTTTTTTAATGTACAGACAGCCCCAAGGAACTAGTCAAAGAACAAATTAAACAGACAACTCATTCTCAATCTGCCTTTACATTGTACTGTGGGTTTTATGGAAATCCTGCTTCCTTTTACTGAATCTTATATGGAACTATGCCATAAATTATTATCTTAATTAATTACTCTGTTCATGAAGAAACATTATCATGGAGTTTTATGGCTTATAAGTAATTGTTTTTTATAGATTTGTGTGACTTGAATTTTATCCTTTAAAATATTGAGATTATAATGTAATTAAAATATCTCTCCCTTTACTTTCCTTCCTCTAAACCCTCCATATACTCTTCCTCACTCTTCAACTTCTGGCCTCATTTTTCAATAATAGTTATTGCATATATATCTTTTCAGCCATTTTCTATACATTTCATATATGTATTCGTACATAAAACTTGTTCAGTCCAAATGAAGTTAATTGTGTGTAATTTTTTTCAGGTCTGCCACTTGACAACCAATTGCTTTATTCTTCTCTAAGGAAGGCCACCTCTCCTACTCCAGGCTTTCTTCAGGTGCCTATAGCTCTGTAGGCTTGTAGCCTTCTGGACTTTTCCCCATGAACTCTCCACGTTCAGCTCTCATTTGGGCAGTCATGTTGATGATAAGTGATAGAAAGAGCTCCTGATATTACCTGGAGAAACAATCTTATAGAAACTCCCCAATCCTCTGGCTCTTGCCATCTTTCCATGTCCTTTTCTGCAATGTTCCCTGATTATGATTATAAGGTACAAAGTGTTTGTAGTTTTGTTTGTTGGGACTGGACTCCGCAACTCTGCATTTTGATTGTGGTTTTCTATAGTAGTCTCAATCTGCTGCAATGAGAAGTTTCCTTGATGAGGAGTGAATACTACACATATGTCTGAGTATAAGAACAAATATTTATAGATTATTGTTAGGGACCATGCTATTAGTAAATTTGTGGTTGCAGATCCTCTTTCAATAACCAAAACGTCTCTAATACTGGTATCCCTCTTTTTGAGTGAGTTTTAAGTTTACATAGAGAGCTGTTGTGTTCTGCAAAGTTATGTGTGCAACTATTACACCCTAAAGGTTATCTTGCCATGCTAGTCATTGATGTGGTTCATAGGCATCATAACTGTGTAGGACTTTTGGTTTCTTTCCTCATTTGGAAGCTTGCATGATAAAAGCTAGTTCTCACGGAGGCAGAATTCAGGTCAGTTCTTGATCATAGCTCTCTGGGTCCTGTTTCTGAAGGGCATTATGTCTTTAGGATAAAAGACTTATCTTTCACCTGTGGGAGTGTGGGCAAGGGTAACAATAATACAGTATGTGTTTTTGGAGATTTTTCAAACTCCTTGGTCAATAACAAATAAGAGGGTTTCTCATGTTTGGTATTGGGATTTTTGTTAGGTAATCTTTGAAGTGCAACTAGAGCTCCACTAGTACAAATGAGAAATGTTAAACTTTATTCTTAATGGTTGTATATTGTGCAGCATAATAATAAATATATTCTGGATGAGAACTATTATTGCTAGCGATGTGTGTGTGTGTGTGTGTGTGTGTGTGTGTGTACACATATGTCACAAAATGTATGTAAAAAAAAAAAAACTTTAAAAATTTGAAGAGGCAAGAATGAGTACTCCCGAGAGTCACAAGTCACTTCCTGTCCACGCCAGCCCCGGGGTACCTTGGGTGCAGAGTCTCCGGACACTCACAAGGTCCTCACAGGATCCTCCATGGGATCTTAAAACCTCTGGTGAGTGGAATACAGCCCCTACTCCAATCCAATCATGCAGGACCTGAGACTGCATTAATTAGGGAAGCAGAAAACCTGGCCTAATCAGGGTCACAACTGGAACACAACT
Organism: Mus musculus; assembly: GCF_000001635.26. Lineage (NCBI taxonomy): Eukaryota > Metazoa > Chordata > Mammalia > Rodentia > Muridae > Mus > Mus musculus. The sequence goes on along the minus strand of NC_000074.6, from coordinate 55,100,496 downwards.
TCTGCCTGGAGGCAGGTTCGAACACCAGATATCTGGGCACCTTCCCTGCAAGAGGAGAGCTTGCCTACAGAGAGTACTCTGACCACTGAAATTAAGGAGAGAGCTAATATCCCAGGTCTGCTGATAGAGACTAACATAATCACCTGAAGAACAAGCTCCAGAGATTACCAGATGGCTAAAGGCAAACGTAAGAATCTTACTAACAGAAAACAAGACCTATCACCATCATCAGAAGGCAGCACTCCCATCCCACCCAGTCCTGGGCGCCCCAACACACCCGAAAAGCTAGACCCGGATTTAAAAGCATATCTCATGATGATGGTAGAGGACATCAAGAAGGACTTTAATAACTCACTTAAAGAAATACAAGAGAACACTGCTAAACAGGTAGAAGAACTTAAAGAGGAAACACAAAAATACCTTAAAGAATTGCATGAAAACACAACTAAACAGGTGATGGAATTGAATAAAACCATCCAAGACTTAAAAAGGGAAGTCGACACAATAAAGAAAACCCAAAGTGAGGCAACGCTGGAGATAGAAACCCTAAGAAAAAAATCTGGAACCATTGATGCGAGCATCAGCAACAGAATACAAGAGATGGAAGAGAGAATCTCAGGTGCAGAAGATTCCATAGAGAATATCGGCACAAAAATCAAAGAAAATAAAAAACGCAAAAAGATCCTAACTCAAAACATCCAGAAAATCCAGGACACAACGAGAAGACCAAACCTACAGATAATAGGAGTAGATGAGAATGAAGATTTTCAAATCAAAGGACCAGCAAATATCTTCAACAAAATTATAGAAGAAAGTTCCCAAACCTAAAGAAAGACATGCCCATGAACATAAAAGAAGCCTACAGAACTCCAAATAGACTGGACCAGAAAAAAAATTACTCCCGACACATAATAATCAGAACAACAAATGCACTAAATAAAGATAGAATATTAAAAGCAGTAAGGGAAAAAGGTCAAGAAACATATAAAGGCAGACCTATCAGAATTATACAAGACTTTTCACCAGAAAAGCCAAAAGAGTTTGAACAGATGTTATACAGACACTAAGAGAACACAAATGCCAGCCCAGGCTACTACTATATCCAGTCAAACTCTGAATTACCATAGATGGAGAAACCAAAATATTTCACAACAAAACCAAATTCACACATTATCTTTCCACAAATGCAGCCCTTCAAAGGAAAATAACAGAAAAAAAAAAAAAAAACAATACAAGGACGGAAACCACGCCCCAGAAAAAGGAAGAAAGTAATCCCTCAACAAACCAAAAAGAAGACAGCAACAAGAACAGAATGCCAACTCTAACAACAAAAATAATAGGAAGCAACAATTACTTTTCCTTAGTATCTCTTAATATCAATGGAATGAATTCCCCAATAAAAAGACATAGACTATCAGAATGCCTACACGAACAGGACCCAACATTCTGCTGCTTACAAGAAACTCATCTCAGGGAAAAAGACAGACACTACCTCAGAGTGAAAGGCTGGAAAACAATTTTCCAAGCAAATGGTGTGAAGAAACAAGCTGGAGTAGCCATTCTAATATCTAATAAAATCGACTTCCAACTCAAAGTTATCAAAAAAGACAAGGAGGGACACCTCATACTCATAAAATGTAACATCCTCCAAGAGGAACTCTCAATTCTGAATATCTATGCTCCAAATGCAAGGGCAGCCACATTCATTAAAGAAACTTTAGTAAAGCTCAAAGCACACATTGTACCTCACACAATAATACTGCCAGACTTCAACACACCACTTTCATCAATAGACAGATAGTGGAAACAGAAACTAAACAGGGACACAGTGAAACTAACAGAAGTTATGAAACAAATGGACTTAACAGATATCTACAGAACATTTTATCCTAAAACAAAAGGAAATAACTTCTTCTCAGCACCTCACGGGACCTTCTCCAAAATTGACCATATAATTGGTCACAAAACAGGCCTCAACAGATACAAAACTATTGAAATTGTCCCATGTACCCTATCAGACCAACATGGACTAAGGCTGATCTTCAATAACAACATAAATAATGGAAAGCCAACATTCACGTGGAAACTGAACAACACTCTTCTCAATGATACCTTGGTCAAGGAAGGAATAAAGAAAGAAATTAAAGACTTTTTAGAGTTTAATGAAAATGAAGCCACAACATACACAAACTTATGGGACACAATGAAAGCATTTCTAAGGGGGAAACTTATAGCTCTGAGTGCCTCCAAAAAGAAACTGGAGAGAGCACACACTAGCAGCTTGACAAAACACCTAAAATCTCTAGAAAAAAGGAAGCAAATTCACCCAAGAGGAGTAGATAGCAGGAAATAATCACACTCAGGGGCGAAATCAACCAAGTGGCAACAAGAAGAAGTATTCAAAAAATCAACCAAAGGAGGAGCTGGTTCTTTGAGAATATCAACAAGATAGATAAACTCTTAGCTAAACTCACTAGAGGGCACAGGGACAGCATCCTAATTAACAAAATCAGAAATGCAAAGGGAGACATAACAACAGATCCTGAAGAAATCAAAAAACACCATCAGATCCTTCTACAAAAGGCTATACTCAACAAAACTGGAGAACCTGAATGAAAAGGACAAGTTTCTAGACAGATACCAGGTACCAAAGTTAAATCAGGATCAAGTTAACGATCTAAAGAGTCATATATCCCCTAAATTAGAATTAGAAGCAGTCATTAATAGTCTCCCAACCAAAAAAAAAAAAAAGCCCAGGACCAGATGGGTTTAGTGCAGAGTTCTATCAGACTTTTAAAGAAGATCTAATTCCAGTTCTGCACAAACTATTCCACAAAATAGAAGTAGAAGGTACTCTACCCAACTCATTCTATGAAGCCACAATTACTCTAATACCTAAACCACAGAAAGATCCAACAAAGATAGAGAACTTCAGACCAATTTCCCTTATGATTATCGATGCAAAACACTCAATAAAATTCTCGCTAACTGAATCCAAGAACACATTAAAGCAATCATCCATCCTGACCAAGTAGGTTTTTTTCCAGGGATGCAGGGATGGTTTAATAAACGAAAATCCATCAATGTAATCCATTATATAAACAAACTCAAAAACAAAAACCACATGATCATCTCCTTAGATGAAGAGAAAGCATTTGACAAGATCCAAAACCCATTCATGATAAAAGTCTTGGAAAGATCAGTAATTCAAGGCCCATACTTAAACATGATAAAAGCAATCTATAGCAAACCAGTAGCCAACATCAAGGTAAACAGTGAGAAGCTGGAAGCAATCCCACTAAAATCAGGGACTAGACAAGGCTCCCCACTTTCTACCTACCTATTCAACATTGTACTTGAAGTCCTAGCCAGAGCCATTCGACAACAAAAGGAGATCAAGGGGATACAAATTAGAAAAAGAGAAGTCAAAATATCACTTTTTGCAGATGATATGATAGTATATATAAGTGATCCTAAAAATTCCACCAGAGAACTCCTAAACCTTATAAACAGCTTCAGTGAAGTAGCTGGATATAAAATTAACTCAAACAAGTTAATGGCCTTTCTGTACACAAAGGTCAAACATGCTGAGAAAGAAATTAGGGAAACAACACCCTTCTCAATAGTCACAAATAATATAAAATAACCTTGGCGTGACTCTAACTAAGGAAGTGAAAGATCTCTATGATAAGAACATCAAGTCTCTGAAGAAAGAAAATAAGATCTCAGAAGATGGAAAGATCTCCCATGCTCATGGATTGGCAGGATCAATATAGTAAAAATGGCTATCTTGCCAAAGCAATCTACAGATTCAATGCAATCCCCATCAAAATTCAACTCAATTCTTCAACGAATTAGAAAGAGCAATCTGCAAATTCATCTGGAATAACAAAAAACCTAGTATAGCAAAAACTCTTCTCAAGGATAAAAGAACCTCTGGTGGAATCACCATGCCTGACCTAAAGCTTTACTACAGAGCAATTGTGATAAAAACTGCATGGTACTGGTATAGTGACAGACAAGTAGACCAATGGAATAGACTTGAAGACCCAGAAATGAACCCACACACCTACTGTCACTTGATCTTCGACAAGGGAGCATAAACCATCCAGTGGAAAAAAGACAGCATTTTCAACAAATGGTGCTGGCACAACTGTCGGTTATCATGTAGAAGAATGTGAATTGATCCATTCCTATCTCCTTGTAGTAAGATCAAATTTAAGTGGATCAAGGAACTCCACATAAAACCAGAGACACTAAAACTTATAGAGGAGAAAGTTGGGAAAAGCCTTGAAGATATTGGCACAGGGGAAAATTCCTGAATAGAACAGCAATGACTTGTGCTGTAAGATTGAGAATTGACAAATGGGACCTCATGAAACTGCAAAGCTTCTGTAAGGCAAAAGATACCATCAATAAGACAAAAAAGGCCACCAACAGTTTGAGAAAGGATCTTTACCTACCCTAAATCAGATAGGGGACTAATATCCAATATATATAAAGAACTCAAGAAGGTGGACTCCAGAAACTCAAATAACCCCATTAAAAAATTGGGATCAGAGATAAACAAAGAATTCTCACCTGAGGAATACTGAATGGCTGAGAAGCACTTGAAAAAATGTTCAGCATCCTTAATCATCAGGGAAATGCAAATCAAAACAACCCTGAGATTCCATCTTACACCAGTCAGAATGGCTAAGATCAAAAATTCAGGTGACAGCAGATGCTGGCAGGATATGGAGAAAGAGGAACACTCCTCCATTGTTGCTGGCATTGCAAGCTTGTACAACCACTCTGGAAATCAGTCTGGCGGTTCCTCAGAAAATTGGACATAGTACTACTGGAGCATCCCGCAATACCTCTCCTGGGCATATATCCAGAAGATGTCCCAACCGGTAAGAAGGACACATACTCCACTATGTTCATAGAAGCCTTATTTATAATAGCCAGAAGCTAGAAAGAACCCAGATGTCCCTCAACAGAGGAATGGATACAAAAATATGGTACATTTACACAATGAAGTACTACTCAGCTATTAAAAAGAATGAATTTATGAAATTCCTAGGTAGATTGTTGGACCTGGAGGGCATCATCCTGAGTGAGGTAACCCAATCAAAAAAGAACTCAAATGATATGTACTCACTGATAAGTGTATATTAGCCCAGAAACTTAGTATACCCAAGATATAAGATACAGTTTGCAAAACACTTCAATCTGAAGAAGAATGAACACCAAAGTTTGGACACTTTGCCCCTTCTTTGATTTGGGAACAAAACACCCATGGAAGGAGTTACAGAGACAAAATTTGGAGCTGAGACAAAAGGATGGACCATCTAGAGACTGCCATATCCAGGGATCCATCCCATAATCAGCCTCCAAAAGATGACACCATTGCATACACTAGCGATTTTGCTGAAAGGACACTGATATAGCTGTCTCTTGTGAGACTATGCTGGGGCCTAGCAAACACATAAGTGGATGTGCTCACAGTCAACTATTGGATGGATCACAGGGCCACCAATGGAGGAGCTAGAGAACATATCCAAGGAGCTAAAGGTTTCTGCAACCCTATAGGTGCAACAACATTATGAACTAATCAGTACCCCGGAGCTCTTGACTCTAGCTGCATATGTATCAAAAGATGGCCTAATCGGCCATCAGTGGAAAGAGAGGCCCATTGGACATGCAAACTTTATATGCCCCAGTACAGGGTAATGCCAGGGCCAAAAAGTTGGAGGTGGTGGGTAGGGGAGTGGGGGGGGGAGGTTATGGGGAATTTTGGGATAACGTTAGAAATGTAATTGATGAAAATCCCGAATAAAAATATTTTTAAAAAGAATGAGTACTCCCAATAAGGAGTACATTATTTTATCCATTTAATATGTTACAAAGACATATGCCATTGGGGAATGTATCCTCAACCAATAGAGTTATAAAACTGGATGTATACATACAGGAGAAAAACATTAGTACCTTTATTTATCAACTTAAACACACACATAAGCACACACAAACACACAAAGAACTTAATCCAAATGGATCAAAGACCTAAATAAAAAACCTGCAACACTGAAACTGGTAGAAGAAAATATAGGGAGCCCTATATGATATAGCTGTAGTGAAGGACTTTCAGGAAAATAACTCTTTGTCTAAGAACTATGACCAACTATTGGCAAGTTGGATTAGTACAACTACAAGTGTTTTCATGGAGATCTGCTCGTCTTTTCCTCCTGGGATTAAAGGCTTGTACTATCATGCCTGGACCTAAATTTAGCTCAGTGGTATCTTGCCCCAAGGTCACTATTCTCTTAGTTCAATTTAATATTCTTGAACACAAGATTCAGCTCCTTTTCACTTACTGGTCTTTAATACTTGAAACACATATTTTATATTTTTCATTTTTCAGCTTTCTATGTTTGTTGCTATACTGTTCATGAGACTTAACCAGAGAAGAAAGTCTATGATGGGTGTTTCTGAGGCTTCCTTTGTCAGTGCAATTAATCTGAGTCTCTTCACCTTAGTCTCAGGTAGAATGTTCAGACAAGGGCAAATAGTAGCCTCATTCTTCACAAAATATTACAAAACAGTCTCTAGGTCTCATATTAAAATTTTCCAATGAAACCACCTGGTAAATAGCTGAACAATTCGAATCACTCCCAGTAACAATATCTTCCATTTTCCCATTAGGAGACTCCATTGAGCCCCATTTAAAGTATTCCACAGCTTTATATATCTAAAGTCCCCAAATCCAGATTATTCTAAACAAAAGCATGGTCATGCCTGTCACAGCAATACCCCACTCCTGGTACCAACTGTTATCTTAGATAGGGTTTTATTGCTGTGAACAGATATGACCAAGACAACTCTTATAAGGACAATATTTAATTAGGGCTGGCTTACTATTTCAGAGGTTTAGTCCATTATCATCAAGTTGAGAGCATGACAGCATAGAAGCAGGCATGATGCAGGCAAAGCTGAGAGTTCAACATCTTCATCTGAATGCTGCTAGTGAAGGCGGCTAGTAGAAAGCTACTAGTGGAAGACTGTAGGTAGTATGAGGGACTTAAAATCCACACCCACAGTGACACACTTATTCCAACAAATTCACACCTCCTCCAAAAGGGCTAATAATTCTAATAATTCCACTTCCTGGGTCTAGCATATGCAAACCATCACAGAAGCTTACGAAGGAAGACCAAATTTTGAATGCTTAAATCCTACTTAGAAGGGAGAAGAAAATAATCACAGAAGATAGAGGAAGAGAGGGATCTGGGATGAAGCAAGGAGGGGAAGGGATGAAAGGGGCCAGGATCAGGTATGGGAAGAGATAGGAGAGAAGTACAGAGGGTCAGGAAATTGAACAGAAATATGTAACAGTGGTGGATGGAAACTGGGGATAGCCACTAGAAAGTCTCAGATACTAGGGAAGCAAAAGGCTCCTAGGACCCAACCAGAATAACATTGGCCAAAATACCCAAAGAAGAGATATAACCTGCAGAGACCATCTCCACTGGATTGGCAAGGCCCCCAGTTGAGGGATGGTGACACCAATCCATCTAAAAAAATTTAACTCAGAATTGTTCTTATCTAAAGGAATAGCAGAGACCAAAAAATGGAGCAGAGACTAGGAAAGGCCATCCAGAGACCACCTGACCTAGGAATCCATCCCACCTGCAGACTTTATTACTGATGCCAAGAAGCACTTGCAGATAGATAGGAGCCTGATATAGCTATCCTCCCCCTCTCTCCCCCTAGCAGCTCTTCCAGCACCTGACCAATACAGATGCAGTTACTAACAGCCAACCATTGAACTGAACCAGGGGACCCAAATGGAAGAGTTAAGAGAAGGACTGAAAGAGCTGAAGGGAATTACAACCACATAGGAAGAACAACAATATCAACTAACCTGAACTCCCAGAGCTCCCAGGTACTAAACCACCAACCAAAGAATATACATGGAGAGACCTATGTCTCCAGCTATATATTTAGCAATGGATTGCCTTATCTAGCATCAGTGGGAGGGGAGGCTCTTGGTCTTGTGGAGGCTTGATACCCTAGAGTAAGGTGATGCTATAGTGGTGAGACAGGAATGGGGGTGGGGGAGGACCCTCATAGAGGCAAAAGGGAGGAGGTATGGAATGGGAGGGTGGCAAAGGGGAAACTAGGAAGGGGACCATTTGAAATGTAAATAATATAATATAACACACACACACATACGTGTGTGTGTGTGTGTGTGTGTGTGTGTGTGTGTGTGTGTGTGTGTGAAACTATCTTAAATGGTCCTCAGCTAAATACATTAGTCCACTATTCTTTTATTTGGTTGGTTGAATGGTTTTGGTTTTTGAGATATTGTGCTTCTGTGTAGCTCTGGTTGTCCTGGTACTCACTTTGTAGATCAGGTGGCTTCAAACTCATAGAGATCTGACTCTGCCTCCCAAGCACTAGGATTAAAGGTGTGTGCTACCACAACCAACCTTAGTCTACTAATTAAATAAGGCCTTCCTCAACATTTCAAGAAATGGGGAACATATTACCAGATTCTTTATCATAATGTGACAAGAATGGCTTCTACCCAAATTCCTAATAAAGGTGTTATTCTGCTTGGGAAAAAAATCCTGCTCACTATTGTTCTTATTTTTAAAATTGGAATTAAATTTATGCCATCATGTTAGCAAGGCAAGGACTGTGTCATTGAGCTAAAGCTTTTTTTTTTCAATTTTTTAATTCTTAAACAGAATTGTACTAAGTTGTCCATGTGGGTCTTGAACTCACTGTGTAGCCAAGATAGGTCTTGAGTTTATGAGCCTCCTGCTGAAACTCCATGAGTAGTTAGGATTACATATCTGCACATTCAAGTCTTAAGCCTCCTATAACTGTTAAGTGTTTGTTAACCAAGACTCTTTTTTAATATTTTAATTTAATTTTATTTATATACAAATGTATACATATATCTTATTTTATATTATTCTTTATTTTTTATACAGATTTGCTTTGAATGTCCTGGTACTTGGTATGTAGGCCTTGCTGGTTTTAAACTCACAGAGACCCAGATGTCTCCAGAGTGCTGTGATTAAAGGTATGTAGAAGCACACCTGCCCAATAATTACTTTTGATGCTCATTTTCAAATGCTCATTTCAACAACTTTCAGTTTTCACTGTGACTACATTATAAATTTTAATGTATATTCCATGGTTAATTCAAATTATCTTAGTGGATTTAGTGTGAGAACTTTTTAAGTGGCAAATGACTAAAACATTGGGGTTTACATTTTTTCTTTTACTTTACTGTTCTGATATTTTCTGATACTAATGAGGGTACGTTTTACTTTCAATCATATATGATGTGTATTAGTCAGGGTTCTCTAGAGTCACAGAACTTATGGATAGTCTGTATATAGTAAAAGAATTTATTGATGACTTACAGTCGGCAGCCCAATTCGCAACAATGGTTCAGCCGCAGCTGTGAATGAAAGTGCAAGGATCTAGCAGTTACTCAGTCTCACACAGCAAGCAGGCGAAGGAGCAAGAGCCAGACTCCCTTCTTCCAATGTCCTTATATTCTCTCCAGCAGAAGGTGTAGCCCAGATTAAAGGTGTGTTCCACCACACCTTTAATCCCAGATGAAAGGTGTAGCCCAGATTAAAGGTGTGTTCCTTAAACTCAGAGATTTAATCTTCTGGAATCCATAGCCACTATGGCTCAAGATCTCCATACCAAGATCCAGATTAGAAACTTCTATCTCCAAGCCTCCAGATAAGGGTCACTGGTGAGCCTTCCAATTCTGGATTGTAGTTCATTCCAAATATAGTCAAGTTGACAACCAGGAATAGCCACTACACGATGCCATCTGCTTTTTGTGTTTGTGTTACCTGGAAATATTATTGTTTTATTCACTAAATCAACTACTCATTCCACTTAATTTGTCATTTTGTTTAGTCTTTAATCATTGTAGACAAATAATTAGCACTAGCTAACTAAAAATTAGTATGCATACAATGATGTTAATGTAAAACATGACCTATTAAAAAGTTTAGTACCTCATATAATGGTTTATCTAAATAATGCTTTGGAATAATGGGGAAAAATTGCCAAGCCAACATAGAACAAATTATGAATTCCATTTTCTTTGAAAATGATAAAATAAAGCATAGAAAGAAAGCTTGTTTCCTAAATGGACAGTCATTAGTTTTAAATTAGTTCCATTCTAGTTCCTTAAAAGAACACATGTTTATTCTTTGAGAACAAGAATCAGGTGATTGTGCACAGCTTAGCTGAATCTCATATTCAGGGTAAAACCACACTGCAATCACAGACCAATTTCATCCTAAGACTCAATTCACACTACATCCACTTCCAAGCTCTTTAACATTCTCAGTTCAAGTCTGCTTTCTTGCAGCTGTCTCTCTGATAATTCCAGCTCATTGCTCTCTGTTTTCTGTGAAGTACATAACATTCTGTGGAAAATGCAAAATGCACATTTCATTGGACTCAGATGGAAATACATAGATCATTTTTACTTTACCAAGGATGCTCATCTGGAAGATCTTATTGCATCAATTCCATGTGGTTATTTTGCTTTTGAGCTAATCAATATCGTTAATTAAAGTAGCAGATTTTGTTTCTATGTTTTATACCGATGCTTTACAAAGGCTTACCTAATAGCAGGCAAACTTTTTTGGAATTTTATCCTGTTGTTATGGAAAGGATCTAGGCATAACCAAAATGTCCAAAGAGTGGATGATTGAGCTAAATATGCTAGCACGTGTATTTATATCACATCACTTTGATCTTTGCTCAACTCCAAAGAATGCCAGTTTTGCTTACCAAGAATATTGAGCTTCCAATCCCTACTTTCTCTTTTTGATACACAGACTGTAATCCTGCCTCAATTCAACTAAATATAGCTTTCTTTGTTATTGAACTTCTGAATTTCAATTTTCAATTTTTTCCACACTTAAAGCTGTATCCATACTTTAAACTTTTATTGTAATACCATTTAAGAATTCTTGCTCATACCCCTAACCCTAAACTCTCATTAAAAAGTGAGCTGTCCCAGAGCGTGGACAGCACTTGGGAGGCAGAGGCAGGTGGATTTCTGAGTTCAAGGCCAGCCTGGTCTACAGAGTGAGTTCCAGGACAGCCAGGGCTATACAGAGAAACCCTGCCTCGAAAAACGAAAGAAAGAAAGAAAGAAAGAAAGAAAGAAAGAAAGAAAGAAAGAAAGAAAGAAAAAGGAAGGAAGGAAGGAAGGAAGGAAGGAAAGAAAGAAAGAAAGAAAGAAAGAAAGAAAGAAAGAAAGAAAGAAAGAAAGAAAGAAAGAAAGAAAGGTGAGCTGTCAAGAAAAATAAATTAACTTTTCCTGTGACTTCTAACAACTACTGGATTAATGTAATTACTAATTACTCCATGGCAGAATTTCTAAAAGGTCAGGCAGTCAATTTATGTGAAATTTATTCTGATACTATTATTTTATGCATTTTACTATTCTCTAATTTCTGTTTTTGCTGTTTTGGTGGACAAAGTTCTATGTAATATGTAGAGAATATTCACACAATGGTATGCCTCTCTGTGTTACATTTTTTGTACCCTTACAAAACAGAGACAGATGGCAGCTGATACCAAGAGTCAGGAGACAGTATTTCAAATGCAGTTGATTTTTGTTATAGAATTCAATATATTTGTAATACGTCCTAATATGTTTTTATTTTAAGAAAATAACTTGGCAGCGTGCTAATGGTATTTAACAATTTTAACAACTGGTACTTTGTAGCAAGGGCTCACATAAATGGTATAGAACCAGAGAGAGGAAGAAATGCAGTCACTTATCTGTTTCTGTAGAACTCAGAGAACCTTATTCTAGAACTCAGATATTCTAGAACTTAAATGAGAGACAGCTGAAACACAGACTTTACACTTAGATATTTTTTATGTGAAGTCTCAAATAGAAATGTTAGTCCATGTAGATGGCTGTTATAAACGATCTTGAATATGGCTGTAACTACTAAAACAATGGGATTCAATAATCTATCTTTTGGTAAGCCATTAAACTGTTATGTTCTATGAAAAGAAAGAACTTTATTTATGCATATTTGAATACACAAACACATATATACACACATATATGATAAGGAATCATAGCCTAAATGCATGTATATAAAACATTTAGAAGACAAATGTAATTTTGGATAATAATTTTATTTGGACCTTGATGCTAAATTATTTTTATTTTGATGTTATTAGTTATAAAGTGAGACACACTCAACAGGAATACATGTTAGAATGAGAAGGCCAGTAGTAATTAGAGTGAAGAGATAAATATGATGAGACTATAGAGAAGAAAGGAGAATTTATCAAATATCATGTATGGCTACTTAATTAGAAGTACTGTACCATGATGGGACTTTATGCAAAATTATCAAGCTACTATATTCTCTTTAGTCTCTGGAGCTATTGGAAAACCCAATGTAACAGGTGAAAATACATGCTTAAGGCACCATTTTTGTTGTTAAATGTCCTATTACTCGGTTTGGAAGATGAGTATTATTTAAGTTCATTCACAGATGTACTAAATTAGCAAATAATTCTTCAATCCTAAATAAAATTACACTTCATAATAATCACCAAATATGTTACTGAAAGCATGCAAAGTAACTCCATACTTCAGTATTTGACTCTCAAGCTACAAGTGTTGCTCTCACTCGCTTCTCTCTGGGGATTTTGATTGTTTCCCAAGAGTGTTGTGCATCCAATGAAGTGAGTCTTCCAGTAAGTGTTGATTTCTTCCTGAGTAATCAAGGAACTTTTTTCCCTTATTTTTTTTATTGCCTTTAATTTTATTTTTTTTATTTAAACAATTTTATTAGATATTTTCTTCATTTACAATTCAAATCCTATCCTGAAAGTCCCTTATACCCTTCCCCCCCTGCTCCCCAGCCCCCCCCCCAACTTCCTGGCCCTGGCATTCCCCTGTATTGGGGCATATAATCATTGCAAGACCAAGGACCTCTTCTCCCAATGATGGCTGATTAGGCCATCTTCTGCTACATATGCAGCTAGAGACATGAGCTCAGAGTGTACTGGTTAGTTCATATTGCTATTGCTCCTATAGGGTTACAGACCCCTTCAGCTCCTTGGGTACCTTCTCTAGCTCCTCCATTGTGGGCCATGTTCATTCCAATAGATGACTGTGAGCATCCACTTCTGTATTTGCCAGGCACTGGCATAGCCTCACAAAAGACAGCTATATCAGGGTCAGCAAAATCTTGCTGGTATATTCAATAGTGTCTATGTTTGGTGGTTGATTATGATACCTGAGATACAATTTGCAAAACACATGAAACTCAAGAAGAAGGAAGATCAAAGTGTGGACACTTTGACCCTCCTTAGAATGGGGAACAAAATACCCACGTAAGGAGTTACAGAGACAAAGTTTGGAGCTGAGACAGAAGGAAGGCACTTCTTTTACTCTAAGCTTGAGGTTGATTTTCAACCTGAAACACTTTCCTGTTACCTCTCTTCAAAGGCAAAAGACTCATAATAATATTCTATTCTCTAATAATCAAGTATTAAATGAAGGCTTATTGGTTGTACCATTCAAATTATCTATCATTATTGGAATTTACTTATCCAACATGTACAAAGATAATGTTGACTTTCAGCCATTGTAGTTACTGGTCTATTGCTGACCCCACTCCAAGGCCCAACTTAATCATTTTCCTACTGCTATGAAGAGACACCCTGACCAAGATATTTAATTGAGTGCTTGCTTATAATTTCATATATTTAGTCCATTTTTAGCATTACAGCATGCATAGCACTGGAGTAGTAGCTGAGAGCTACATAACGATCTACAGGCAGAGAAGGAGGGGGAGTGGGAGAGAGAGAGAGAGAAAGAGAGAGAGAGAGAGAGAGAGAGAGAGAGAGAGAGAGAGAGAGAGACTAGACCTCCTAATCTTTCTAACCCTATCAAAGACACCCATGCTCTGGTGACTAAGCATTAAAATATATGAGCCCTGTGGGAGCATTAATATTTTAAGCAATACAAGTAACTTTGACAATTAAATTCAGAAAACCAGAAAGTTAAGAAACAATTTAGATTATAAAGCTCAGATCATTAATGAGTGTTTGAACTGAATACCCACTCAGGATTTCATGTAGTGAAGTGTAGGGCTACTTTGTCCTAATTTTGTCTTTCTTCTATTTAAATATTCCTCTACTTAAGTAGACTGTGATTTCCCTCCCACCCCTACAGTATTGCTAGCATATAACAGGTGAAAAGACATGATTCTAGACTGAGTTGAGGATTTTGACAAAGTTGATTGAACTTGTGGCCATCTTAGCTGGGCTAAGCTTAGGATTACAGGTAAAAAGACAGGAGCTTGAAGCATAAGAAAACATTTGAGTCCCTTGTAAATGTGAAGTGCAATTTTCAGTTATGAATGAACATGGATATTTTTAATATAGAAATTATATACTCAAATGTGCTAAGAATCTGCAGGTCATGGTATTTTTTTCAAATTGGATATTTTCTTTATTTGTACTTCAAATGTTATCCCCTTTCCTGGTCCCCCCACCCACCCCGTTCCTTTTTCTCCACATCCTCTCTAGCATCTGGTGTCACCTGAGTTTTTGATCTTAGCCATTCTGAATAGTGTGAGGTGGAATCTCGGGGTCATTTTTACTTGCATTTCCTTGATAACTAAGGGTGTTGAACACTTCTTTAGTTGCTTGTCAGCCATTCAGTATTCCTCAGTTGGGAATTTTCTGTTTAGCTCTGTATTCCATTTCTTAATAGGGTTATTTGATTCTCTGGACTCTACCATTTTGAATTCTTTGTATATACTGAATATTAGCCCTCTATTGGATGTAGGATTGTTAAAGTTCATATCCCAGTCTATTGGTTGCTGCTTTGTCCTATTAACAGTGTCCTTTGCCTTAGAGAAGCTTTGCAATTTTATGAGGTCCCATTTGTAGATTCTCGATCTCAGAGAATAAGCCATTAGTGTTCTGTTCAGGAAAATTTCCCCTGTGCCTGTGTATTTGGGGCTCTCCCCAATTTTCTCTTCTATTAGTTTCAGTGTATCTGGATTTATGTGGAGTTCCTAGAACCACTTGGACTTGAGCTTTGTAAAAGGAGATAAAAAAAAGGGTTGATTTGCATTCTTTTACATGCTGACCTCCAATTGAACTAGTACCATTTGTTGAAAATGCTGTCTTTTTTTCCCACTGGATTGTGGGAAAAAAGCTCCTTTGTCAAAGATGAAGTGATCATATGTATGTGGTGGACCTTTTGGAGTCACGAGTATACTATCATATCATCTGCAGATAGTGATATTTTGACTTCTTCCTTTCCAAATTGTATCCCTTTGACCTCCTTTTGTTGTCTAATTGCTTTATCTAGAACTTCAAGTACTCTATTGACTAAATAGAGAGAGAGTGGTCATAATCTTAAACTGATGGGAAATACAGTTTAAGATTAGTTATAAAGGTAAAAATTTTATTTTTTTCATGAGCAGTGAGGATATTATTATTAATATGTACTCACTGATAAGTGTATATTAGCCCAAAACCTAGGATACCCAAGATATAAGATACAATTTCCTAAACACATGAAACTCAAGAAAAATGAAGACTGAAGTGTGGACACTATGCCCCTCCTTAGAAGTGGGAACAAAACACCCATGGAAGGAGTTACAGAGACAAAGTTTGGAGCTAAGATGAAAGGATGGACCATGTAGAGACTGCCATATCCAGGGATCCACCCAATAATCAGCATCCAAATGCTGACACCATTGCATACACTAGCAAGATTCTATCGAAAGGACCCAGATGTAGCTGTCTCTTGTGAGACTATGCCAGGGCCTAGCAAACACAGAAGTGGATGCTCACAGTCAGCTAATGGATGGATCACAGGGCTCCCAATGGAGGAGCTAGAGAAAGTACCCAAGGAGCTAAAGGGATCTGCAACCCTATAGGTGGAACAACATTATGAACTAACTAGTACCCCGGAGCTCTTTACTCTAGCTGCATATGTATCAAAAGATGGCCTAGTCGGCCATCACTGGAAAGAGAGGCCCATTTGACACGCAAACTTTATATGCCCCAGTACAGGGGAACGCCAGGGCCAAAAAGGGGGAGTGGGTGGGTAGGGGAGTGGGGGTGGGTGGGTATGGGGGACTTTGGGTATAGCATTGGAAATGTAAATGAGCTAAATACCTAATAAAAATGGAAAAAAAGAAATCATTAAAAAAAAAGACTTTTGGTTATCCATATTCTGGCAAAAACTGTCTAGGTTTTGGTGTAAGACTAAGAAAGAAAATCAGTAATAATGTTTCAATGTTGTAATCGACATTGGCATTGGCAATCAAAGCAAATCATAGCCAAACACCTAGTTATATTTATTGCATATTGAAATTCTAAGAATTAAAACCTTCTCTTCTGCTTGTGGTAATTGTTTTTGTACAATGACATAGGACTAGGAAGTTCTCCAAAAGTATGTTTCCAGAGAGGAGATCTTTTTGTTTTTCACAAAAGTAATACTCCTTAGGTGATAGCATAGTAGTTACTTAAAGAAAACAAGAAGAGGCACATAGAATAAAAGAAAAATCGAAGAGAAATGAGAAAGATGTTGAATACTGACAACATTTCTTTTATATTTACTATGGTGTTATGTTTTTCATTTGGTGTGATGATACTTTCACAGCAGATTATCACTGTTACCAATGTAAAAATCATTTGCTTCATTACTCAATAAATTCCTTTCTTTAGTAATCTGATGATGATGTGAATACACTCAATAGGTTACAGAAAGAGAAAAATCTATAGGAACCATACATAAAACAATACAACTTTATAGATTCTTAAAATGTGTTTTTGTCTTAAATGCTAGACCTAAGTATATGCTCTATATGACTAAGTTGTTTAGGTCTGTAGTGAAATATCCTGGCAGAATGTAAAAGGACACAGAAGCCCTGAAATTGGCAAGATAGACGTCAGTGTCAGCAGAACTAGCTTCCCTGATTTACAAAAATAGAGGTGCACAATGCTCTGGCCACTCCTTGAACCTGTGTGTCTGCCAATGTTCTGGCCAGGTGTGTGCCCATTGCTGCACCTTCATTAGACTCTTTCCTTGTACCCCTCCCATACCCATTTCTTGAGAATAGACATTGTTTAGATCTGGAAATCCCCTACTCTCCCCCTTCTCCTTTCCCCCATGAGGGCCTATAAAAACTGGGATCTCTTTCCCCTCGAGGTCGACTCCTCTACCCCTGCGTGGGATATGAGTCATCCCGAGAGCTCTGGCTTTCCCCGAATAAAGCCTCATGTGGTTTGCAACAATCTCGGTCTATCGTGAGTTCTTGGGTGTCTGCTATTGTCCTGAGGCCTGAGCGAGAGGCTCCTTTTGGAGTCTTTCAGTAGCATGTACATATTTCCCAACTAACCAGTACAGTGTATGCATATAGTATAATTTCAAGCCTGTTTTATTTAGAAACAAAGTTGCCTTTAATTCTGTTAGTAACATAATTATCAATTTCATATTTGTAGTGTTTTGTTATTTTTATATTCAGCGTGTGTGTGCTCTTTTCTCTGAGTGTTTAAAATTATTTGTGAGATAAATTTCTCTGAATGGTGGTTACAGGTTGCAACTTATAATTCTAAATGTTTCGGGGACATTCATATAGACATTGTTGTCCCAAACAACAACACTACATTTGCCAAGACTTCTATCCTCTCCTTCAGGTTCATTGACTTCCTTTTAATTTTTACACATATTATTTTCTTCACAGTCTCCCATTTCCAACTGTTCTATTACTAGCTAGTTTAAGGGGTTTTTTCTATTTAGTGTATTTAGAAGCTTAAAGAAAAACAATAAATCTAGATATAAAAACCTTTGAGTAATATATGTTTATTAATCTAAACTATTCCAGTCTACAATTCTACAGTTTTTATATACCTATGTGTCTGTATCACTGAACTTACCAATTGCCATTGATAATAAGGAATTATTAGTAATACTTTAATGTTGTATAGGATTACACAGAGATAACTGAAGTAGAAACACTACATAGCTTTTCACAAAAATAAATGTGATAAAGTAATATTTGATAAAATATGTACTAAAATTTACATATTTATCCTAATTAATATAGAGTCACTTGAAATTCAAAGAAATTATTATTAAGATTTTTCCTAACTTATTAAATAAAAGCCATGCATTGAGCTACTCACTAATCCATTTTTACCCATTTTGTGTTCTTTCTGCTACACTTGGTCTGCCCACTCTCAAGTCCTTTTTTGCCATGTTTTTTGTTTTTACCTTTAGTTCTCCTCCTGATGGACTGACTCCTCCAGAAGACAGTTCATTAAATATGACCATTACCTACAAAGTACTTAAGGAGAAGAGACATAGTAGCAGCAACTCCTTTCCTATATAATTTTCTTTCACCCCTTACTTCAAAATGACAGTGTTGGAGATCTTGGAACATGTGAAGATTACCCTCTTGCCACTGTGTCTGGAATTAACCCTGTTCTTCTCTGGATAGCCACCGGTTGGGAGATCCCAATACCACAACCCCCCTGAAGTAGTGATAACCTTGAGAGTCACAGGCATTTACAGAAGTATGGATGATCCAGGCTGGATCTCTTATAGCCTGCACTTTAGGGGTCAAAGACACATTGTCCACGTGAAAGCCAAGAAGAAATTGGTATCCAGATCTCTCATGTGTTCAGCTACGCTGATCAAGGTGCTCTTCTTGAAGAGCAGCCTATTGTCCAGAATGACTGCTACTATCATGGTTATGTGGAAGGAGATCCAAAATCCATGGTTACTCTTACTATTTGTCTAGGAAACATTTAAGGAATGCTGCAGACAAATGGAATCACTTATGAAATCAAGCCCAAGGTGGTTCCTGCCATTTTTGAACATCTAGTATATAAGATGGATCAGGAGGACACAGAGTATACACCCAAAGGATGTAGACTAACAAAAGAAGAAAGAGCAGAACAACTGAAATTTTAAGAGAATGAAAATTCCACTCTGATGCAAAGTTCTTTTACAGGATGTTGGGTCCACCAATGGTTTCTTGAACTAGCAATTGTGGTAGATCATGGAAGATTCATTATCAGGAACAGTAATTCATCAGTTGTGGAGATGGATGTAGTAGTCATGGGAGTCAATTTAGTAGATGATATTTATTGTTCAATTAATCTTGATGTGGTTCTAATTGCAATTGAAATTTGGAATGCAGGAAACCCCTACACAGTAACTACCACACGCCACACGATGGAGAACTTCTGCAAATGGAAGCAATTCAGCTTCAGTAACCATGTGGTTCATGATTCTGCACACATCATTGTGAAGCAGGATTTTTGTGTTAATGATCTTACTGTGTCATATTTTTCAGGAGTGTGAAATATTGATTTCAATTATGGTTTAGAGTGCATTGTGGATGATAATCTGGCTTCATTTCAGACATATATGACACATGAGATTGGTCACGTGTTGAGAATGATGAATGATGAAGGGAAATATTGTACATGTGAGAGAAGCATATGCATAATGAACAAAAAGCTAGCACCCTCTGATGCATTCAGTAACTGTAGTTATGAACAGTTCTTAGAGACTACTTCTAGAAAGACTTGTTTATGCAATTTCCCAAATCCAGAGGCTATTATTACAAGGAAATACTGTGGGAATGGAGTGATTGAAGAAGAAGAGGAATGTGACTGTGGTCCCTTAAAACTGTGTGCCCAGGATATATGCTATTTAGAAAACTGCACTCTGGTATCTGGGGCAACATGTACTAAAGGGCTATGTTACCAAAACTGCAAGTTCATGCCATCAGGCACAGTGTGTAGGGGACCTGAAAATCAGTGTGATCCCTGAGTAGTGTAATAGAACCTCTAGTGCATGCCCAGAAGATTTGTATGTGGAGGAGGGGATCCACTGTCTGGGCAGTAGTGTTTGCTTTCAAAAGTGATGTAATAGCCGTGATGAACAGTGCAGAAAACTTTTTGGTAAAGGAGCCAAGAATATGAATAAGAGTTGCTACATAAAAATGAACACCAGAGGAGATCACTTTGGTCACTGTGGTATGAAAAACACTAAGTATGAAAGATGTGATGAGAAACATGCTCTGTGTGGGAGAGTGCAATGTGACAGAAGTTCCTCATTGAAAGCACAACCATTTTACTGTGCTTTCAATTCACATCAATGAATACAGCTGCTGGGATACTGACTACCATTTTGGGATGAGTGTACCTGGTATTGGTGAGGTGAAGGATGGTACAGAATGTGGTTCAGACCTGTTTTGCTTAGAAAGGAAATGTGTCTTTATGCCACTGTGGGAAAAATCTTGCATGCCTACATTCTGCAATAATAAAGGTTTATGCAACAGTAAACATCATTGCCACTGCAATGAACATTGGTCCCCACCCAAATGTCTGAACAAAGGCTTTGGAGGCAGTATTGATAGTGGGCCCCTTCTCAGACCAGTATCATTCCCAGTGATTTTCATCGTTTCATACTAGTTATTTGGATTGTTACTTTAAGTTCATGTGCCCTCTTTTTACTTGGTCTTTTGTGTTTAGAAAAGAGAAGATATGACCAAAGAGGGAGGAATGCTGCAGCTTTATCTAGGAAAAACGATAATGTTAAGAAGTCATCCAAGAAAGAAGAGAAACTTACTGGAACAGAACTTAAGAAGCAAAAGCAAAACCTTGAGAAGTTATCTGAGAAGGAAAAACAGAAAAAGGCTAAAGCTGAGGAAAGGGCCTAACATCCAAATGTTCTACAGTAGAGAGATGGATGCCATGAAGTATTGCCCCAGTGTAAACAATGATAAAATATTCATACCTCGTGTCGGAAATAATTGCAAAATGTAGAACTTTTAAAAAATTCACCCAGTCTTAGAGAAATGTCCCATATATTCTCTTCTGGTATTCTGGTAGCAGAATATAGCATATATTAGTGGCTGTTGAAAAAACAATCCCAGAGATCTCTTGTATTTCAAGGTCATAAATGTATAACCATAAATAAAGATACTTTTAGCATATCCCCATTTTTCATTAATTTAAAATTTTAACTAGTTTATTCTTTAGTTGTTGAATTAGTTTGTATATGGTTGCTGGTCAAAGCACAGATAGTTGATGCTGTATCTTTGTTAGTTTTTTTGCATCTCAATTAGAAACCTCTTTCTTTCTGACATGAAGAAAAAATTTACACTTGTTTTTCTCTAGGTCTTCCTTCCACTTTTTGTCAATAGGAGTGCTACACGGAGAATGATAATCTAAAGGACAAGTTGGTAAGAAATGTATGTCTACATTGCCCTAGCAACAGCTGTAGTTTTAAGTCTGTATATTATTATTGAAGTTGCTAACTTTAGACAAGTAAAATTCAGCAAAATTTCATTGACCAAAGGAGGCTTCATGCATTGCTCATCCACTGACCCTGAGTAGAATGAATATGAAGTAAGCTCTGACTTTTTTCCTTTGCTAAAGACCCTTTGCGTTCTTTTTGGAAACCTTGACTCTACCTAAATATCCAATTTCTGGACAATTTGTGTTCTGTCTATTGTAATTGAAGTGGTTACAAGATAACATTATCTCCTGCCTAACATAATACATAGTCTGGTTTTGGTACTAATGTTCGTGTACAAAGGGATATAAACTTAGTCATTTGTCCACATGGATAGATAGTATTTACTATGTAGCAAATGCTTAAGTGGTACTAGATACATATAAAATACTTCAATGTAGATAAATAATATATATTCTTTCATTCTATTTTTATTTTATGTGCATGGGTGTTCTGTCCATATGTCTGTAAACCATGTACATGCAGTGCCATTGAGGTCATAGAGAGTGCTAGATCTCTCAGACTACAGTTAAAGGTAGTTGTGAGCCATCATATGAGGACTAGAAACTTAGCGTAGATCCTCTGGAAGAACACTCAGTGCACTTGACCATTGAAACATTTCTTTGTCTTCCTAATATAGATTTTTTCTTTTTTCTTTTTATTGGGTACTTTCTTTATTTACATTTCAAAAGTTATCCCATTTCCTGGTCCCCCCCACCCCCCAAGAAACCCCCTATGTAACCCCTTCCACCTGCTTCTATAAACATGTTCCCCCCACCAAACCACCCACTCCTGCCTCCCTGCTCTGGCATTCCCCTACACTGGGGCATCAATCCTTCATGGGACCAAAGGCCTCTCCTCCCATTGACGCCCAGCAAGGCCATCCTCTGCTACATATGAGGCTGGAGCCATGTCTCTCCATGTGCACTGTTTGTTTGGTGGTTTAGTCTCTGGGAGCACTGGAGAGGGGGAGGGGAGCCTGGTTGATTGATTATGTTGTTCTTCCTATCAGGTTACAAACCCCATGTGTTAGCTAAAATATACTAGTCTAAAGTTATCTTTTGTAAATTAGAATTTATAAACTGTTTAAATTATCATTTTACAGCTTTTCATGGACTATGTAAAAACAATAAAGGTTGACCTATACCAAACCCTATTCACCAACATTTTCATTAAAATTATAATCAAATGCTATTATCAATCCTAGAAACTTAAAAATGACCCCCTAATGAAAAACACCAAAATGAAATAGCATTTTGATAGATATCACCCTCAACATTTAGAAAGTAAACTATTGACATATTTAAAAGCAAAATATGTAATAGATTGTATTTTCAGAAAACTGTTGAGTCACTTTCTTCTGACGTATTACCATTTGATAAAATAAAGTTTTACCAAGCACTGACATATCCAAATACCTCAGTAGTTATAAACAACAAACTTTCTTGGGCAATCTATTTACAAGGCTGAGAATTAGAATCAATGAACTCTGTGAAAGCATAATATTATGACAGGTTCTTACTCCTGTGCCTCAACATTAAGGTGAAAATCTTATGTGCATCTGTCCACTACATTTGTGCGCAGTGCCTGCAGAGGCTAAAAGAGAGCATTTGGGTTCTCTTGGAACTGGAGTTACAGTAAGTTGCAAGCTGCTATGTGGGTGTTGGGAATTGAACCTGGATCCTCTGCAAGAGCCCCAGGTTTTGTTATATTTTTTTAATCTGAAGAACCATTTTGAAATTTCAAAGAATAAATAAATATGTGTGTATTGTTTTTATTTAAAACTTTTAAATCTATGAATACTACATTTCTCCTAAATTATTATATAAACTTATTTTAATTAAGCTATAGTTTCCACATTGTGATGATCACTATATCAAATCAAAAGAATATAAGTGTCATTCTTATGAAAGCTACAATATAAAGTACAGTCTACTTCTTTTTCTTGCTGATGTACCTAACATTAAAATACTTATCAAATAAAGTATAAGTAGATGACAGAATTTTGGTGAATATACTTTTTATTACCCATGTAAATTGAACATATCAGGAACAAATATTTTATCTTCCAAGTTTCAAAGCCAAGTTAAATATACAAATATTACTTACCTTCAATCTGATTCTTATGTATGAATATTCATATAACTATTATACTCTTAGTGAATTCATGCTTTTCTACAAATACTCAAGAAAAACTTATCACCCAACCATATAGATGTTATTGAGAGTAGAGTTCAGAATAAAATAGTGATCATTCCAGACTTACATTTTACTCTCAAATAAAGCAGATATAGCATTTCTGAATATATATGAAAATTATAGCACAGTTTGTTTACAGTGTTCTAAAAATCAAAATTTAATCAAACCAATACTTTCTCCAAGGCAAAACATGTGGAAGTATGAATATAAAGTCACATATGCATGCACACACACAGAAATACACACACAGAAACACATCTATATACAAATATATAGTCAAATTATGATACTAATTAACAAAGATATTAGAATACAGAAGGCTGCCTACAAATGAGTTCAAGAAAAGGAAAGGAACATTCTAGTTGGACAAGATATAGTTTAAAGGCAAGTGCATGCAAAACAAAGATGAATTTGATGATTTGAAGATCTTTGCATGTCTACAGTTTTAATATTTGCTTAGAACAGTTAAGCTTCCTAAGGGACCGAGTCAAACAGTGTTTCATGGGCACAATCATTGAAGTTTATATTCCTCCAGAGACAAAGGAAAGCCACTGGAGAGCTAGTCACCTACAGAACAGACCCAAGATAGTCGCATAGATGCAGAGGGAAAGTAGGTAATAGGCTTTTACAGAAATTCAGGTTGGCAAAAACTGATGCTTGTCAATGTGAGTTGAAGAGGTGAAGATGGATTGTAATAGAGAATAGTGGCATATGGTTAAATAAAAAAGAAACATTACATCTATCTGTGTTGAAAAAAATAAAGAGTAAAATGTTCCTAATATATATATAGCTAATGTATGTTTAACATACATTAATCTTCATTAAGATAGGGAATATGGAATGAGATATAAATCTGTATTTAATTGACCAAATTATTATGGCTCACAAGAGTGTGTTCAGTAGGAAGTTTGAGCTATGTATAGGTTACTAAACTGAAGAAACAATTCACTTTAGTGGGTGGGGGTGATCTCATAGCTTAACTGCATTTTTCAGGGTTCTAGGCAAGTAGATGCTGCTGTATAAGAGTATGTAACTGCCACAGAATTTTCTCCCAAGTATTTTGAGCAACACTAAATAAGGGGATAAATGGAAGCCTCATAATCAAGTATGTTCAGAGACTTGCTTTGTGTCTGTTGCAGTGCATTTGTGAATATATCACAGGGAGGAGTCCCAGGAAATGAATTTCCTGTGTACAGAAAGAATATTAAGAAGAGTTGTAATAACTGATATAAATTTAGAAAGAGAAGGTGAGAGAGAAAAAATATGAGACCTTTGTCTTTTACTTCTGAACATGATGGTACATGTTAAAACAAGGACAGCTCACCATTTGACATTGAAACATGATGTCATCAACAAATGTACTGAGGCATGTTCACAGCTATCTCAGGACACATGCTGCTTGAAGACTGCAGGTTGGGCACACCTGCCTCAGAGGGTGGAAGAGAAGTCATGTTATTTCACTTACTTTATAGAGGATAGTTTTGCCTGTGGAATAGAGAAGAGATTGATGGTGAGGACAGACAGGCACTGATGTGAGTTAGTCTATACTGCATTGTACAGCCTGTCTTCTCTGTAGAATCTCACTGAAATTTCCTATCCCACCCTAACTCTACTATATCCCTTAAATATCTTACATGTTCAAGAATTGTCTATAGTATTTCTCACGTGAACTGAAGATTGAAATTAGTGTTATTGTAATAACGTAGGAATCAGGATGAGGTCAGCATTACTAACAGGATGTAGATTATACAGCAGGACCTTGAAGGGTATGAGAGCAATAGACATTCTTTGGCTCCAGTATAGTAAATAACCTCAAAACCTGGATGTAAGTTAAAAAGATGGGCCAAAAATTTAGTTTATATGTGGTTTGCAGTGTTTAGAAATTAAAAGTTTTAGAGATTTGAGTAGCTAGGGGGGAGTAAGGTCAAAACTACTGTAAGAAAAAATAAGTTATACCCTCTGTGTACTATGTGTCAAGATTATATTAATATTAGAACTCTTGGCTTGGCTTAGCAAAAAAAAAAGTTTCTTTTCTCTTTAAGCATGAAACTTACATTTACATAAAGAGAAAAGAATCCCATTTAGAAGTGTCTGAAAGCTACCTGGTGATTCATTGGCATGAGATATGAGATAAAGAACAGTACAAATCTAAGTGAAAGATTCTTAAAAACCAACTACCAATCTTTAAAAGTAGCACAATATTATGTGAAAAATATGTTTTTTAAAATCAGTTGTATCTATTCTAAGTTCTAGGGGGCTTGGGAAGCAAAATTATTTTTACAGCCATAAAGGCCTTTCAGAAAAATGACTGCCTTATTAAGCTTCATTCACAAAGTGAGAACACTCAGTTCTCCCTTCAAAATGTTATTGTATTTGAGTTCAAAAGCTTGGTATCATCATATTAAAAATAAAACCTTAAAGGAGGAGGATAAATAGAGTAATCATTTTCAACAGTGTATCTATAAAAAAGTAGATGTAGATTATAATTGCAATGGCAAGTCAGCCTGAGTTGTGTTTGCAGGTCACTAGAGGGAGAACTCTAAATGGGAAAAAGGATCTAAAATTGTATTTCGATGGCTTTGGCTGACATAATCTAGTTGACAGTTCAAGCTTTCATTTTAGTCCTTGAATAACACAGACAATTTTTAACATATATGTAATGTCTTGAGATATCATTTTCCTTTATACATTGACAAGCTAGGATGATATCTTCTTGGCAGAGTCATTGTGTGTGTGTGTGTGTGTGTGTGTGTGTGTGTGTGTGTGTGTGTGTGTGTGTATGTGTGTGTGTGTGTGTGTATGTATGTATATATGTGTATACGCAAACACAAAAGTAGAAAAGCACATGTATATATACTTACAGACACATTTTTCTTAGAATAATTGTGAAAGTTTAAATGTTATTTTTTTAAAGATCAAACAGGAAATAATTCATGCTTACTTAATAGAAAGCATGAAAATACTTCATACTTGTCCTTGGGTATATGCACAGATTCATCAACTAGTAAATTAGTTAAAATAATTTTGTTCTTCGGGTCACTTGTATACATTTTTTTCCAACAATAAAGCAGCAGACGACCGAGTCACCTTGGGCACAGAGTTGGCGGACACCCCCAAGGTCCCCTAGAGGACTCTCCATGCAATCTTAGGACCACAGGTGAGTGGAACACAACTTCTGTTCCAATCCAACCAAGCGGGGCCCGAGACAGCATTAGAGAAGCAGGAAACCCAGCCTAACCAGGGTCACAAGTCCCTTCCAGTCAGTGCCAGCACTTGGTCACCTGGGCGCAGAGCCAGTGGACACCCCCAAGGTCCTTAGAGGACAGCTTCTGAGACAGACTGTGTTTTGGACTCCAGACATCAAGGCACCATCTCTACAAGAGGAGAGGTGCCGGCCTTCCCCGGGAGGGATTTGCCGGAGCACCTGGGGGAGACATCTTCATTTCCAGATCCCTCCGAGACTAGTCTGTGCAGGTGAGAGTGTGGACTACAGAAGCTAACAGCTTCTGTGACAGACCAAAGCAACACAGCTTCTGGGACAGGTCCTGTTTCGGGCCTTCATCTTCTGCCAGGAGGGAGGTCCAAATGCCAGATATCTGTGCACATTCCCTGTAAGAAGAGAGCTTGCCTGCAAAGAGTGCTCTGAACACTGAAATTCAGAGGAGAGAGCTAGTCTCCCAGGTCTGCTGATAGAGGCTAAGATAATCACCTGAGGAACAAGCTCTAACCAGAGACAACTATAACAACTAACTCCAGAGATTACCAGATGGTGAAAGGCAAACATAAGAATCTTACTAACAGAAACCAAGACCACTCACCATCATCAGAAGACAGCACTCCCAACTTGCCCAGTCCTGGGCACCCCAAAACACCCTAAAAGCTAGACCCGGATTTAAAAGCATATCTCATGATGATGGTAGAAGACATCAAGAAGAAATTTGATAACTCACTTAAAAACATACAGGAGAACACTGCTAAAGAGTTACAAATCTTTAAAGAAAAAGAAGAAAACACATCCAAACAGATGATGGAAATGAGCAAAACCATACTAGACCTAAAAAGGGAAGTGGACACAATAAAGAAAACCCACAGAGAGGCAAAGCTGGAGATAGAAAACCTAGGAAAGAAATCTGGTACCATAGATGCGAGCATCAGCAACAGAATACAAGAGATGGGAGAGAGAATCTCAGGTGCAGATTGATTCCATAGAAAACATCTGCAAAACAATCAAAGAAAAATGCAAAATGCAAAAAGATCCTAACTCAAAACATTCAGGAAATCCAGGACACAGTGAGAAGACCAAACCTATGGATAATAGGAGTAGATGAGAATGAAGATTTTCAAATTAAAGGGCCGGCAAACATCTTCAACAAAATTATAGAAAAAAACTTCCCAAACCTAAAGAAAGAGATGCCAATGAACATACAAGAAGCCTACAGAACTCCAAACAGACCGTTTCAGTAAAGAAATTCCTGCCGACACATAATAATCAGAACAGCAAATGCACTAAATGAAGATAGAATATTAAAAGCAGTAAGGGAAAAGTGACAAGTAACATATAAAGGCAGGCCTATCAGAAATATACCAGACTTTTCACCAGAGACTATGAAAGCCAGAAGGTCCTGGACAGATGTTATACAGACACTAAGAGAACACAAATGCCAGCCCAGGCTACTATATCCAGCCAAACTTTCAATTGCCATAGATGGAGTAACCAAAGTTTTCCACTATAAAACCAAAATCTCACATTATCTTTCCACGAATCCAGCCCTTCAAAGGATAATAAGAGTAAAAGACCAATACAAGGACGGAAACCACACCCTAGAAAAAGCAAGAAAGTAATCCTTCGAAAAACCTAAAAGAAGAGAGCCACAAGAACAGAATGCCAACTCTAACAACAAAAATATCGGGAAGCAACAATTACTTTTCGTTAATATCTCTGAATATCAATGGACTCAATTCCCCAATAAAAAGATATAGGCTAACATATTGGCTACACAAACAGGACCCAACATTTTGCCGCTTACAGGAAACCCATCTCAGGGAAAAAGACAGACACTACCTCAGAGTGAAAGGCTGGAAAACAATTTTGCAAGCAAATGGTCTGAAGAAACAAACTGTAGTAGCCATTCTAATATCGAATAAAATCGACTTCCAACCCAAAGTAATCAAAAAAGACAAGGAGGGGCACTTCATACTCATCAAAGGTAAAATCCTCCAAGAGGAACTCTCAATTCTGAATATTTATGCTCCAAATGAAAGGCCAGCCACATAAATTAAAGAAACTTTAGTAAAGCTCAAAGCACACATTATACCTGACACAATAATAGTGGGAGACTTCAACACACCACTTTCATCAATGGACAGATAGTGGAAAAAGAAACTAAACAGGGACACAGTGAAACTAACAGAAGTTATGAAACAAATGGACTTACCAGATATCTACAGAACATTTTATCCTAAAACAAAAGGATATACCTTCTTCTCAGCACCTCATGGTACCTTCTCCAAAATTGACCATATAATTGGTCACAAAACAGGCCTCAACAGATACAA
This sequence comes from Mus musculus, assembly GCF_000001635.26. NCBI lineage: Eukaryota > Metazoa > Chordata > Mammalia > Rodentia > Muridae > Mus > Mus musculus. Next base: position 55,071,386 of record NC_000074.6, on the reverse strand, counting down.
AAATATTGAAATTGTCCCATGCACCCTATCAGACCACCATGGACTAAGGCTGATCTTCAATAACAGTATAAATACTAGAAAGCCAACATTCACCTGGAAACTGATCAACACTCTTCACAATGATACCTTGGTCAAGGAAGGAATAAAGAAAGAAATTAAAGACTTTTTAGAGTTTAATGAAAGTGAAGCCACAACATACCCAAACTTATGGGAAACAATGAAAGCATTTCTAAGAAAAAAACTCATAGCTCTGAGTGCCTCCAAAAAGAAACTAGAGAGAAAACACACAAGTAGCTTGACAACACACCTAAAAGCTCTAGAACAAAAGGAAGCAAATTCACCAAAGAGGAGTAGACTGCAGGAAATAACCAAACTCAGGGGTGAAATCAACAAAGTGGAAACAAGAAGAACTATTCAAATAATCGACCAAATGAGGAGCTGGTTCTTTGAGAAAATCAACAAGATAGATAAACCCTTAGCCAGACTCACTAGAGGACACAGGGAAAGCATCCTAATTAAGAAAATCAGAAATGAAAAGGGAGACATAACAACAGAACCTGAAGAAATACATAACACCATCATATCCTTCTACAAAAGGCTATACTCAACAAAACTGGAAAACCTGGATATAATGGACACATTTCTAGACAGATACCAGGTACTAAAGTTAAATCGGGATCAGGTTAATGATCTAAACAGTCATATATCCCCTAAAGAAATAGAAGCGGTCATTAATAATCTCCCAACCAAAAAAAAGCCCAGGACCAGATGGATTTAGTGCAGAGTATCAGACCTTCAAAGAAGATCTAATTCCAGTTCTGCACAAACTATTCCACAAAATGGAAGTAGAAGGTACTCTACCCAACTCATTCTATGAAGCCACAATTACTCTGATACCTAAACCACAGAAAGATCCAACAAAGATAGAGAACTTCAGACCAATTTTCCTTATGAATATCGATGCAATAATCCTCAATAAAATTCTTGCTAACTGAATCCAAGCACACATCAAAACAATCATCCATCCTGACCAAGTAGGTTTAATTGCAGGCCTTTTTCTACATAAAGGATAAACAGGCTGAGAAAGAAATTAGGGAAACAACACCCTTCTCAATAGTCACAAATAATATATAATACCTTGGTGTGACTCTAACTAAGGAAATGAAAGATCTGTGTGATAAAAATTTCAAGTCTCTGAAGAAAGAAATTAAAGATGATCTCTGAAGATGGAAAGATCTCCCATGCTCATGGATTGGCAGGATCAATATAGTAAAAATGGCTATCTTGCCAAAAGCAATATACAGATTCAATGCAATCCCCATCAAAATTACAACTCAATTCTTCAACGAATTAGAAAGAACAATCTTCAAATTCATCTGGAATAACAAAAAACCTAGGATAGCAAAACTCTTCTTAAGGATAAAAGAAGCTCTGGTGGAACCACCATGTCTGACCTAAAGCTGTACTACAGAGCAATTGTGATAAAAACTGCATGGTACTGGTATAGTGACAGACAAGTAGACCAATGGAATAGAATTGGAGACCCAGAGATGAACCCACACACCTATGGTCACTTGATCTTTGACAAGGGAGCAAAAACCATCCAGTCGAAAAAAGACAGCATTTTCAACAAATGGTGCTGGCACAACTGTCCGTTATCATGTAGAAGAATGGGAATTGATCCATTCCTATCTACTTGTACTAAGGTCAAATCTAAATGGATCAAGTAACTCCACATAAAACCAGAGATAGTGAAACTTAAAGAGGAGAAAGTGGGGGAAAGCCTCGAATATATGGGCACAGGAGAAAAATTCCTTAATAGAATAGCAAGGGCTTGTGCTGTAAGATCAAGAATTGACTAATGAAACCTCATAAAATTGCAAACCTTCTGTAAGGCAAAAGACACCGTCAATAAGACAAAAAGGCCACCAACAGATTGGGAAAGAATCTTTACCTATCCTAAATCAATTAGGGGACTAATATCCAATATATATAAAAAAAACTCAAGAAGGTGGACTCCAAAAAAATCAAATAACCCCATTAAAAATGGGGTGCAGACCTTAACAAAGAATTCTCACCTGAGGAATACCGACTGGCTGAGAAGCACCTGAAAAAATGATCAGCATCCTTAATCATCAGGGAAATGCAAATCAAATCAACCCTAAGATTCCACCTCACTCCAGTTAGAAGGGCTAAAATAAAAAATTCAGGTGACAGCAGATGCTGGTGAGGATGTGGAGAAAGAGGAACACTCCTCCATTGTTGGTGGGATTGCAAGCTTGTACAACCACTCTGGAAATCAGTCTGGCGGTACCTCAGAAAATTGGACATATTACTACAGGAGGATCCTGTAATACCTCTCCTGGGCATGTATCCAGAAAGTGTTCCAACTGGTAAGAAGGACACATGCTCCAGTATGCTCATAGCAGCCTTATTTATAATAGCCAGAAGCTGGAAAGAAACCAGATGCCCCTCAATAGAGGAATGGATACAGAAAATGTGGTACATTTAAACAATAGCGTACTACTCAGCCATTAAAAAGAATGAATTTATGAAATTCCTAGGCAAATGGATGGACCTGGAGGGCATCATCCTGAGTGAGGTAACCCAATCACAAAAGAACTCACATGATATGTATTCACTGATAAGTGGATATTAGCCTAGATACTTAGAATACCCAAGATATAAGATACAATTTGTGAAACTCATGAAACTCAAGAAGAACAAAGACCAAAGTTTGGACACTTTGCCCCTTCTTAGAATTGGGAACAAAACACCCATGGAAGGAGTTACAGATACAAAATTTTGGAGCTGAGGTGAAAGGACAGACCATCTAGAGACTGCCATATCCGGGGATCCATCCCATAATCAGCCTCCAAATGCTGACACCATTGCATACTCTAGCAAGATTTTGCTGAACGGATGCTGATATAGCTGTGTCTTGTGAGACAATGCTGAGGCCTAGCAAACACAGAAGTGCATGCTCACAGCCAGCTATTGGATGGATTATAGGGCCCCCAATGGAGGAGCTAGAGAAAGTACCCAAGGAGCTGGGTGGATCTGCAACCCTATAGGTGGAACAACAATATTAACTAACCAGTTACTCCCCCCCCCCAGTTCATTTCTCTAGCTGCATATGTATCAGAAGATGGCCTAGTTGGACATCAATGGAAAGAGAGGCCCATTGGTAGTGCAAACTTTATATGCCTCAGTATAGGGGTCAAGAAGTGGGAGTGGGTGGGTAGGGGAATTGGTGGGGGGTGGTATGAGGGACTTTTGGAATTGCACCGGAAACGTAAATGAAGAAAATACCTAATTTTTAAAAAATTAAAAAAAAAAAAGCAGCAGACACACTTGGTAACATCAAAACAGAGAAAATCAAGGCATATAAAGAAGATGGCATCATGCTTACAATCCCGGAGCAACAGAGACATACCAGAGTACTGTGAGTTCAGAGCTGGCCTATACTATGCAGACCATGTCCCAACTAAACAAAAGGAAGCGAAAAAGAAAAAGAAAAAAGAAAACCAATTTAATGAACATGATGTTTATGGAGCATCCTAAGTGAATGTCCCAAAAAACTTTCTGCCTTTCACTGTGGTCTTTTCCTTGATCCCTTTGATAATAGTTCAGATTTTTCAATACCTTCATTTTTTTATTTCATTTTATTTTCTATGACACTTCCAGATATCAGGAAAAAATCTCACAGGTTACTAATGCATTCAGTCAGAATATTTATTTATTAATAATTTATTATTTTCCTCTTAATATTTTTTTAGTTTTAAAGAATAACAAAATTCTTGAACAATTATAAAAAACTAAAATTTATTTTCATGCTAAGAAATTAATAATACATGTTGGTAATGGCTGTTTATATTTGAACTAATAGAATTTTATGCATAGATTTTCCTCCAGGAATTTAAAATGTTATATGATCTGAATAGTTTTCAAAATATGTTAAAGTACTTCTCTATGATACTATAGTATAATTCAAATTTCATTAATGTAATTTTAAAATATTCAGTTGCTTAAAATAAATGTACTTTAAATTTTAGTTTGTTAAGACAAAAATAAATACTTGCTTTTTCAGAAATTGTTTTCTAATTTTTATATAAATAAACAATATGAATCTAATGTAAAGATGGCCTATATATATATTTTATTATTAAAACTAGTCATTTCCTTAGGATTAAAGTTAACTATATGTTGATATTATTTAAAGGTATGTTTTGCAGATTTTAATAAAATTTATGAGGACGCTCCATTAAAAAAAATATACTACAATAACAACTAGCTAAAAAGAGAGGCCATGAGATCACATAGAAATTATTGCATAAGTAGTCCCTCCTTTTATGGGGTTTCTCTTTAGTTACTCATATTCAATCATGGTCCAAATAATTCTGAAAAAAAATTTCAAAAACTCATAAAATTTATTATAAGTAGTGTGCTGATCTGCATCCTTCTCTGAATCACCCATTGGTCCAGTGTATCCATAGTGTGTGTGTGTGTGTGTGTGTGTGTGTGTGTGTGTGTGTGTGTGTGTGTGTGTGTGAGAGTGTGTGTGTGTGTGTGTGTGTGTGTGTGTGTGTGTATCACCTATTTGTCCAGTGTATCTACAGTATACATCCTATCCAGTGTATCTACAGTGTATATCCTACCCATTCATCCAGTGTATCCACATCACCTTTTTGTCCAGTGAATGCGCAATATGCATTACTACCTATTTGTCTAGTAGATCCACAATGTACATACTACTCATTTGTCCAATGTATCCATAGTGCACATAGTACACATTTGTCTAATGAATCAACAGTGTACATACTACTCATTTGTCCAATGAATCAACAAAGCATATAGAGTCAATGATAGATAAGGAGGGGGGACCAGAGCCAGAGATATGAGGCAAAAGAGAGAAACTCTACTTTAATTAATATATTGCTATGGTTGTTTATTTATTTTTACTTTTATTTTTCCTAATTTTTTACTGTATATAATATTATTGTAGATATGTGTATATGAATTACAATGTGTATAAGGCTTAATACTCTACAGTTTCAAATATCCATTGGAAAACGTAGAACAGATTTCCTAAAGAATAAAGTAGAAATAGTGTATTATGAAAATTCTGTTCATGTTTATATTTGTGAAAACAAGTTATCTTATTGCTATACTAAAATTAATATACCCTGGAAGACATACAGTTCTAAGTACAACTAATAGAATTCATGAAGGAGTACCTTTCTTATTATTGTAAAAATTATTTTAAATATCATTTAGGTACTCGTACAGACCTACTTTCAATATTGTACATGTTATTAATGAAAGCTTGAGAAAATTTTATGTTGCAGCGTGCAGCAACACATAAATAAAGATTGTAAAAACCAGTACAAGGACGGAAACCACACCCTAGAAAAAGCAAGAAGATAATCCTTCAACAAACCTAAAAGAAGACAGCCACAAGAACAGAATGCCAACTTTAATAACAAAAATATCAGGAAGCAACAATTACTTTTCCTTAACATCTCTGAATATCAATGGACTCAACTCTCCAATAAAAATATATAGACTAACAAACTGGCTATACAAACAAGACCCAACATTTTGCTGCCTACAGGAAACTCATCTCAGGGAAAAAGACAGACACTACCTCAGAGTAAAAGGCTGGAAAACAATTTTCCAAGCAAATGGTGTGAAGAAACAAGCTGGAGTAGCCATTCTAATATCTAACAAAATTGACTTCCAACCCAAAGTAATCAAAAAAGACAAGGAGGGGCACTTCATACTCATCAAAGGTAAAATCCTCCAAGAGGAACTCTCAGTTATGAATATCTATGCTCCAAATGCAAAGGCAGCCACATTCATTAAAGAAACTTTAGTAAAGCTCAAAGCACACATTGCACCTCACACAATAATAGTGGGAGACTTCAACACACCACTTTCACCAATGGACAGATCATGGAAACAGAAACTAAACAGGGACACAGTGAAACTAACAGAAGTGATGAAACAAATGGACTTAACAGATATCTACAGAACATTTTATCCTAAAACAAAAGGATATACCTTCATCTCAGCACCTCATGGTGCCTTCTCCAAAATTGACCACATAATTGGTCACAAAACAAGCCTCAACATATACAAAAATACTGAAATAGTCCCATGCATCCTATCAGATCACCATGGACTAAGGCTGATCTTCAATAACAAAATAATAGAAAGCCAACATTCACATGGAAACTGAACAACACTCTTCTCAATGATACCTCGGTAAAGGAAGGAATAAAGAAAGAAATTAAGGACTTTTTGGAGTTTAATTAAAATGAAGCCACCACATACCCAAACTTATGGGACACAATGAAAGCATTTCTAAGAGGAAAACTCATAGCTCTGAGTGCCTCCAAAAAGAAACTAGAGAGAGCACACATTAGCAGCCTGACAACACACCTGAAAGCTCTAGAACAAAAGGAAGCAAATTCACCCAAGAGGAGTAGAAGGCAGGAAATAATCAAACTCAGGGGTAAAATCAGCCAAGTGGAAACAAGAAGAACTATTCAAAGAATCAACCAATCAAGGAGCTGGTTCTTTGAGAAAATCAACAAGATAGATAAACCCTTAGCCAGACTCACTAGAGGACACAGAGAAAGCATCTTAATTAACAAAATCAGAAATGAAAAGGGAAACAAAAAAACAGATCCTCAAGAAATCCATAACACCATCAGATCCTTCTACAAAAGGCTATACTCAACAAAACTGGAAAACCTGGATGAAATGGACAAGTTTCTGGACAGATACCAGGTACCAAAGTAAAATCAAGATTAGGTTAATAATCTAAACAGTCATATATCCCCTAAAGAAATAGAAGCAGTCATTAATAGTCTCCCAACCAAAAACAGCCCAGGACCAGATGGGTTTAGTGCAGAGTTCTATCAGACCTTCAAAGAAGATCTAATCCCAGTTCTTCACAAACTATTCCACAAAATAGAAACAGAGGGTACTCTACCCAACTCATTCTATGAAGCCACAATTACTCTGATACCTAAACCACAAAAAGACCCAACAAAGATAGAGAACTTCAGACCAATTTCCCTTATGAATATTGATGCAAAAATCCTCAGTAAAGTTCTTGCTAATCGAATCTAAGAACACATCAAACCAATCATCCATCCTGACCAAGTAGGTTCCATCCCAGGGATGCAGGGATGATTCAATATACGGAAATCCATCAATGTAATCCAGTATATAAACAAACTCACAGACAAAAACTACATGATCATCTCGTTAGATGCAGAAAAAGCATTTGACAAAATCCAACACCCATTCATGATAAAAGTCTTGGAAAGATCAGGAATTCAAGGCCCATACCTAAACATGATAAAAGCAATGTACAGCTAACCAGTAGCCAACATCAAAGTAAATGGTGAGAAGCTGGAAGCAATCCCACTAAAATCAGGGACTAGACAAGGCTGTCCAGTCTCTGCCTACCTATTCAACATTGTACTAGAAGTCCTAGCCAGAGCAATTAGACAACAAAAGGAGATCAAGGAAATACAAATTGGAAAGGAAGAAGTCAAAATATCACTTTTTGCAAATGATATGATAGTATATATAAGTGACCCTAAAAATTCCACCAGAGAACTCCTAAGCCTGAAAAACAACTTCAATGAAGTAGCTGGATATAAAATTAACTCAAACAAGTCAATGGCCTTTCTGTACACAAAGGATAAACAGGCTGAGAGAGAAATTAGGGAAACAACACCCTTCCCAATAGTCACAAATAATATAAAATACCTTGGCGTGACTCTAACTAAGGAAGTGAAAGATCTGTATGATAAGAACTTCAAGTCTCTGAAGAAAGAAATTAAAGATGATCTCTGAAGATGGAAAGATCTCCCATGCTCATGGATTGGCAGGATCAACATTGTAAAAATGGCTATCTTGCCAAAAGCAATCTACCGATTCAATGCAATCCCCATCAAAATTACAACTCAATTCTTCAATGAATTAGAAAGGGCAATCAGCAGATTCATCTGGAATAACAAAAAACCTAGGATAGCAAACTCTTCTCAAGGATAAAAGAATCTCTGTTGGAACCACCATGCCTGACCTAAAGCTGTACTACAGAGCAATTGTGATAAAAACTGCATGGTACTGGTATAGTGACAGACAAGTAGACCAATGGAATAGAATTGAAGACCCAGAGATGAACCCACACACCTATGGTCACTTGATCTTTGACAAGGGAGCTAAAACCATCCAGTGGAAAAAAAGACAGCATTTTCAACAAATGGTGCTGGCACAACTGTTGGTTATCATGTAGAAGAATGAGAATTGATCTGTTCCTATCTCCTTGTACTAAGGTCAAATCTAATTGGATTAAGGAACTTCACATAAAACCAGAGACACTGAAACTTATAGAGGAGAAAGTAGGGGAAACCCTCGAAGATATGGGTACAGGGGAAAAATTCCTGAATAGAACAGCAATGGCTTGTGCTGTAAGATCGAGAATCGATAAATGGGACCTCATAAAATTGCAAAGCTTCTGCAAGGCAAAAGACACCGTCAATAAGACAAAAAGATCACCAACAGATTGGGAAAGGATCTTTACCTATCCCAAATCGGATAGGGGACTAATATCCAATATATATAAAGAACTCAAGAAGGTGGGCTCCAGAAAATTGAATAATCCAATTAAAAAATGGGGCTCAGAGCTGAACAAAGAATTCTCACGTGAGGAATACTGAATGGCAGAGAAGCACCTGAAAAGTGTTCAACATGCTTAATCATCAGGGAAATGCAAGTCAAAACAACCCTGAGATTCCACCTCACACCAGTCAGAATGGCTAAGATCAAAAATTCAGGTGACAGCAGATGCTGGCGAGGATGTGGAGAAAGAGGAACACTCCTCCATTGTTGGTGGGATTGCAAGCTTGTACAACCACTCTGGAATTCAGTCTGGCGATTCCTCAGAAAATTGGGCATAGTACTACCGGAGGATCCTACAATACCTCTCTTGGGCATATATCCAGAAGATGTCCCAACCTGTAAGAAGGACACATGCTCCACTATGTTCATAGCAGCCTTATTTATAATAGCCAGAAGCTGGAAAGAACCCAGATGCCCCTCAACAGAGGAATGGACACAGAAAATGTGGTACATTTAAACAATGGAGTACTAATCAGCTATTAAAAAGAATGAATTTATGAAATTCCTAGGCAAATGGATGGACCTGGAGGGCATCATCCTGAGTGAGGTAACCCAATCACAAAAGAACTCGCACACTATGTACTCACTGATAAGTGGATATTAGCCCAGAAACTTAGGATACACAAGATATAAGATACAATTTGCTAAATGCATGAAACTCAAGAAGAACGAAGACCAAAGTCTGGACACTTTGCCCCTTCCTAGAAATGGGAACAAAACAACCATGGAAGGAGTTACAGAGACAAAATTTGGAGCTGTGACAAAAGGATGGACCATCTAGTGATTGCCATATCCAGGGATCCATCCCATAATCAGCTTCCAAACACTGACACCATTGCATACACTAGCAAGATTTTGTTGTAAGGACCCAGATATAGCTGTCTATTGTGAGACTATGCTGGGGCCTAGCAAACACAGAACTGGATGCTCACAGTCAGCTATTGGATGGGTCACACGGCCCCCAATGGAGGAGTTAAAGAAAGTACCCAAGGAGCTAAAGGCAACTGCAACCCTATATGTTGAACAACAATATGAACTAACCAGTAACCCGGAGCTCTTGTCTCTAGCTGCATATGTATCAAAAGATGGCCTGGTCAGCCATCACTGGAAAGAGAGGCCCTTTGGACTTTCAAACTTTATATGCCCCAGTACAGGGGAACACCAGGGCCAAAAAGGGGGAGTGGGTGGGTAGGGGATTGGGGGGTGGGTATGGGGGACTTTTGGGATAGCATTGGAAATGTAAACGAGGAAAATACCTAATTATATATATATATAATAAAAATGTTTTTAAAAGAAAAAAAAGATTGTAAGATTGTAAGTTCCTATACTTATAAAAGTTTGTTGGTAACGTTAATGCAAACATTTCTATGTCACGTTGCCTGTAAGAAAAGGATAATTTAGATTTAAAATAAAAATCCTAGGACCTTTTTCTTCCATTTCATTGCTCTCACCTTGATATTTAGAATCAAACCAAGAAATCATTTTTTTGTTTTTGAAAATACATTACTATTTTTTCTGAGTCTGATAAACCCTAGAAACAGCAAAAACAAAAACAGAAACCAGGAAGAAAACATAAAAAACAAATTGGACAAACATTTTTTTAACTCCCTAAAACCTCATAAATTGATTGTTCCTCAGTCTTTTTACATTGGATGTTCACACTCAAATTTTTTTTTCTAAATGTTGAAGGGTCAGATCCCCTCAACTGAAATAAGAATCTTCCCCAGGTGGGATCCTACTGCCTTGAAAAGACTACACACACAAGGTGAGGAATGAACAAGACAAACAGAAACCACTGCAGAAACTAAGAATAAGTACACAAAGTACACAAGTGTATTTATTACATTTTGCAAGCACTTTGTTCTACATTTCAAAAACGCCACCATCAAGCTGTTGGCACATTTATGTACAAAACAGATTACTTGTAATGCCTGCTACAAAGCACTCCATGAAAATACAAACTCTAAAACCAGAAATAAAAGTCAAAATGTCAACATCATTACATAAATTTAAAAGACAGTTTTAAAAATCATCACACACTGTAGACACAGAACTGAAACACTATAATATAGAATTTAAAGAAGCCCATTAATACTTTTGCTCAATATCTTTAATACTGCATATATCAGAAAAATGTTGAACCATTAAGATAATCTAAGTGTTAAAAAGCAAAAGGACCCCCAAATTAATATTACAGAATGCATAATCATGCCACAGAAACGCTAGTAATACCCCCTACCTACTACAAGAACTTGTAAAATTACTGATGATGCATGACTAGTAGTTGTACAAAGATTGTTTCACTCAATAAATTTTATTGGGAATGCACTTACACTGAAGGAGGAATTCACAATGGTCAAATCAGTGCACAATACTACCTAGGTTTATACACTGACAAAATTTCTTGTCAGGCTACATCATTATTTTAAATGACATTTCACAGCATTCTTGTAGCATTAGAAAGAATCAAAAGAGAGTCAAGGTTAAAACAAACACGAAATTTGGTCCATTAATACTGATTGTTTTTCTTTTAAAATTTGTCTGATATAGGTACTTCTTATAAATGAATGTGAATGAACATTTGGTTAAAATGACTTACTTGAAATAAAAACACAAAATATATATCACTACACTCCCAAACAATACATTCTCTAGTGGCCTCTGACCACCCTTTAGAAACACTACAGGTAAACCAACATAGATTGGAAGGCTGCAAGCAAAGCTATTATATTAATGGAAGTCTTTTCAAATATATCATACACATTTTAAGAAATAGCTTACAGAGGTGCAATCCGTTAAAAGTTTTAAGTGGGTAAAACAAGTCTTGAGGGTTTAGTGTGCTTATGTTTAAGATACCACCTTCATAAAGGTAATTAATTTTCCACATTAGCATATTAAAAGATCCAATCCAGCCACTGCATAAATCACAAAAAAAGATCACTCTCCAACAGTCCACAGTAGTTATTTCCATGATAATTGTTTCTATACTAAACTTGAAAAGGTAAGCCTGGTGTCACAATCTTAGGAAGGCAACTGGCCATGCATTAGCATTACTGTTTCTACATGCTCACAACATAAACATGAGTAATCAGAGAAATACCTTTTACGAACATCAAGAAAAAAGAATACAATGTTAACAAAGATAAGAAGCACTTTTTTTTAACCTACCCTTAGAAATTTTGAAATTGCACCTTAGATGGATGAAAACATTAACCATGGCCGATAGCCGTGTGGCCACTGATCTCTCCAGACTGATTCCCATATCAAGCGGAGTCATCATGATACCATCTCTGTCTCTCTTTCATAATGTACAACGGTCCCTTTGAAGGTTACCTGTAGTTAAACTAGTTACTGAAATCAAAACTAAAAAGTATAAAAAAAGCTATTTTCTCTTCCAAAACATAAGAAACAATGCAAAAAGTGTTATGTGTGATATGTGGGAGGTGATTAAAAATCAAACAAAGATTTGCGTTGGACAATGTTAATATCTTTGATCATACAGAAGAACTAAATCAATTTGAGAGGTTAAAAAAAAAGACTGAATAGGAGCTTGTAGAGGAGATTTGGTCATTCCAATTTAACAAATTAGAAGATGGAATGCTCAACAGCAAAGAGTTATACTCAGGTGATTCATTAGTCACCCTGCGCATCTTTGATGAGTAGCATTCTCGTTTTGCTCTTCACAGGTTGGATGGTTGGATGGCCCTTAATGAAACACCAATGCCTTCGAGTGGTAAGGAACAGAGAAGCGTATTTATGTGTACGCATTGAGCCGCTCTTTGGAGCGAGTAGAATGGATGTCGTGCAGCTCCTGCTCTTCCTTTGACTTGATGTCTTCGTACTTCTGCATGCGGCAGGCATCTTTCACATAGGCCCAGTTGGCAGACAGAACCATCAGGTAGTGGACCTGACAGAGACAAATAATTTATTCTGGAAGTCTGTTCACTCTCAGTAAATTGTCACTGTGACAATTAAAAAAAATCAATACCCCAAACTATGTATGAATACAGCAAAGGTTCACACTTTAAAAGGTTCACGTTTGTATGAGAAGAATGCTGCGGCTGACACGGTTTCCTCCCAATCCAAGACTGAATATAAATGCTCTTTAATGTTTCCTGGTTATGCTATCATTTGCAACGAAAATGCCAAGACTCCATGTTTCATCTTCACTTTTCTGTATCTGTGCTCTAAATTACATAAGCAGAAATTTTCTCTTACATAGTTTGTGTTTTGAATTTATATTGTGGTGAGAAGAGTGTTCTCATGAATTCTAAAACAAACATGTATTTAGTTACCAAGAAATTGTTTTAATAATTCATTTCCAATTGCTTTCTTATGATACTGGGAACTAAAATATAGAATATTTTTCAGATGGATCTATATTAATGTACATTCACAATGAGCAGAAGGTATTATATTAAAAAATAAATCACATAACCCAAGTCTGGTAGTATAGGTTTGTATTTGCAACTATTCAGTAAGCTATAGAGGGGGATCATAGATGTAATGCCAACCTGGATAAAAGTTCAGGTCAGCTTGAATACCTTATTTAGACCCTCCCCGTTTGCCTAGCATTTACAAGTTCGTAGGTCTTATCTTCAATACTGCGAAATGAGAGATCTCAATATTGTAAAAATCAATGGATAAGTTCATTAACTTAAGTTGTACTTTCTTTGACATTAAAAATACACGACATGTTTTTATTCACCATTAAAAATTAAAATACTATGTAACTTAATACTCAATCAAGAATACAATCAAAGAAATGTAGTCTATCAATTTGGGAGTGGAAGAGTGTAATGATTTGAATAAGAAAGGCCCCATAGGTCAATATGTTTGAATGGTTGATCTTCAGGGAAGGAAATTCTTTGAGAAGGATCAGGAGGTGTAGCCTTGTTGAAGGAGGTGTTACTAGAAATGAGCTTGGAGAGTTCAAAAGCTCCTGCCATTTAAACTATCTCTCTCTCTCTCTCTCTCTCTCTCTCTCTCTCTCTCTCTCTCTCTCTCTCTCTCTCTCTGCCTATGGATCAAGTGTAAGGTCTTAGCTACTACTCTAATGCCATGCCTGTATGCCTATCTGCCTGTCTGCTTGTCTGTCTGCTGCCACACTGCTTGCTAGGGGAGTCATGAACTTTAGCATCCTGAAAAGATGAGCTCCCAAATTAAATGCTTTGTTTAATAAGTTGCCCTGGTCATGGTGTTTTGTCATTTTAATAGAAAAGTAACTAGACTGGGGACATGAGAGGCCTTTGGAGAAAGGCATCTGGAAGGGGCTGGAGGGAGGACAGGGTAGGAGGAAGTAATGTAATTCTATTCTTAGAAAAATGGATGGATCTGGAGGATATCCTCCTAAGGGAGGTAACCCAATCACAAAAGAACATAAATGATATGCTTTCACTGATATGTGGATATTAGCCCAGAAGCTCAGAATCTTTCTTAGAAGGGGGAACAAAATGCCCATGGAAGGAGTTACAGAGACAAAGAGTGAAGCAGAGACTGAAGGAACAACCATCCAGAGATTGCCCCACTTGGGGAGCCATCCCATAAACAACCACCAAACTCAGACACTATGGCAGATACCAACAAGAGCTTGCTGACAGGAGGCTGATATAGCTGTCTCCTGAGAGGTTCTGTCAGTGCCTGGCAAATACAGAAGTTGATGCTCACAATCATCCATTGGATGGAGCACAAGGTTCCCAATGAAGGAGCTAGAGAAAGTACCCAAGGAACTGAAGAGGTTTGAAGCCCCATAGGAGGAACATCAATATGAACTAACCAGTACCCCGAGAGCTCCTTGGAACTAAACCACCAATCAAAGAAAACACATGGTGGAACTTGTGGCTCTAGCTGTATATGTAGCAGAGGATGGCCTAGTTGGTCATCAATGAGAGGAGAGGCTCTAGATCCTGTGAAGGTTCTATGCCCCAGTATAGGGGAATTCCAAGACCAGGAATGGGAGTATGTGGGTTGGAGAGCAGGGGGAGGGGGAAGGGGATAGGGGATTTTCTGAGGGGAAACTAGGAAAGGGGATACCATTTGAAATGTAAATAAAGAAAATATCTAATAAAAAAGAAAAAATAAAAAAACACAAGTCATGAGACCAACTGATACTAGAAGAGTACAGATATATACATATCATAACTACCCTAAATAGTGAATATACTAATGAACTTATTTTGTTTTATAGCAACATATTAATTAATTAATTAATTAATTAATTAATTAATTGTAATATTGGTGATCTATTCAAGGCCTTATGCAGGCTAGGCAAGCATTCTACAAATGTGCAATACTAACTGCCCCTGCTTCTAATTTTTGTGACACCAAAATGTAGGGAGAAATAGAATCTGCTTTGTTATTTTTTTTTTAGAACTTATTATTTCCTTTGAAAGTTTACATTTTGTTTACTATAAGCTGAGAGTCCCTTAAAAGAAAGTGCTGTGGATGCTATCCCTGAATACTATGCTCTTACATTATTATGCTCTTACTGTCCATGTGTGTGGATCAGAAAAAGCTTCTGAATGCTTGAATGTATGCATAATTTTGATTATATAATTCACAATGAAATTTACGGTACCTCTAATTTTTAGAACAATACTGACCAGTAAGAATTAACCTTAAAAGAATATTTCACATTTTAACACAATCTTGTACATTCTTTCTATTCACATAAAATTTTATATGGTCAGTGAGATGGCTCAGTGGGAAAACAAACAAACAAACAAACAAACACATACAAACAAAAACTTTGCAGCCTGATGACTCCAGTTCAAATCCTGTAACCCACATGGGACAAAAAGAGAATACGCCCCCCCCCCCCTATATTGTCTTCTTACTTTCATACCTTCACTGTGGCACACCAGCTACCTGTCCCCAAATACATCAGTGAATTTATTTTAAAAACTGTTCTTTCAATTTAAAAATCCTATTTGTTTTTATTTTCTGTGTATGAGTGTTTTGTCTGCATCTATGTGTTCCATGTGGATGACTGCATGGAGGTCGGAGTAAAGTGTCAGATTCTCTGCTGTAAACTGTGTTGTGGTTGTGAGGACTTGAACCCACTTTCTCTGGAAGAGCAACCAGTGCTGTAAAAACTGATCCATATCCCCAGATCCCTCCCTCACTCTACTGACAATAACATCTTATATAGAAAATATATGAGAAACAAACTATGCATTCAAGCAAGTAACATTGTATTTCAAACTATTAAGTTGGTCAATCATTGAGCTGTGAAGGACTTACCATAGCAATAACTGCTGCTCCAGCTCCAGCAAGTGCCACAATGAACAAGTGGAAGGTCATATTCAGCTGCAGAAGACAGAATAAAACAGAACAACACACATACAAATCAAAGTGAGTCACTTACATAAAGAAGAAAGATTGCAACTGCCACTATTATTACATAAAAGAATCAGTATTATCATTAACAAGTGTGAGCTCTTGACAAGTTGTGTGTTTCATCAACAGTAGCATTAAAATGCCCTCATCTTTCACATCACTTAAATCAGTACCACTGAACCAATTTACTATGATGTCATTACAATAATGAGATGTCATTTAAAATGATGGATTTCAGTAATTTTATAACAATATAGTTATGAAATATATTTATAATTTTAAACTTTTAAGATGAATTTCTAGAATGCCTCAAGCATTTATAATCATTTTATTTAAATATACAAATAGCTTTTATACTCTAGTAGCCTGCATAAAACACACAGCAAGCAAAATAATCTGTGATAGAAAAAAATCAAAATACATTTAACTATAGTACATTCTTAAATATCAAAGTGTGTGGTCAAATTCTGACAGAAGTAGAGTGCAAGGATACTCACCTCAGTAGATTCACACATCCTCAGGAAGTTCTCAGAGGCAGTACAAATTTTCTTTTCCTCTCCAATTGTCACAATCCCTACAATATGGAGAAAATTGTAAATTAGCATTAAATATGTTTGAAAGAGCCTCAAGAGAGAATCATTTAGCTGACAAACCTCAACAACTTTCATGTTAAATTGTGGTAAGCAACAATGGAAAAAGTTATTATTATCCATAATAACTGTGCCTAGAATTAGGACTATGAGATATGAAACTAACCCAGCAATTTAAACATTTTTATTTTCAGAAGAGCTGAGCTGAATCTAACTGCTAGGTTGTTTAGATTTGATTGTAGCTAGTGCATTTGTTTTGGTCCATTAGTGTAATGAACCAAATATGGAAGTATCACAATTATTTTAATGATTATGCCCCAGGGTGTATACTAAGTAGATCAAGTTGTTCAGCTTCTCCAAGGCTTTTGTCAGTTTATAAAGACATATTACTCAAATAACTGCCCCTTCTTAGGGCCTATCAAAACCAGTGTCATTAACAAGCAGGAGTTAAAAGAAGTTGCTCCTTCACTCATACCAACTCTTGCCTGTTGACCTATAAACCGACTACATCAGGATCACCCACAGGACTTTTCAAATCTTTTCATCTCTACACTGCAGCATATCTTTAGCGCAGAATCTATGAAATTTAGTTCTGGAGTGCTGCAGCAAACTCGTAGGGAAATAGCTCAGTCATAAATTGCTTGCTTTGAAGGCTCAGTGACTTGAGCTTGATTCACCTGATCCATACTAGAAAAATCAGTTTTATGAGGTCCCATTTGTTGATACTTGATCTTACAGCGCAAGCCATTGCTGTTCTATTCAGGAATTTTCCCCCTGTACCCATATCTTCAAGGGTTTTCCCTACTTTCTCCTCTATAAGTTTCAGTGTCTCTGGTTTTATGTGGTGTTCCTTAATCCACTTAGATTTGACCTTAGTACAAGGAGATAGGAATGGATCAATTCCCATTCTTCTACATGATAACGGACAGTTGTGCCAGCACCATTTGTTGAAAATGCTGTCCTTTTTCCACTGGACAGTTTTTGCTCCCTTGTCAAAGATCAAGTGACCATAGGTGTGTGGGTTCATCTCTGGGTCTTCAATTCTATTCCATTGGTCTACTTGTCTGTCACTATACCAGTACCATGCAGTTTTTATCACAATTGCTCTGTAGTACAGCTTTAGGTCAGGCATGGTGGTTCCACCAGAGGTTCTTTTATCCTTGAGAAGAGTTTTTGCTATCCTAGGTTTTTTTTGTTATTCCAGATGAATTTGCAGATTGCCCTTTCTAATTCGTTGAAGAATTGAGTTGTAATTTTGATGGGGATTGCATTGAATCGGTAGATTGCTTTTGGCAAGATAGCCATTTTTACTATATTGATCCTGCCAATCCATGAGCATGGGAGATCTTTCCATCTTCTGAGATCGTGTTTAATTTCTTTCTTCAGAGACTTGAAGTTCTTATCATACAGATCTTTCACTTCCTTAGCTAGAGTCACACCAAGGTATTTTATATTATTTGTGACTATTGAGAAGGGTGTTGTTTCCCTAATTTCTTTCTCAGCCTGTTTATCCTTTGTGTACAGAAAGGCCATTGACTTGTTTGAGTTAATTTTATATCCAGCTACTTCATTGAAGCTGTTTATCAGGCTTAGGAGTTCTCTGGTGGAATTTTCACTTATATATACTATCATATCATTTGCAAAAAGTGATATTTTGACTTCTTCCTTTCCAATTTGTATCCCCCTGGAGCTCGTGTCTCTAGCTGCATATGAATAAGAAGATGGCCTAGTCGGCCATCAGTGGAAAGAGAGGCCCATTGGTTGTGCAATCTTTATATGCCTCAGTACAGGGGAACTCCAGGGCCAAGAAGTGGGAGTGGATGGGTAGGGGAGTGGGTGTGGGAGCATGTGGGGGACTTTTGGGATAGCATTGGAAATGCAAATGAAATAAATACCCAATTAAAAATAAATAAATAAATAAACACGATAAAAATTACAAATTCCAAATAAAATAAAATAAAATAAAATAAAATATGCTGTAAAAAAAAAAATCAGGATCCGCTGACAGTGAGAAGTATAGACCTGGGACCCACAGGCAGGATAGCCTGATCTGCTTTGGAGGTATCAGAAATGTGAGTAAGTAAGTCTTTAAAAAAAAAGGTGGAGGGGAGGAAATGGAAAATACTGAAAAATGACCCCCAAGGATGTTTTCTAGCCTCCAATACTATGCATATAGAAACAGACATTCTCTATTGCCACATTAGTAGTTAATATATGGGCTTTTAATTTTTAAAATAAGTTGTTTATTGTATGTGTATGAGTATGATCTCTGTGTGTGTGCATGTGTGTGTGTGTGTGCATGTGTGTGCATGTGAGTGTAAGCTTGCAATGCCTGTACCAAAATTTACAATTGGGGACCAAAGGAAAACATTGTGTCATTGGTTAATCCTTTTAGGGCATGAAAAGAAATATGGATTCATGTTGCCTTTGGTCTCTACTGTTGCTTGTATGTTTGTTTATTTTTACATATATCCATGAAATAATAACATATGATAAATTAAAGCATGTAATGCCCCTTAGGCATAGCATGTGTATGCATATTCACATAGTCTTGTCTTTATTGTACTATTTTAATCAATTCTTTGATAACTTCATATAATGCATTTTTATCATATTCACACACACACCCAATCTACTCCATGGAGTTCTATCCACTGAACTTGATGTCCTCATTTCTTTATTAAACTCAGGTCCAATTTGTGCTGCCCATATACTTTTTGATATATGGTCATAACTGGCATGTGGACATCTACCAGGTGCCACAACCTTAAAGAACACTTATTATCCGTCTTACAGTGGCTTTAAATGGTAGCCAAGGGTGGAACTTCATTCCCATATTGCCCCTTCATACTGCTATTCTGCCCACTTTAAGCTTGCACAAGTATTGCACATGTTATTAAAATTGCTGTGAGCTCATGTATGTAACTGTCCAGTTGTGTCTGGTAAACACAGTGTTTTTGTAGCAATGCACTGCCTGTGGCTCTTACAACCATTCTACTCCCAGAGGTGGTATGATACATACATAGCCTTCAGGGCTGAGTACTCTACAGTATCTTATTTTCTGTACACTGATCATTTGTGGGTCTCTGTGTTTATCTCTATCTAAAATAACAAAACAGAGTCACTAATCTATGAGCATAGCAATGTTATTTAGGACATGAACTCACAGGAGCTGTGATGGCATATACAAAGGCTTCAGAATACTAAGTCAGTCAACAATCCCACCATGGTTAAAGGAAGAGATCATAAACTCCTGCTACTAGGATCTAGTAGTAATTTTGATCACTGCAGGTGGAGGAAGCCTCAGAGTTTATATATTTTAATATATTTTCTGATAATCTACTCATGCCAAAGGGAATGGCCATACAAACTCATACACATAGTTGCAGCACTTGCTAGATTCACTGGGTCTTAAGAAATGTTCATGCTGTTACAACCACTATGAGTGGATGAACACATGCTTTATAGTGATATAGAAAGCACTAAAGCCTTGGATCCTAGTTATTTAGAGCTTTTGGACTAATACCCACTTATCAGTGATTGCATACCATGTGTATTGTTTTGTGACTGGGTTACCTCATTCCGGATGACATTTTCTAGGTCTATCCATTTGCCTAAGAATTTCATGAAGTCATTGTTTTTAATATCTGAGTAATACTCCATTGTGTAAATGTAACACATTTTCTGTATCCTTTCCTCTATTGAAGGACATCTGGGTTCTGTCCAGTTCCTGGCTATTATAAATAAGGCTGCTATGAACATAGTGGAGCATGTGTCCTTATTACATGTTGGAACCTCTTCTGGGTATATTCCCAGGAGTGGTATAGATGGGTCCTCAGGTAAAACTATGTCCAATTTTCTGAGGACCTGCCAAACTGATTTCCAGAGTGGTTGTACCAGCTTGCAATCCCACCAACAATGGAGGAGTGTTCCTCTTTCTCCAGATCCTCGCCAGCATCTGCTGTCACCTGAATTTTTGATTTTAGCCATTCTGACTGGTGTGAGGTGGAATCTCAGGGTTGTCTTGATTTGCATTCCCCAGAGAACCAAATAACCCTATTAAAAATGGGTTACAGAGCTAAACAAAGAATTTTCAACTGAGGAATACCGAATGACGGAGAAGCACCTGAGATATGTTCAGCATCATTAGTTAGAATGCCAAGTTTTCCTGTCTTATCTTAGAGGATAAGGAAGTGTATCTTCCTTGGAGACCTTCATACTAGATATCTCAATTAATACAGTTAACCACAGATCAATGATGTAAGGGCACAGATACCTGATTACACTTTAAAGAGGGGCTTTGAAATTAGGAAAAGGAAACCTGTTTTGACCTGGTATTTTCAGAAATTCCTATCTGTTTTAATTTACAAAATGCCCTGAACTACATAGTCATATATGTATATGAAGTTACATACATGTTGTTTCTAAAGCCATTTACAGCAGTTTAAAGGCAGCTGTTCAAAGTGATTTTTGCTGTGAGGCCCACTATCTACTTACCAAACTGACGCAGATCCAAGCAGAGATTTGCTCCCTCCACTAGAGTGGTGTTCCGGCAGATGGTCCACACATTGAAATACATGTACACGGGCAGTGAGGTGAAAGCTGTGACTCCCAGCCAGGCCAACATGAAGAGGTATGTCAGCATGATAAACTGCAACCGGGAAAGGGTGGAGAGAGAGAAGCCACATGAGCTACTGCAAAATGAAGATTGAGAGTAGTCTGGATCTTTAAAACAAACACACACTGCTTCTAGAACTGTGGTGTACACATGCTCAGAACAACACTGTTAGGAATTATAATATGAGAATTTGAGATTATTTCTTAAAATACTTCATGAGAATTGAGATGTAAAAAGACTTATTGTCCTCCATATCTACTAACTCTTCTTAATTTATTGTTCAATACAGTAATAGATGGATCTCATAGTATTTTGTGACATGAGGGCCAATTCCTAAATCTTTGTTTGTCTGTCACCTCATCTCTTTCACAAAAACGTTGAAAATGTCTGTTAAGCATCAGAGCATGTTCCTGAAAGGCAATGTTCTTCAACTCTAACATCAATATACTGTCTGCTACTCTGTATATTGCCTCCCAGCATAGTTCAAATATAAAATAAAGGTCTATTTTCTTACTTAATCTTTAATAAAACATTGGCCATTGTTATTATGTGTTTGTGTGTGGGTTTGGGGCAATGCCTGGTGCAGTACTATATAAAGGTTAGATGACAGATATATAGTCTTATGAATGTACTAGATGTGGAGCTATCAATATATTTCTACACTATAGAAACACCACTCCCCCTTTATTTAAACATGTTAAGTAAGAGATATGTGGCAATGAAATAGAAATGGCTAGTATTAGGGATAAGACCAAACTTTCAGAATTAGAGTTTCTCAGATTTGATGCTATTAAAAATTGGATCAAATAATTATTGGTTGTGAGGATTGCCCTACAAATTACAGGATGTTTAGCAGCAACTCTAGCTTTATGTATGGTGTCTCAGTTGCCCAAAAAAAATTTCTCAACATCTCCCAAATTAAAAAAAAAAAAAATCCCATAGTGGAAGTGGAAAGGGGTGAAAATAAAAAGCCAAAGGAGAGGAGATGCAAACCAATTATGTCTATTGCCATTTTAAAAATGACATGAGAAAGCATTAAATTATTGAAGATATTATGTTTTAAAATTATACTGTGTGAAGTTTAATGCAGAAAATCATTAACACTGTCTAAATTACTTGAGTATAAGCCTGAAAGGGGCATTGTACAAATAATGAGCACTTAGGGAAATTTAGAGAAATATGGCCAAAGCATAGAGAGATGTTAATAGCATTGCCTTATCAGCTCACTGTGACAAACATTAATAAGCAATAATTTATAAATATGTTAACTGCATGAATCATTTCCAAGTTAAAACTATTTGAATATAAAAGTTACCAAAATATTCTATGAGATTTTTTGATTAAATTTAAAATTAGGGTTATAAAGTTATAAAGAGTCAAAAATGATAAAAAAAATATTTCCTGGATAATATGACTAATGTATACCTAAATTACAGTTTCCTTTTTCTGCTCAGGCATGATCAAGCCTGCTTTTCAGAGCAGGTGTCATGGGAGTGGGCAGGCACAACTTCTGCAATTGACTACATGCTACATAGCCACTGAGGGGGCCCACGCAGCTGCTGCCAACCTTCTGGTGTGTTAGTGTGACTGATGACACAATTGCTACTATTGTTGAAAACTAGTGTGGCTCATGATTCACTTTAAAAATAGATATTCAAGATTGCTCTAAAGACATTTGAATGACAGGCAGACAGTTATCCGTATATAGATGTGCAAATTCTTCCGTGATTATTTTTACTATTTGATGATTTTTACCATTCTGAATGAGATGTCACAATTGACTGCAAGTGTCTTGCTGGGTGGGACATTCTGTGCCATTTGAGATCAGCTGCCAGACTCTTTCCATTGTCCGTCTACTGCTGTAGCATTGTGGACTCAGAACTTTAAAGATGGTCCTCATTCTGACAAATATGTCAACCATATTCAAAGAACTAAAATTGCTTTCTAAGGCTCAGGGAAGCACTGCTGTGAGTTATCTGAACAATAAGAAAGCTTATCATTCATTAAAATCATTATACACTATGTATAAGTAGAAGTTGAATTAATGTCAGAAACTAGACTTTTTGCAGAGAAATTATTTAAGGGTCACTGAGAACTGAATAAACATGTTTTTTATTTGTCTGTTTGTTTAACATCAATCCAAGATCTTCATGTATCTTATTTCCTCTGAATCTGAAATTTAGTATTACCAATTCAAAGAATTTACGTGGCAATCCCTTTTTAATGCCCTTAAGTCATATTATTGAACTTGTAGTTCATGGATATGCAGTCAGAGTTTCCCCCAGGCAGAAATATGTGTCTGCAATTAAGCCAGGTCAATCGCATAATTGGTTACAAGCTGTTCAACATAAAGATTTACAGCTAACTGGTATTTTTACTTTTTCATTGTGACTGAAGAGACAGAAATTTACATGCATATGCATTACCTATAGATTAGGGAAAGTATTTTCTCTTATTTTGTGTGGTGACTGAAGGATCATTAAAATAAGAATAAACCAATACACATTGCCTTCTGTACAAACTAAATTAGTTGCAGTGCATATGATTTGACAATTTTAATACCAACATTTCACAACAAAGACTTTTAATTTAGAACTCTTATTATGAAGTTGTAGGACTGCCATCCTTGAGGGACATGTCAAACAATGCTTTAAACAATGCTTTAGTTCCCTTCAGGTGAGTGCAAGCATCCATGTGATACTGAAATCAACCCATGTTTCATGCTGAGTGCAGAGAAATAACATACCCAAGCGCTCACACATCTGCCACAGGTGGTGATTTTGAAGTCTCCATAGAGATCTTTGATAGCCCCAGTTGTGAAGAAACCTTCTACCATCAGTAAAATGCCATAGACAAAGAAAGCAGCCGCAATGCCATAGATCACATACTTAAAGATGTCAATCCTGGGAACAGAAAAGAAAACCAAAACCAAGGTGATTTATTCCAATGGCTTTTGTCATTTATTTATAAAAAGCGATCCTTAAATGTTCATGGATCCATTGTAATGAAAGAAGGATTTGCACAGAGTCAAGTATGCAGAACCTCAGCTTGGATCACAGAGGAGCTATTGTCAGGGAATGGCTATTGGGAGAGGGAATGCCACCTTTATTCAGGGATATGTACACTGAGAGGCTGGCCAGATTTCTGTATATGGTCTCACACCCACATGCAGACAATATGAAGTGGAGTCAGTGAGTATTAAATTAAATAATAAAGAAAGAGAGTAAATGAGCTTCAGAGGGAAGAGTGGAGGAAGGTAGGGGAGGAACTGCAGAGAAGATGGCAGTGGACTGATTTGGATCTGAACACATCATATTAAGTAAAATATTTGATAATAAAACTGATATAGAAGAACAGCCTAATGTCTGCCTGTAAATTTAGCTCTGCCAACAAGATCTTTTGTGTATGTAGGCTTCTTTCTCATCCTCTACAATCTCTCTTGTTCTCTGGTCACATTAATGATGTATATGAAACAATGTTAGACATCTAATTTAATCACCATCCTTGTAGTGAGTAGCTTATTTTGCATAACATGAACTTTTGGCAATTCATCCATATCTGATTACATGTCAGGGTTTACTTTCAAAAGTAAATAGTCAATAGTAGTTCACTGTATATATACTATATTTTCTTTACATAGATATTCATGTGTGAACATGTAAGTTGTTTTATACTATGGCCTATGAAAGCTGATGCAATGAACATGGTAGACCATCTATACTTTGTCATTTCATTTGTTTTTAAGTACATTTGATTTAACTTCTATCATAAAATATCATCAGTATTTTCTGACAACAATAGTAGCAATAATAAAAAGGAAGAGAATTCTCCATGTAAATAACAAATAAACTTTCTTTTCTGCCAGAATCACAAATTAATATTAAATAGAAATGATCCAGAAATCTCTGCAGCATAATTCCTTGGAGGCTTATAACAATAATTCTTGCCTTCATGTAGTTGGTAAAAATATTGTAAAAAATACTAAAATTATATTTATAAAATATAAACATATTCACACACAGAGCTGATACATACTTGATAGCTAGAGTTAAACAGAAATAGATAATAATGGGCCAATGAGAGGTAATATATTTTCTTCCTATAGCTCTGTATTTAGGAGATCAATGATCATTAAATTTAGAAAAAGAATTAGCATGTTTGTGAATACGTTTCTACTTACAGATCTTTGTTTTGAAACTATCTATTCTGTGCTTATGCTCCATATAATATCTTCTTAACCCACAGAAGTATTTATAACCATAGTTGTATCCTATAGTTGAAGAATATTCTATGAGGGCTAATTTTCATACATTATCTCTACTAGTGAGTAGTTCAGTTCACAGTCAGTGTAGTAAGAATTGCAGATATGTTAACGAAATTCAGGTGTGGCGACACCACCAACTTGGTGCTCTATGTTCCTTACCCTAAGGAATAGATCATGTACAATAATTGGACTATATGCTTTATATGTCATATGCATATGACATTTACCCTTAATACAACCTCATTATCAAAGTAGCTGAGGAATGGATTTAATGAGTATAACAAAGATTTATAACACCATCAATAAACTTATTCATTTTCAATGAACTTCCCAAACTCCTTCATAATTATGATTTCTATGATTTTTACCTAAGAAGATTTTTACTCAGTTTTTAAAGGAGGAGAAACCACTCTAAAGATGGAGGCCAATTGGAATGATGTGGCTTCAAGCCAGTACCTGTAAGAGATAAATTGATGAACCTTCTCTAGAGACTTAAACAAGAGTCTTCCCCCACCACGACACCTCTATTCCAACTCCTAAACTTTACAACTATGAGAAAATATATGTTTTCATCTCTACTCCTTTTTCTCTTTCTCCTTATTTATTTATTTATTTATTTATTTATTTATTTATTTGGTTAATGCTAAGGATTGAACTTGGGGTCTCCTTGTGTATTCTACATAAGTTCTCCACATCTCCCCACAGTCCCATTCCTATATTTGAAGCCATAATGTTATTAATTTTATAGCAGTAACAGGAAATATACATTTCTTTATATAAATAGAAGCCTGGCAAGAATAATTCTGATACTGTCTCATGTGTTACTAGGTTTCAAGTCATTTACTAGAATGCACTGATTCGATAGTAGTGGTAGAGTATGTAATATCTCTTCTGAGTTGGGAAATAGCCCATTTCTGAGTAGCAAAAAATGGCTACTGCTTCCTAATCACTTGATTCCCATGTATTACTGAGCAGGAGATAAGTTCAAAAGTCTTTGCTATAGAAAATTGGAAGTTGCTTTTCCATTTTCTGCTGGGCTAGGTTTCATGAAATAATACAACTGTCTCCGATTTTGAAATTTACTGAAAAACCGCAATGATCCATAAAATTCATATTTAATAACTTTTCTTGCAGTAGAAGTAAAATAACCTTTTGCCTTATTTGACTTACATGCCCACAGTGGTATGGTTAAATGTAAATGCCACAATGTTGCCAAGAAGACTCCAGGAACTTTTCAATCTTACATGACCAAAACTCTATATTATTGAACAATAACTTAAATTTAGTCTGACCCTCCAAACCAGCTAATTTCAGTCAGATGTCTGGTTTTTTTTGTTTTTGTTTTTGTTTTTGTTTGTATATGAAATATACTGTTAGATATCTAATTTAATCACTGTCTCTGTGGCTCTTATCTTGTTTCACTTAACATTAAGTTTTTTGTCATTCATCCATGTCTTAGCACATGCCAGGATTAATTTTCTAACGATTAATCATAATTTACTGTCTATATGCTATATTTTGGTCCCCTACATATTCATCTGTGTATATTTCAGGTGTTACATACCCTGGCTTGTGAAAGTTGATTCAATCAACATGATAGAACAGCTATCTCCTGATTCCAGTTTTTGAGTAAACGTTCAAATTAATGTTGACACACAAGCAAGGGAAGTATGTTTAGAGGGAAATTTCTATGTTAATGTATCTTTCAATTATCCTATCCTTTAGATGAAGCTAAAATCTTGTAAGGAAAAAGATTTCCTAAGATACTCCCTTGTTTCACATTTAGTACAATAAAAATTGTTCCTAGAAATTTGCCAGTACATCACCTTTCCTTCTTGAACTATGACCCTAATGATGCACGCACAGTAGTGTACATTTCGAATTGAACATGCTTAAGAATGTACTCAGCTAAAATATGTATATGACATATATGTATATATAGTATATGTGTATGTATATGTAGAGATTATCTGAAAACAACATAAGGAAGGACATTGATATAGAGATAAATCTCATGCTACCTTTACCTGCTGCATGTAATAAATATTTCTTTGCTTTCTTATTTCCTAGCTGGACTTACTTTAGCTTTGCGTTCATGAAGGTCTGAACCCATTAAGTTTACTGACAAAATGACACTCTGTAATATCCCACCTCTCAGACTTTTTATCTCCTTGTAAATCCTTTCAAAATTCTCAATGTTTGTTTATAAAGCCATGTAAAATTAAAAAATAACATGTGCTTTCTGTGTAGAAATGGAGTAGAAAGAAAAACAGTTATCAGCATTTATCCTTTCAATTTCTTATATAAATTTTAATTCTATTACTTTGAAAACTTGCACTTCAGCAATGCATTATGACATTAAAAGAACTTATTTTCAGTGGTTTTCAAAGTTATAACATATTTTACAGTATGGGGGAGACACATTTTCCATACTCTCTACTTTTACCAGTGGTGTAAAGGATAGTGGCCTTCAAAGGTCACTCATGCTCAAAGGTGCTCATGAGGCCCTTTGTATGCTCAGAACGATTTTTCAGTTGTGTTTAATGATCACAGATAGGAAATATATCCTGAAGTAAAGGGATGGGTTCAATATAATAGTGTGAATCTTTAAAATGAAAGATGGAAGAATGTCACTATAAAATTTAGAGATTTCCAGGATGCCACATGCCTGGCTCTGAAGATGGTAAGGGACAAGGAGCCAAGAATGCAGGTGGCTTGTGTGAGATGGAACAACTCCAGAGATTCCAGATGGAGCCCAGTTTTGCCAGCATCTTGATTTCAGCCCATTGCAATAAACCTAGTAAGACCTGCTTCAGATTTTTGACCTCTAAAACTGTGAAAGAATCAATTTCTTAGTTTTAAGAATCATCATTTCTGGTTTTGTAAAAGCATCTTTTTTTAAAAATTGCTTTGTAAAAATGCACATTATTTGCCTATTATTTCAGAAGTCATTAATTCAATAAGATTTTTCTAACACTAGTTTTACCTATGAAATAAAGAATGCTCTGATCTCCAAGGCTAATCAGTAATCTACAAAAACTCTAATTTGTCTGCTATTGAACCATTATTATAAGTAGAAGGTGTAAGTGTTTAGTTTGCCTACTAACATTGCAGATGAGTAGAGAAAGTTTACAGACTGCCCTAGCTTCAAAGCCTTAATTTATCGTGCCTTAGCCTTATCTTATCTCCTTGATTCAACCATTAAAATATCAGTCCCTGTTTTACTTTTTAATAATTCCCAAAAAATAAACATGAAAAATAAAAATGTAGACATTATAAATTTATAAGGTTAGTTAGGAATAAAATGCTGAATCTATTTCAGGTTAGTGCTTACTTCACTTTTAAAGGATTAAATAATTCATAATCTGGGAAACTAATTTTGATACATTAATATAATGTCAATGATAAAATATCTTCAAAATGCACTCTGTCTGTAAATCCATATTATCAGATCCTAAACCCTTACTATTATTTTTTAAATAAAATATAGCCCTTAAAAAATAAATTATAAGCTAGAGAAAGTACCCAAGGAGCTGAAGGGGTCTGCAACCCTATAGGTGGAACAACAATATGAACTAATCAGTACCCCCACAGCTCATGTCTCTAGTTGCATATGTAGCAGAAGATGGCCTAGTCAGCCATCAGTGGGAAGAGAGGCCCCTTGGTTTGCAAACTTTATATGCTCCAGTACAGGGGAATGCCAGGGCCAAGAAGTGGGAGTGAATGGGTAGGGGAGCAGGGCAGGGTGGGTATAGGGGACTTTTGGGATAGCATTTGAAATATAAATGAAGAAAATATCAAATAAAATTTTTTTAAAATAAATTATTGAGAGTTTTACTTAATAGTAAACCTAACATGTGACCAAACTTTAGGATATTTATTTAAGATGCCAAACCATTTAGCAACTAAGTATTTGGATCACCTTTTGACATACAATTTTTGACATATCCATATTTTGTATTCCATCATCTATAAATTTGTTGTGCAGTCATAAAGTACTTAGCCTCCTCTTGCTTGCTTTGTTAAAAGATGAGTCAAGGGCACAGCAGTGACACACTGTCAAAACCTCTCCCAGGTGAAAGATCCCAGGTCATAGTTAGAAGAGCTCTTCACCACAAAGCATTATCGAGTCATTTCCAGAGTGTGTGAGCCAAGTGGTTGTGCTAATATGTAGATGTTGTTGAAGTGGGAGGATAATGGGAGAAGGAGATAAAATTATAAACTAATCACAAGTTTAGAGCCAACACACGATGTGGATTTGAAGAACCAAATCAACATGTCAATAGCTAAAATCCTTCTGTAAAAACAACTAATAATGATAGACAGAAATGTTTAAAAATCTAAAATCAGATTTTAAAGCTATTAGAAATTCATTGTCTTCCACACATTGGCTGAACAATGACAAACTGTATAGCAGGTAGCATTGGCTGGGAAATTAGTATGTAGAGTACACCAGTAGTAGTACATGGCTGAAATGCCTTGTTGAAGAATGGAAACCAACTGCAGACTTAACTGTAAAGAGTGAAATTTCATGCTAGAAGGAGGACTAGTAAAACGCAATGGTGACATTTCATGGTTACATGCTTATCATAGATTGTTCTTTAGTGTTAGAGACACGGAATATTTTTAGATACTTGTATTTATTTAGGATGTGGGGAGAGAAACAAAGGAGAAAGGAGATGAAAGGGAGAGGAGACAGAGGGATGGGATAAATAATGGAAGATGAAGAGTATGGGTGTAAGAGCAAAAGAGAGAGGGGGGGATAAAGTGAATATTAATATGAGGATAAAAAGAATAGCTACTTAGACCCTGGGGAAAGCAAGTAGAAACCGTGGACCTTTAGAAATTGTTTTTCCTTTGTCTTTTAGCTCACCCATCTAATTAATCAGGGCACTTTTTTAGTCATTTGATGTAGGAGTCTTAATACATGAATAAAAGAAGACTCTGCAAAACACTAAAATTTGTCACATACTTTATCTATGAACATTCTTCTACATATTCTTTACAGTTTATTTATGAGCAAGACAAATCACCCATAAGTCTAATATTTGTCCCAGCTGCATTAGGCTTCCTGTTTTGCACCCTTTGTTTCCCCTTGACATTCCCATCCCTGTGAGGCAACTCTGTGGAAGGCAATCTCCACCACCTCGAAGTTTTTCCATTATTATGAATTTCTCAGTTCTCATGGTGAGAGTTGGATGGTTCAAACCTTTGCTGTGTTCATCTGCTTGGGGATGGTGTTGCTTTTCTTTGTTTGATTTTAATTTAATTTAATTTTATTATTTTATGTTTTGTTGTTTGTTCATTTGTTTTCAGCAAGGAGAGTACTTTAATCTGTTTGGAAGCTCCATGAGGCTTATATAATGAACATAAGGAATCACACTATCACAAGAAATAATTTGGACTCCTCCAATCAGTATACTATTCTTTTCATTCAATTACTCTTTATTGGTCTTACATTTAATTTCTCACAAAAAGGATCAACTGTAAAAACTATAAAAATGTAGAATCCAAAGTCTCCTCTAAATTCACTTTCCCAAACTTCCACAGATATTATCCTCAGGGCTTGAGCAGAAATCTATGACATTTTAATGTTTGTTGTCTAAATATCAAATATGTTATTTTATAGTCATTTATTAGTCTTATGCCTCCTTACAAACTTTATGTGCTATAACTGTATAAAGCCATTTGAATTCAGACTAAATATAGAGAACCGTGGATTCAAAGACATCTGTGGTAACTTAAAATAATGAACAGTGAGAACATATTTTGTCCAGGCTAGGCTGAGATATAACTAAAAAGAAAATGTCAGTTTTATCACATTAAAATATGTCCATGAAATCCTCTTATGAAAACTCTCCTGAACTAAGTAGCAATAACCCAGTTGGATTTTCTTTTCCTTTTTTATCTTCTCTCCTCATTCCTCCCAATACATGGTTTCACTGTATAGCTCTGGCTATCCTAGAACTTACTATGTAGACTAGGCTAGGCTGGAATTCAGAGGTCAGCCTGCCTCTGCCTCTTGAGTGCTGGTGTTAAAGGTGCGAACCACCGTGCCCTGCTTACCCAGTTGGATTTTGAAATAGTATAATACATTCCATGTGAATTATATGAGTATGAACTATAAACAAAGGATGATTCTGGCAATTTAAATCTAAAATGCTGATTGCTATGAAGATTTGATTTTCTGGGTTTGGTAATGTTTAAGTTTATGACAATAAATCATAGGAATATATATTTATTATTTAATAAAATGGGTAAAGCTAGTCTAAAATAGTTTGAGAAATAATGTTACAATATGAAATAGACAACTTTTAATTTGCTAGTAAGTATTAGTAAGTATTATTTGCCAGTTTGGGGGACATAATACTTCAGATATGTGGATTGTAGTTTTTAATAATTATTTCCTATTTTTTACAGTACTGAGGATTGGAACTCATATATACTAGATGAGGATTTCATACATATATCATGAGTGTTAACAACTGTTCTATTACATGTCACTACCCTCAGCTCAATTTGTGATTTCAATATTGAGTAAGACTCATACTAATTTTCCCAGGCTGGCATTGAATGTTCTCTACAACCCAGGTAAGATTTGAACCTGAGATTCACCTTATCCCAACCTCTTGAGTAGCTGAGCTCCTAGAGATTTGCCACATGTATTGGCTGGTCTCCCTGATTAGCAATCTTCTCTTTTCCTAATCTCTGTTTGTGGATGGGCTATACCTTCATTATATTTCAACCTTAGTGATTGGAATTTATCAATGTTTAAAATATCCAAAAATTTATGGTAAATATATAAAAACTAAATAACTTTTCCTTAAAATTTCTGCTGCTTCCTCATCTGGAATAACATACCCTTTATCCCACTGAGTAGAGAACTGTGATTCTATTGTATGACACGAGTGTGCAACTCTATTCTCTTTGTTTTCACAAGGAATTATTAACATTAATTACCCCAATGATTCAACTTATTAAACATACTGTTGAAAACAATCTGCTTATAGTTTATGGATAATAAAGAAATTTAGCAACATTGTATACTACTTTTGAGACAGGGTCCTCTATGAAGCTCTGAAGCTATGTAGATTGAAGCTGGCTTTAAACTCACAGAGATCCACCTGCCTCTTTTCCCCAAGTTCTGAGATTAAAGGTGCCAGCTACTACACCTGGCCCTTAAGACTGCATAGTTTTGATAGTATAGTTATAGGATAGTTTTCTGCTACTAAGGAGTTTTTAGATCTTAGTATGACACCAAGAGTGGACTTGGATAAATCAGAATTGTGGTTGATTATTTTTACCCAGAAGGATGTGGTTAAAGAGCAATGGGGTCATAAACCACCTGACAGCCAGTACAATTTGAAAATATAAATAATCTGATTCCAGAAAGTGTGAGTATGCAGGAAGAATAATAAGAAAGAAAAGAAATGAGTATTCCAAACTTATATAATGAAGCAGCATCAAATAAATGCAAGCAGTGTCAAGGCTAACAAACATGAGTGGTTTTGGGACAGGGAGTTTGTATTTTAAAAATGTACACTAATAAGGAATTTCTCCCTATGATTATGAAACCACACAATAGGTGATGAGAATAACTTATTTGGAAATGAATCCTCCTGTAAGTAAATCCTAAAGGCTAGTTATCTATACTATTAAACAGGCTAAAACCAGGAAAAAAACATGCTTTCACTTCTAGACTGCTTGAGTCAGGTTTACAAAAATATATTATTTCAACATCATCATAATTTTTACCCTAATAGTTTATGTTTTAGGGGAGCTAAAAACACAATTGGTATTTTCAGAAATGCTGCTCAGTATTTACTTTTTATCTGACAGAAGATTTCAAGAATCCTTAACAATATTTACAATATTTCCTGTGATGTAGAGAAAGTAAGATAATATTATATTCATGGCTGGGTTAAAATTTTGAAGTATCTAATTTTGCTTAGAATTTTATAACTCTCCTAAATTAACACCCAACCTTAGATTTGTGCCTGCCTCCATCCTCTGTCATTCCACTATCTTTTTAAAAGAAGAGTCTGTTCAAATTCAAAGAGCAAGGCAAAATTTTCCTGCTTCATGGTAATTTAATTCATGTAAAAGCCTTGGTAAAATCTCTATTAATTTGGCCTCATATTCTATGCAAAGTAATTTATGTTGGTTGATAGATCAACCCCTTTCTGAATCATGTTTGCCTCATGAATGTATTTTATTTTTGTTTGTTTGCTGTCGTTTTGGTTTAGTTTTTTTCTCAGAATCCCCTTACCTGGCTAGACCTATATTTATTTAGGAAAAAAACCGTAAACAACATAATGCACTTCCCAAAAGGTGGATGTAAAGAGTGACTTACATAGTGAAAACATCCAGTGTGTCTCCAGCAGTCCTTGCCAACTCAAAGTAGGTCTGCAGAATGTTGACTGTTCCAGAAAGGGCTTCATGGCCACAGCCACAGAACAGGGCAACGCCTGCATACAGCAGGATGGTTGCAATCAGAGAAGCATAGGGAATACCTCCCAGGCATTTAATGCAGCACTCGAAGCACCCTGTAGAAGAGCAACAGAAAAGAA
This sequence comes from Mus musculus, assembly GCF_000001635.26. NCBI lineage: Eukaryota > Metazoa > Chordata > Mammalia > Rodentia > Muridae > Mus > Mus musculus. The sequence goes on along the minus strand of NC_000074.6, from coordinate 55,037,303 downwards.
GAAGAAGAAGAAGGAGAAGGAGAAGGAGAAGGAGAAGGAGAAGGAGAAGGAGAAGGAGAAGGAGAAGGAGAAGGAGAAGGAGAAGGAGAAGGAGAAGGAGAAGGAGAAGGAGAAGGAGAAGGAGAAGGAGAAGGAGAAGAAGAAGAAGAAGAAGAAGAAGAAGAAGAAGAAGAAGAAGAAGAAGAAGAAGAAGAAGAAGAAGAAGAAGAAGAAGAAGAAGAAAAAGAAGGAAAAATCATGTTATTTATTCATCTTGGTAAAATGTTTCTATGACCTCAACCCTATAGGACATAGTATTAGTAATGATAGATGATCCCAGGTCAACCACATTAAATCAAGCCCTAGAGGGTCTAGGAAAGAATGAAGTTGAAGTCCATTGTTATAGTCCATTCTCCACCATCAAGTGGGTGCTGCCAAGGTTCATGATTTCATCTTCTACCCTAGTCCAACCAAAGCTCTTCTTTTCTAACCATACTCATAAATCATCACACACACATGCATATCATCCTGCTTTGAATTCATTGCTCTCATAGTTCATGGGTTTTTTTTTTTACTTAAGTAATATCTATTTCTTTGAACTATCTCTGCAATTTTCAGACTGTTATTTGAAAACTGTAGTACTCTGCAAATCCAACTAACTGAGTTTTGACCCACAAAATCCAAAAGTTAGAGAAGAAAAAAAAATCAGGAAGCATTAGATACATTCCAAATAGTAAAGGAATTAAAGTTGAGTTCTGAGTTCACATATGTGTGCTACTTACAGAGTGACTCATAATGAAAAATCTATTTATAGATTTTGGTTGAAAATAAATGAAGTAATATCTGGACACAGTTGAAAGCAGAGAACAGGTAGAGCATAATACTGATCCCATCACTGTGATTTTTAACACTTCAATCTTTTGATCTTATAATAAATGGGGGAAATAAGAGGATGACCTTATACTGTTCTTGTGATGATAAAATGAGACAATATATAAAAATAATACTGCATGACAAAGAACTCCATAAATGTAAGATGCTCTCATTACACATAATTCAACTTGAGAATGGCATTGATACTTCAGTATGAAATTAATTTGCTCCATATACACTTTATATACTTTTTGAAGATAACTATGTAATATTTTTAGTAGGTCTACATTCTAATTGTGTTCTGTCATATGAGGTTAGTCCTTAGACCTTTCAATGGCAGCACTGTATCAGGGCTAAAAAAGTTACATATTTGGGAGGAATTTGTCTTTCAGATTATAGTACTTTTTGGTCATTGATCCTTTATATAAATCTAAATCTTTAATTTTTTATATGCAATAACATGTAAAACAGGAGATTCAAAAGTTCCTTTGTGAAGTGACTTTATGTTTGGAGAATGAGCTAGTGTATTATTTGATAAAGCTCATTAAACAGACTTAGAGAATCATAACCCATAAGGTTTCCTTCAGAAGAAATTTGTACAGGAGCTCAACTACCTCCCCAGTTCTGTTGCTCTTTCTTGTGAAGCAACAATTATTTCCTGAACATGTATCCTACACACACACACACACACAGAGAGGGAGAGAGAGAGAGAGAGAGAGAGAGAGAGAGAGAGAGAGAGAGAGAGAGAGAGAGAATATGAATATAGGGAAGTAGAAAAGGTTAGAACAGCTTGAAACTTCATATAGTAGAAAAAATTCACCAACAGATGGCTGAGACCAGTGTGTGTAGTATCTGAATGTCATTGAGCCCAGTTTTGGTTAGAGACTAACAGGATGGCAGGAAAAAAACTAGACTATTTTCTTTCAATAATTTCTCCTTTCCATTTTCATCTCAGTAATTACTTGAAGGGGGAAACCAGTAAAATTAGTACTAACAAGAGGAATGACCTCCTAGTCTGTCAAGTTCACCAAATGGCTGCAATGACTTTGAATCTGAGTTTTGTGGTTCTGTTTGTTTGTTTGTTTATTTGTTTTCTATTCTCAAAGCATTTGATAGCCGTGGAAGGATTCTACTGCAGACTCCTTATAATGTTAAAATGAAATGCCGATGCTTAATGTAATCATCTGCTTATGAGCTCAAAGACAAAGAAAAGGTAATAAATATTGAATGCCATCGCCTTCACTTGATCCTAGAGCACAGATTTTTTACAGGAGAATAAATAGGAAACCAGAGTAACTTAAAAACAGATAAAATAAAAACATAAAATGGTCACTTAGGAGTTCTGCTTAATTTTATTCCCAATAAAATGAGAACTAGTTTGTACTTCATTCATCTTTAGCCCGCTGTGCATTATCTGGGCAATATTAGCTTCAGTGCCAGGCTTTATCTCCCCAAGAGAAATGTGCTCATGAACCCGAACATCCACTGCACATTTAACTTGCTAGCACCTCCCAAATTTAGAAACGCATAAGACAAACTCTAACACTAGGGAAAACCAAAGTTGAGGACCCTGAGTTAATACACAAAATATATCCTTATTCCATGGTTAAACATTGCCATATAAATTACTCAGAATGATGTTACCTTTGCTGACAAATACAAGTGCCTGTAAATTTCCATTTCTGTATGGCAGAAATATTCAGAGTAGAAAAATTTAAGTGTTGACCCTCTGCAAAACTTTTGTTCAAATTTAAATCCTTAAGTGCCTCACTGGGGACATATTGAGCTTGTAAAGGACTACATCCTCATCAAACTCATTCTTCCTAGGAGTCTGGGCAGAGTTGCCTACTGCATTTAAAGAAGTCTTTTTGAGCTCCCATATGGAGAGCCAGCACACCATTTCAGCATTCTCTCCAGCTGCCAGAATCCCACATAGTTGCTGGCAGGGGAGCTTCTTTCCACCCACAGTGAGAAACAGCTTTGGCAGATCAGTAGCATCACCATGGCAACCGTGCCTCTGGGCCAGGATGCACTCCCAATAATCACTGCTGAAGGCTGAGGATTCTGCTATCCCCCATCATCATGCTTTTACTGAACCTAAAGTGCAAAAACACTCTATTAAATGAATATTAATGAAGTATAGTAAGTGGGCTTCTGGCACTAGAGGGAATAGATTTCTTGAGAAAAATCTCTATAAAAACAGTAATGATCACTTTGTATATTTTCAACACTACATATTACGAGAATCAGGCCTTTTAATTCTCAAACAAAGCTAAGGTTCAAATATTGATAGAGAATTGGCATGCTATATCCATGTGTGCACACAAAAGCATTTATTATATCTGGTTTCTGGGAATAGCATCTCAAGTAAAATAATGGTATATTGTCAGATTTATGATGAAGATAAATATTAAAAGATTCAGAAAGCTTTGTTTTCAACACGCCCTTAAAAATTAGTATTTTTTCTCACAATTTAATGAGGGTATATAATGGCTTCTTCCAGTGTAAAATTTGCAAAGGAATCAGAAACTCCCCTGATACAGTTGTTTTAAAAAGATGTATAATTATCTTTTCATACACTATACAATCAGTTTACCTCTATTTAAATATTGAAAAATAAGCCCAGTGTTGGATTACAATTATTTCTCACACTGTACCAAAGTGAAAAGCAAAAACTAAATCAACGAGAAAGAAAAGAGTAAATAAGAGAAAGCTAGAAAACAGAAAAGAGAGACCAACAAAGTAAGGATAATCACACTAAAAATTAACTCATTGATTTGTTTTCCAGTATCCTTTATTGAGGAGATGTTTCTTTCTGTATTAAAAAATCCCTACCTTAGACATTATCCAGTAGGCAGAGAGGCACTTTGGTTTACAAGCTATCTAATCTTCTCCATTACATGCCCTCTTCCTCTCCCTCTCCTCTCTGCCCTTCCTCTCCTCCCCTCTCTCCTAGACCTCACTTTCTCCCTCTCCTCTCCTCCCCTCTCTTTTCTCTCTCCTCTCCCCTCCCCTCCCCTCCTCTCCCCTCCCCTTCCCTCCCCTCCCCTCCCCTCCCCTCCCCTCCCCTCCCCTCCTCTCCTCTCCTTTCTGTTCTCTCTCTCCCTCTTCCTCCCTCTCCTCTCTCCTTCCCTTTCCTCTCTCCTCTCCCTCCCTCTCCTCTCTCTGTCCTTCTCCCTCCCTTTTTCTCTCTCCCTCTCCTGTCTCCTCTTCCTGTCCTCTCCCTCCCTGTCCTCTCTCATCCCCTCTCTTCTCTCCTATCGCTCCCTCTCTCCTATCCCTCTCTTCTCCCCTCCATCTCCCTCTCCTCTCCTTTCCTCTCCCCTCCCCTCCTCTCCTCCCCTCCCATCCCCTCCCCTCCCCTCCCTTCCTCTCCTCTCCTCTCTCTCCTCTCTTTTCCCTCTCTTCTCCCTCTTCCTCTCCCTCTCTCTCAGTCAACAATACCATCTCCCATCTCATCTCATCTCATCTCATCTCATCTCATCTCATCTCATCTCATCTCATACATGATAACATCTCATCAATTATCTATCTCCTGTCTTGATCTATGGTGGAGGAAACTGCTCCCACACAGTCATTTTTTTCATGCTTGCCATTACCATTTACCCTTCACTTACTTTGTTCTGTACATTTTAGAGATTCCACATAGTAACTCAGTAGATTTTGATTGGAATTTTCATATTTATTTCAGAACTATAAGCCTTAAATTATTTTCTATGTCCTGAGAATAACTTTGTAATGTTTTGTTATTTTTGTTGATAACCATGTCATTTATGAATATTCTAAGTGCTATCTCTGTCTTTTCAACACTTGTACATTCTCATTTATAGTTTTTGTTATCTTACTCTGTTAAGTAAAATGAATGAAATGTAAAGAAAAAGGTATTTTGTATTTCTAAGGGACAAATAATATTATATTATTAACTTAGTGTTGGCTTCTTTATCTTTTTGTTTTGAATTCTAAAACATGATTTTCTATCACATGTAAGTTCTATTTATGATACTTTTCTTTTGGCATCCATATCAATATTTTTCTTATTTTTTTTACTTCATTTTTACTTGACTTTATTATTTTACTTCAAAACACAGCAGTCATGCTAATTTTTAATATGTAACTAACATTTTTACCTTACCATAAATTTTTATTGGACCCTTTTGTTTTTATTTGTCTACTAAGAATATAATGATTTAATCCTCATAGAGATGCCAGAGACGGTGCTAGTTGCTAAAGCTATGTAAATTAACAAAATCAATATTAAATAGCTAGAGGATAGATAAGGAACACATTGTTAAAATAGGATTTATGAGTGTTTATGAAAGTGTGAAGAAATTTGGGTAAAGAAGACAGTTCAGGAATATTAAAATTTTGATTTCAGACTTTGATAAGGTGGTCAGGGAATGAGTAAATGAGGCAACATGTGCAAAATATCTAAAAGATGTGAAGGTATATTAAATAAAACATCATAACAGAATTCTTTTCTTTAATAGAAGACAAAATGGCAAAAAAAAAAAAAATCTATACCAAGGTAAACCACTAAGACAAAGACGGAAATTGGATAAATAGCAATATAGGGGATTTAAGGAAGAAGCAGCCTTCATTACCAAGTGTGAGATGTGTCAATAAGAAGGGTAAAAGAGAGGTTGAAATTTCATAGAACAGTTAATATGAAACAGTTGCCTGAAAGTTGAGATGATAAGCTCCCAGCTACTCAGGGACCATGAAGTTGCCTTTTGATGATTGCCTGCCCAGTGGTCTAAAGCCCGTTCACTAAAGCTGCGGGGCAGCATGCTAAAACCTAGAAGCCCCTGAGGCCTGATGCGGAATTATGTTGCTCCAAGGAGTCTTCAAATTTCAAAAGGAAGACCACAGAAATCAATTTGTGTATTAGACAAATCTCAGTAATCGATGGCGGTCTTAGCATTATCTTCAGAAGTGGGAAATGAGAGATTATTGGCTCAAGTTAAAATATTAATAAACATATACATCCTTCACCTCTTTTAAAAGTGCCACTTCAGTTTCCAGTTTAGCCTTTGCATTTTAACAGAATAGAGCCCAGCTAATTTTCTCCTATCATATTATAGATGGAAATGCATCCCTTGGTGGCACTGAGAGATCCTTGACAGGAATTCACAGGGCTAAGCTTCTTCCATATGCTCATTCCTTTTGCATACCTGGCCTAATGTCAGGGAGAATGAATCACTATTTGAATTGTAAGTGAAAGTTTTCTTGAGTGTCTATTAGTTCTATATACTTTTTATGTAGAAATGATTAAAATTATTGTTATTTGGATGCTACTTGTTCCTACATGTTACTGAGCTGAAAATTTAAACATTTAATGCTGTTTCAGAAATTTCAATAAACATCACATCAAAATGAATGTTATTTAGTATATCTCATGATCACAATATTATTTAGTAAATCAGAATCACTGACATTAGGCTTCAAATGTAAAAAGGACCCTAATATTAGTGGATATATGACTCCTTATAAAGTAGACGGTAATTGAAATATGAACAAAAATAGTTCAAACAGTATACTAGATTATAACTCAAATAATTAAAAATTCAAACATATTGTCTTTAACATTATTTTAAACATTTATTTCTTTAAATAATGTACAGAAGTCAGCTTGTTATAAAATCTGTGGTTTGCCATCACAATCATAACCTCAGCACTATTGAAGTCACAACAGAAATACAGTTTAGATCTTTGAACACAGCAGGTAGGCAATAACACCTACCAAAACAAGAACAGAGACCAAATCCACAAAGTCCACATTTCTGGGAAAGTCTCAGAAGGTTCTCATTTTGCTTTTTGGCTTCTGCAGTTCTGCCTTCAGCTAACTGTTCTTGATAGCTAAAGTGTGTCAAGTCAGGTTGTGTGTTTTAGGTGGGCTTAAGAGCCCACCCTGAAAAGGAAAGGCTCAGGGCTACATTGGGGTCCCAAAACCCAGGAGTAGTCCCTGGCTGCCAAATAAGGATTCTCTTGGTTTGTACCTGTACCTGTATACTAGTTAGTAGTCTTCTCTGGTGGATGTTTTACAGTGCCATGTTTTTCATGGCATTGACAAAATAGTGTACTCCAATGATGGACAGGTTATGACCTTAAATATTTTAGTCATTGCTACAATACTGTACTTAAATCACTTTCTAATTCAAAAGAAAAATAAACAAGTTAAAAGAACCTTCCATGTTGGGAGGCATTCTTTTGTCCTCTTACCTTTATAGTCAATTAACAATCTCACCAGTTAGATCCCAACTAAAGACCCCAGATTCCCATGATTGAGAACCCAACCCTTTCATCGTCTTTTAGCAGATTCTGATGTACAGAACCATGATGTTTTAAGACCTATCTGTAAACTAGGGGACATAAATAACATAGTGCTTAAATAAGTATCACAATGAGAAATTATGACAAGTAGCTGATTAGAATGTTCATCGGACAACTTACCACACCACTGAATTTTCAGTGAACACCTCTGACATAGAAACATGGTCAAGACCACCACTGCATTGACTTTCATCTATTGGCTTCTTATGAACCATGTTACAGCTAAATGATTATTGAGAGTAGATTTGAAATGTATTTGAAAGGCTATTTACTGTGAATCTTTTCAGAAAACATTGCATTTTTATCTTAAACTTACCTATTACTATTTAAGATACAGATAGTTTGTTAGAATTATATTGCAAATTACAGAATATTCTGTACTGGTCAACATGACTTAGCAAAAAGAATGTTTTGATTAATTAGCTTGTTTCCTCAAGGCAGAAAGCTAATTGCTTCATTAATGATTAGAACCATACACTTCTAGCTGTGATAAATAATCCCACAGGGTAAAGGAACAGCCAGGGGGAGGCATGTTTCAAATGTGGAAAAATAACAACAAAACAAAAGTTTTAGGAGGAAAATGTTTGAGGCATATTAAGTCTGGTCTGATTTCCAAGCGCATGTAAGTTTTTTCTAGATCCCAGATTGCTTACTTACATGGTGTCTGGAGATTCAGTCGAAGTTCTCACCTATCCTTGCAATACATACTTTCTTGATATAAACCACCTAAATTGAATGACTTGCTCCCTCGTGACCTTCAGAGATTTGCTCAAAACTTTGATCATTCATTTATTTGTTCATTCATGTACTTGTACATTTGCTTGTTGGTTGCAATATCCACTGCCTAACAGATTGTCTTAAATTTAGCTAAAAATAACAATTTACTGTTGTCTCATAACTTGAGTTTACTGGACTCAATGGGGCAGCTCTCTCTGCAGGCAGTTGTGGCTAGGAGATGCTCAGACCTGTGGCAGTTGAATGAACTAGGTTAAGCTGGATGCGCAGAAAAGAGTCTTCACCACAGGCATGGAACCTGAGCTAGCATGTGCCTGCCGGGGAGTCTGAGGTTTATAGAAGAAAAGAATCAGAGATATTTTGTATCCATCAGTACTTAAACCTGCTTTGGATACATTTGCTTTCAAAATTCCCCTTTGATAATTATACCACAGTGAGGATTTTCAGTATGACTCTGAACAAAGTTCAAAATAAAATACAAAATTACACACCAAGACAACAGAAGAATATCAACAAAGTACCTTAAGACTTAGAATCGTTAAATTCCTAATGAGAAAAATCTGACTAGAAAAGTAAAGAACATCTGCCTCTTAAGGCAACTAATTTTGGGAAATAGTTGCTTTGCTCTTTTTTTTTTTTTAACCTAAAGGAATTTATTTTCTGAAGTTATTTATTAGTATTCAATAAAATTTTATATGACTCTGAAAGCCATTAGTAAATATTGCTCCAGATTAATGTGGAACCTGGGGGGGGGGGTGAGACTCCTGGACTCAGATAACTATGCAGGAAATGGCTGTACTTTGTTTCATACCACATGGCACCAACTCACTTACTGGAGGAACTAAAGCATTCTATTACACAAACATCTAGCAAAATACCTTCTCTTCATTGGCAGTATGGTAGACTTCACGTGATCATAAAGTATCTTAGTTACTAATAAAAGTTAAGCTTCAAATTTAATTTTGTCGGCCATCACTGCAAAGAGAGGCCCATTGGACTTGCAAACTTCATATGACCCAGTACAGGGGAACGCCAGGGCCAAAAAGGGGGAGTGGGTGGGTAGGGGATTGGGGCGTGGGTATGGGGGACCTTTGGGATAGCATTGAAAATGTAAATGAGGAAAATACCTAATTAAAAAAAAATAATTTTGTTCTATAGTATGATTACAAAGAATGAGCCTTCCTAGATTTATAAAATGTTTCTTTGAGTAAAATTTTATAATATAGTATAGAAGTAGTGGATTTAAATTTCAATTCTATATATTTACATATACATGATTAATTAACATAATTAAACATTACACAAGAGTCTTTTAAAATATGTATTTCTCTTATATTTTTGGTTGTGAGCCTAGCCTTTAACGGCTGAGCCATCTCTCCAGCCCAAAATATGTATTTCTCAAGGAAACTTAGAAAGTTAGCAAAACCTCTCAATGATTCCTATGTAAAATCAAGATATGTTTTCAGCCGGGCAGTGGTGGCACATGCCTTTAGCCCAGCACTTGGGAGGCAGAGGCAAGTGGATTTCTGAGTTTGAGGCCAGCCTGGTCTACAGAGTGAGTTCCAGGAGAGCCAGAGCTGTACAGAGAAACCCTGTCTCAAAAACAAACAAACAAACAAACAAAAAAGATATGTTTTGGTAATATCTTGAATATATGATGAACCATATGTATCGTAAAATAAACTGTGTTTGTATATATCACTGTGATGCTATCACTGAGCTATTTCTAGTGTAGCAAGTATATGAATCTTTGCAAGAAGATAAATGCATTACTTGTAGTTCATACTGTTAATGGAATTTATGTATTTAACTTATTTTTTGTGTTTGTGTTTTCATGCATATGTATGCATGAATGCCTTGGAGTTTGTGTGTGGAGTTCAGAGAAAAATTTCTGGAAGTGGGTTCTGTGCTCCCACCACGTGGGGCTGTGGATGAGGCTCAGATACTCAGGTATGGCTGAGTATCTTTCTCTACCCTAAGCTGTCCCTTGGGTCCAATATGGTTATTTTCAAATCATAAAATAAGACATAAAAAATAAAGGCTAGTCCCAAGAGAATGTTTACATTCTTAAACCTAGAATATTGTGAAAAATATATTGGTTATTGCCATATAATATAACACAAATAATATATGTAGACTTAAACATTTTTTCTCTAGGGTAATTTAGAAATTTGAACTTTCATATTACTCCAAATTTAAAAGATCATATCTTTCAAAAGTATATAGGTAAAATTTTCTTTCATAGTTATTACAAAATATCAAAACTGGATGCCAGACAAAAACAATTAAATTGTATTTTCAAGTACTCTTATATTGAAACATTGCTTCAAATACCCAGTGAACTAAATAGATTTTATAATCTTTAACTATTTTGTTTTATGATAATATTGTGAGGATATTCAAAATGTGGATATAATAATTGTTTCAGGACAATTAGAATACAATCACCATTATAAGCTGTGAGGAACATTCATTTTCCTTCTACTGACGCTTTTGCTGCTCCTTAGAAATCTGGCAGAGGCTGATGGCAGCCCTTCAAGGAAGAGATGCTGTCACAAATGCTCTCTTCTCAGGCATCAGAGCTTCTGATTGCGTTTTATGTCAAAAGAATCATATTTTTGTTCTCTCTCCTAAACAACTCCTTTCCTGATGCTTATTAAAAGGCATTATTTCCAGATGCCTTGTTCTTTAAAATTCATCCAGTACATTATCTTTTTAAAGGTTTGGAGCCAATGTTGGTTTTATCTGAGCCAAACCTCAGACTGTCATTTTGTTGCTTCCATTATAATTTGAATGGAGGGCCGTGATCATGAAAGACAAATGTACGCTATTTTATTACTGCAATTTCACCCCTAATTTGTCCCATATTCCAAATGCTTGATGTCTTTTGCTTCTTTTCATCATTTCCGATATGACCCTTAGACAGTGTGGGCTGAAAAGGAAAGGTTTAGAGAGGTGGGAACCCTACAAAACATCCTGTGAACCTGCCACAGCCAAGCCTGCCTAGTAGCTGTTTTTGTATTCTGCTCACAACGGGGCACATCTTTAAGAGAACTCAGCCTATGGATGAAAACCTGCTCTCCACATAAGTCTTTTTCTTTCCAGTTACTAATCCCCAGAATTCATGAATACACACAAAGCTTATTTTCAGCTTCTTCCAGCCACCTCTGGCTATGGCGAAGCAAAAACAAGAATTGCTGTAAGGCTGGTAAGAGACTGTCTATGGAATATGTGACAAAGCAAACATTTTCAATAAGATAGTCATTCCATACAACCTCTAACAGATAGATTTTGGTTTGATTGATAGCTCTCGAGACCAGAGGCCATGTTTTACACATCTTTGTGTATGCAGCGTTTCAAACAGTTTCGCTTAGGAAGACAGGAAGCACTTGCTAACTCTCAAACCTAACGACAGTGTCCAGTGTTTGTTTCCGTTTTCTTTTGGTTATTCTGTTGTGTGAAAGAGCAACTTCACACACCAAAAATGTCTGTTCATCAAGGTCAACATGTCAACCCAAATTCTTAAGGGATTAATATATATTGGAGTCACAACAATGGAATTGAAACCTTAAAAGTATATCACACATAAAATAGGTAATTGTTGCATTTGGTCGTGTTTGTTGTCCAGATAGGGTAAAAGAAATCACAGAAAATGATATAATCCTATTTCTACATTTCCTTTTTCCAACAACTAACAGCCACTTAAATTTCTTTGGCATTTCCCTCCCTATTTTAAAATTTAAGGAGCAAAATGAATTTGCAAAACACCATTGAAATGCTTTGAAAGACATGGGGCTAGTTTTTATTCTCTTTATAGCTCTTGTGCAAAAAACAATCAGACAGTCTTGCAATAGGTAATTCTTTTGTTTTTCAATTTTCCTCTTTAAATTATTTATTTTATTTTTTAAAATTCAAATACATCATTTCCCCCTTCTGTTTTTTTTCCCCTCCCAAAATTCTCTATGTCCCTACTCTGAGTTTTTCAAATTTATAGCTTTCTTTTTTCATTATTTGTTAATTGTAACTGCATTAAATGTTTCATTAACTTCATTAATTCTGTAAAAATATTAATTAATATATGTATTTACATAAATATATAATTACATATAATTATATTTATATACAAATAATGTATATAAACACACATATGCATATGTAAAAATAAGTGTTTACAAATATTACTTCTAATTGCATAAATAAAGCCTACTTAGTCTGCATAATGTAACTTATATGTTTGTTTTTGGGCTAACCATTTTGTAGCGGATGACTACTTGCTGTGCTCTTCCCTGGGGAAGACTATGGAAGACTGTTTTTCCAGCTTGCAGCATTCCTTATCTGCTATTACTGTAGGGTTGAGGCCTCATTGTCTTTTCCCCATATGTACACACACACACACACACACACACACACACACACACACACATAATTCTTTTATTTTCACATACAAGGTTACAGGATCTGAAGGATTATCCCAGAACAGAACTCGGATAATCCAGGGGAAATATAGGATAAAAATAACCTGTTCCTATAATGGCCCGGGAGCATGCATCCCAAGAATATGGGTGCTATGTATGGTTCAACTCAGAAAAACAATGAAAGCAGAAGACAGTGTCAGCATCTCTTCCTCTTCTGTATCCTGCTTCCATTCTCAACTATTACTAATAAACTACATAGTGTAGCTGATTAAACAGAGATGTATTTACTTGTAACTTTCATAGATGCTGATTCACTGAAAAAAAGACATGTCAGGAGAGTTTGCTAGAATATTGTATTTAATCAACGTCCTAGAATTTGACCTTAAGACTTGTCTTATTTTAATAATTTTAAAATTAAATTAAGATAAATATGAAATAGTCATGGAATGCTGTTCTATAATGAGTTCTCTTCTGTAGTGAGTATGTACTGTCTTTTTATATTTAGAGATATATTAACTATAAATGTTGAGTCTGATGATGAATAAAAAGAACCTCACATGGAGCTGGACAGTGGTCCTGGTATATTTGAAATTAACATATTGACAACCAATATTATAAAGCTACTATTCATTATATGTGCTAGTAATGCACGCCCATGGCAGTAAAAATTTAAATAGATTGAGAGTCAGATGTCAGGAACAGGCATGGAGAGTGGGAGGGGTATTCACCATAACGGAGCTCGCTATTTTTTCAAATTGGTCAAATCTTTACTTGCCATGTTGAGAGCCTTCAGATGTTCTCCCTCATTGCCTCTCTGATTTCACTTCCTTCTCCCTTTATCAACTACAGTGACATCTTTGCTGCACAGCCAACCCCCAACACACAGAGGAATTTTTTACATGCTGTATGATCAGTTGCAGGCTTTCTTCCTGCAGTTAGCTAATTAACTAACTCTGATTTCTGATAAGATTTTGTTAATATCTTATCAAACATTCTATTTGTAAATTGAATCCTATTCTATTCATATTGCCCTGCTCTGTTTTGTTTCAATTCTACATTATAGTACTTTGTTTAAAGTGTTTAAATATAACACATTGTATCCTTTTAAAAAATTTGTTTGAATATAGGTAGATGTGTGTGTGTGTGTGTGTGTGTGTGTTTGTGTGTGTGTGTGTGTATGCATGTGTGTATGTATTCATGTGATATAAAGGTATACACACATTATATATACATATGCATATACATATAAGTGTGTATGTATTATGTATGTATGTATGCATCTCACATGCAGATCCCTGAAACTGGAATTACAAAAGGTTGTGAAGCACTACATATGACTGGGAACAGAGCTCCTGTCATCTGCAAAAATAGCAAGTGTTCTTAATTGTCAAGGTCTCTCCAGTTACAACACACGATATTAATGACACCCTGCATTATTACTGTTTACATAATTATCGAATAACTCCATTGGGTAATAAGCACCATTATTTCATGAGAGAAGTATAAAAAAATCTTGAGAAAATTATTAACAGAACTGTGTTGTATTTTTTATTTTGTTTTGTTTTGTTTTGTTTCTTTGTTTTTGTTTTGGCTTTTGCTGTAACTAGCAGATGTTTTCATTTTTCAGTATTTTTTATTTTGAATCCTTTACTATATATGAAACTTTTATAGTTCACAGTCCACGATGACAGTGTCAAAAATTAACTGACCATGTCAAGTTTATGTAATAGTCAATGTTTGCATATTTTTCATTTAACACATATCTTGTTGGCAGTAAGAACTGTAATCATCATATATTTGTAGTAAAATTGAATTAAAATTTTAATTATGAAAAATATCAATAATCATAAAATAAATGATAACTTCACATTTTAAGGTGTGACATATCCACAAAGAGAAGAAGGCAAAGATGTTTTGATTCCATTTAAACAATATTGTAAGAAATACCACAAAATTCCTGGAAAATGAACCTGCATCGATTGCTGGACAGTGTAATACTACCCAGAATCAATATAGAAATAATCCATTTCTCAGTTTTCCAGTTATGAAATTTAATTGATATGGCTATGTATTGAATGCAGAAGAGTCAGGCTAAAGTTTGTACACATTCATTCTCTCTTTGTAAAACATTTTCATAATAGATTATAAGACTTTGCCCCTTCTTAGAATTGGGAACAAAACACCTATCGAAGGAGTTACAGAGACAAAGTTTGGACCTGAGACGAAAGGATGGACCATCTAGAGACTGCCATACCCGGGGATCCATCCCATAATCGCCTCCAAATGCTGACACCATTGTATATACTAGCAAGATTTTGCTGAAAGGACCCTAATATAGCTCTCTCTTGTGAGGCTATTCTTGGGCCTAGCAAACACAGAAGTGGATGCTCACAGTCAGCTATTGGATGGAACACAGGGCCCCCAATGGTGGAGCTAGAGAAAGTACCCAAGGAGCTAAAGGGATCTGCAACCCTATAGGAGGAACAAAAATATGAACTAACCAGTACCCCCCGGAGCTCATGTCTCTAGCTGCATATGTATCAGAAGATGGCCTAGTTGGCCATCAGTGGGAAGTGAGGCCCATTGGTCTTGCAAACTTTATATGCCTAAGTACAGGGGAACGCCAGGGCCAAGAAGTGGGAGGGTGGAGGAAAGTGGGGGGAGGGCATGGGGGCCTTTTGGGATAGCATTGGAAATGTAAATGAGGAAAATAACTAATTAAATAAGAAGAGTGAATATATGTTGGCATTTGTATGTAGGAAAAAATAAAGCTACTACTTAAGGAGAGTGGCTGACATGATGAAGTGGAATCTGGGGATCCAGCTGTCAATCAAGATGTGTTAGAGTAACCTTTTGTGTTAATGGGCAAGTCTCTGAACCTACCCTGAACAGCTAATGATCCAAATGGACTGAAAAACCTCTAAGTGCTTTTCTGCATGTATTTTTGATATTTATAAGAGAGAGAGAGAGAGAGAGAGAGAGAGAGAGAGAGAGAGAGAGAGAGAGAGAGAGAGAGAGAGAACAGGGTTGATTTTCTGAAGGATGCAAAGTAAACCAAAGTGAATTATGAAGCATACATTTGTTCCTAGGGCAAGGGGTTAGAGATCTGACCAGAAGGAGAATAAACATCATGTATAGCGCTATGTTTTCAAATTATCTTGTGCTCTTGGGTGTCATGCAAAGGAGTGCAGGTATTCATGCATAAGGCTGTTCACGTGGTTGGGTGGGATAAAAGGCACTGAAGGAAAAGAGAACCGGGGTAAAGATAAAATGTATTACAATTATCAAGCATGTAAATTGCCAAACATTTACTGGGGAACCCTGAAGACACAATCTAAATTAGGAGTAATAGAAGAAATACTGGGTGGAATTTAGAGATAATAATGACAGGAAAGAGGACACAGTATAATATCAGGCTGAAATATCAAGAAATCAGAATAGACTTCCATGTCTTTTACTGTTGGAAAAAGGTGATAATATGATACAAAAAATTGAAATGGCACAAACACATTATTGTTGGGAATGTGAGCTTTGCATCACTGTTCAATGCGTTCCCACTTCCTATCCCCTTACTTGTGTTCTCTTATGTAGGACTTTAAAAATAAACTCTTGGAGCTGAGTTTGGATGAATTTTGTGATATGGCAGTGTTCTGCCTGCCAAATATTAGCCTATTGATTGAATTAAGAATGATTACACTGAGGGATGCCCACATTCCTCTACCAACCCACACTTCAGGACCATCAATTTCACTTTGCTCAGCTTTGCCAACCACTGATATCTGGAAATCTTCTCAGGGAGTTTGTTTCTGGAATGCTCATAAGAAAAAAAAAAACTCTTGAGGGAAAGACATGTATAAAAATAAGTACAGTACAGTGTCCATCAGTAATACAAGTCTTGCTCAGTGTACTTCAAAGGCTGGTTACAGAACACATCTATGAGATATAATGAATTTATCTAAATTTGTAGAATGGAAACATTGTTATGACTGTTGATCTTGACCATCAAGTTGATGATCATCTACAAAACAGACCACTGGACCTCATGAACAGTTAGGAGAGGGAACTTGTAGAGTTACCTCCAGCAGAAAGGGCATCAAGTAAGAGATGGGGTTGCCATCTGAAAGAACTGCGGGGACAAAAATGGAGAAGAGCCTGAGGAAAAGGAAGTCCAGCAACTGGCCCAAATTGGGGCCCAGTTCAAGGGGAGGCCCCAAGGCCTTATGCTACTACTGAGGCTATGGTGTGCTCACAAAAAGGGGCCCATCATGACTGCCCTCTGAAAGACCCAAAAAGCAGCTAAAAGTGTCAGATGCAGATATTTTTACACCCAACCAATGGACAGAAGCTGTTGACCCCTGTGGTTGAATTAGGGAAAAGCTGGAAGAAGCTGAGGAGGGCGACCCTGTAGGAGAATGAGTCTCAATTAACCTGAACCACTGAGATATCTCAGACACTGGACCACTAACCAGGCTGATATGAGGCCCCCAACACATATACAGCAGAGGACTGCTGGGTTTGTGTTAAGTCTAAGAAGATGCACCTAAGCCTCAAGAGAATGGAGTCCCTAGTGAGTGGGAAGGTCCAATTAGGGGAAGGGGTTGACATGGGGTGGGGACATCCTCCTAGAAAGAGGGGATGAGGTATGGGATGTGGAACAGTCAGAGGGAGGACTGGGGGGGGTGTGTAAAATCTGAATTGTAAAAAATATTAAATAAAACTAAAGAAAAAAAGAGAAAAAATGTCTCCCATCACTTCTGCTTTCAGTATTGATAGAATGTCCCAATACTGTGTTTTCTGAAACAAAGGAAAACAATACACAGTGTTTTCAGTGAGTGTACCTGAAAGATAACTTGTTTAAAATCAGTGATGCATGATGTCCAAGAGTTATTTACTTACAAGACTTGAAGTACAAGTCTCAATTTCAATGGATAATAATATAAAAAGAAAGTCTCAATTTCAATGGATAATGATACAAAAAGAAAGTAAGAAATTGCTCCTGCCTACTCTCACTCACTATCCTTAACTCTGCACAGAAACCCGAGAGCAGAGGACAATTTCTGGCCTTTTAAATTAAATACTTCATTTACCAGGTAGTGAATAATCTATGGGGAAAATGTTTAACAATGCACCCTTGCTTTTATGGCTTTTTGCCTAATAGCTAATTGATTAGAAAACCCAATTAGCCAGCTTACTCATTTCTGGTAATGTATTGTACTACCTTCCAAATGAATTTTTAGAAAGCATCTAAAACAATTTCAAATTACTCATTTCTTAAGTATTTCTAATAATAAAATCATGTTTTTTATTCTTCCCTTTTACCCCAAATAATATTTGTATTAATTATTTGAGAAGTTAGCCAGATATAGCCCAATTCTATTTTAATAAGAGTTCATTTTAACTCAGGCTTTTAAATATTTGGTTTATAAACATGTTTCGTTTGTCATACTGATATTAATTATTCTACATTTTTCAACATATTTTCTTCTAGAGTAGTTGTACCTTATAGTTTCATGCTCATGTGTGTCAAGTTAATACAATTTCTTGCTTTCTTAATTTCACAAAACTACCTCCAGATCAGAAAATAATGTGTGATCATTACATATTCAGTAAATACTTGCTGTTCAAATTAAACACCATTTCTACTGAATTCTTTTCTGCTCTCCTGGCTACTATTGTAAGGAATCTTAATTAAGTAAGTAGTATACGGATGAGACATATATTACTACAAAATAACATGGTTTCATTTACTTGCTATAATTATAAAGTTGTTATATTTTAGATAAGTGGATCAAATGTTTGTATCCTCTATACCACTAAGAAAAATATAAACACCCAAAAGGAGGCACATAAAGCCTTATAAAAAATGAGACATGAAAAAAAAATCTCACAGGTATTTGTATATGAAAATTAAATGTGAAAGAAGTCTAGGTTATATGAATTTTAGGACATATTAGTAATAAATTTAGGACATAGGGTTTGATAATTAATAACTAAAACTAATAAACTTTAAAAATTAATTGTTAGATTTGGAGACTTGTCAGCTCTGAATATATAACTAGGTTATCTTAGCTTTCCTTCATGTGTATAATGAATCTTGCTGCAGTTTGGATAGTACAGGACTAGGCATGAACAGGGTGAGATCAGACTGAAGGTACAAATTCAAAGAGGAGAGCCAGAATCCTAGATTAGCCATTCATTAACACATCTAAAACTCTTTTTCTGGCACATATTTACCTTCATATTATTATAAGTACAATACCTACCATATTATATCTTCAAATTTCATAACAGCTTTAAGAATATTAAGTTTTTCATTAATAATTAGGCCAGGGCTTCAAGCAATTATTATTATTACTTTGGATGAGTTTATATTTTGTCCAGAATTAGGATATATGTTCATTTCAACTAAATGAAACATTTTGTAAAATCTTGCTTGTGTCATGTATTATTCAACACATTGTTTTAAATGTGGTTTATATCTAATGATTAACAAAGTATCTGCATGATTCCAAGTTCCTTATGTAATTTTCAAGGTCTACAATCCCAATGCCTTTACAAAGGTGCAGATAAGCATATATGTGTAAATGTATGTATCAGTTTGTTTTCTGTGTCAGATGTCATGACCAAGGCAACTCATCATAGATAAGAGTTTATGTTGACTTATGTGAGAAAGAGCATAGCAGCAGGCACTTGGAGCAGAAAGCTGAGAGATCATATTTAACTTTGAGCAAAGTGCTGAAACCACAAACTGAATGCAGGATGAGGCTATGGATTCTAAGAGTTTATGTCCAGTGGCATGCTTCCTTCAGCAAGGGTATATTTCTCTACTTTCCCAAACAAAGACACTAATTCGGGGCCACATGTTCAAATATCTGAGCCTATGGTGGGCATTTTCCTTTCTTTACTCTTTACTTATTTTTTTCTTTTCTTTTCTTTTCTTTTCTTTTCTTTTCTTTTCTTTTCTTTTCTTTTCTTTTCTTTTCTTTTCTTTTCTTTTCTTTCCCTTCCTTCCCTTCCCTCCCCTCCCCTAGCCTCGCCTCACCTTGCCTCGCCTTTTTTTCCTGGAATGTGTGACCTTCCACTGGAGCATAATTGACTAACCAGGAGCTTCACTAATAACAAAAAATTGATTCTCCGTCTCCTAGTAGCTACCGATTGTCAATAGCTCCTCAGAACTCATTCCTCATTATTTCCTTTGTCCTGTAGGCTTAGCTACATGATCTGGAGAAGGAAAGAGGTTGGAGACATGATAAAAGTTTTTGTCAAGTACAATATTACCTAAGCAACTGACTCATACTCTTTGTCTTTAAAAATAAAGAAAATACTCTGATCAGAATCTATCACCCTCCCATAATTAGTGCAAATCCAGAAAGCTGTACCTTGTATTATCAGATACTACAAAAGGTGGTAGCTTCTGTATACTATTTCTTCATGGAAAAGACAGTTAATGTCATTTGTCTCAGAGGAATATTACAAAATAATACTTAGATTTACATTTATATAGGATTTCAATTTTGAAGAGATAACATCTATTGAGCCCACAGCTAGCAGGATTATTATGCTATTATCTGTGTTTTACAGCCTTAGGAAACTGAGCCACAGAAAAATGAATTGCTTTGCCTAGGGCTCAAGCTTTCTGTTGCAGAGGGAAGTTATAAGCCCGCTGCATTACTTATGGATGATACCCATGTTAGAGACAGGCAGCATACAGAGAAGTGGAATTGACATGTCTCATCTTTTGTGATGCTTATACTCCCAGTGGTGAAAATGGATTTCTCCTCTGTAACAGTCTCCTATACAGAAGGACAATACTTATAAAGTAAGACAAAAGAAAATAAAGTTGCTTACACAGTTAAACTATTACTAAAAAGAAACTGAGCTGTCTTTCTAGTTACTGTTTTTTTTCTCCCTAGGGAAGATGAGCTCTCTGATAGAGGCTTCCCTCCTACATCACTCTCATCACTTACTGCTGTGTGTGATCCTTGGCAATCTAACTCTTCTGACTCTGAGAGGCTATCAAAGTAGGAGAACACAAAGATGGAGATGAAAGAATAAACTCTTCATGTTTGTGTAGATTTTCAGCTTAACCTTATAAGGGTTGAGAATACAAAACATAGATAATTGATTTGGACTTTAAAAATAACTTTGAACTAAGTCTAAAGTGATATATTTTAAGCAAATTTGAAAAGCATTTAATTTAGAACACTAAAATGTTGGTACAAATAACTCTAATATTTTGGCATTTTAAAATATTTAGTGTGTGTGTGTGTGTGTGTGTGTGTGTGTGTGTGTGTGCGCAGGTCTGAGGATACCTTGTGAAAGTTGAGTTCCGGGACAATGCACTCAGTTTGTCAGTATTAGTCTCAAGTACCTTTACCTCCTGTGCCATCTCCATGGTCTGCATTTTTACATTTTAAAATGAATGATGAATCAAACATCTCCCTTCCTGAGATTAATATATTAATGCTATGTCAAGGCAGTTGGTAAATCTGAAACAAATCTTTCCTTCTGACTGATTTGATTATGTTAAACTTGAAAACTTTTAAATAGAGTAATTACTTTTGTCTATTTTTTTTTGAGACAATGTATAGATATGTAGCCAGGGACTTGGAATTCTCTGGCCTCAGAGTGCTAAGATTATTATAAATTATTATAAATTATTATAATTATTATTATAAATTATTACAAATGTGTACCAGCAAAATCTCTCACAGAAAAATCTGTCTTCAAAACCCAACAATTTCTTTATATGAGAATGAGTGTCATTATGACTGGTCACCAGCAATGTTTGGATTCTACTTGGGTTTCTGTCAGGAATTCAATACCATCAAAGAGAGCTATGTGGAGCTCCCTGTCCTCAGTTGTTTCTATTGTGTGTTTTGTTTTATTCTTATTTGAGAGAGGGCCATACCATGGAGTCTTGTATGGTTTAGAACTTGCTATGAAGACCATAGCTGCCTCATATTTTGGTAGGTAATCCTTGATCTGCTTTCTGAGTACTAGAATAATAAGCCTGGATTACTTTGCGTGGAACATCTAATTCCCTCCCAAATATCCAACAGCTGTTATACTGAGTCATCACCACTTGGTTACTTCCTATGGAAAAGATGGTGGGAACCCATACTTGTGAGTTACAGTCAGCTTGCTTTGATAGTTTTCAAGTTCTATCTTACATAAAATCATTTCAGTAAAATCAAACTTTAACTTAAAACTGTTAACAAATATATGCTTTAAACTTTGGTTTATTTCATTTTTTATCTTAGAAATTCCATTGTTTTGCAAACTCTCTTCATTTCTAAAAGCTGATTATACCTTTGAGAAACTTTTCATGCTACATATAATCCAATGAACAGATATTGAATGATTTCTTTCTAAACATGAATCAAATTTACCTTTCTTCAGAAATTGCTTACTTTTCTATAATGTATGTGTATGTGTCATTAAGTGCAACTTATAATAAACTGTTTTCAAATCCAGTCCTCCAAAGTTTTCCCATTATTTCAGGTTACTTTATGCTCCTAAAAAACTGGCATTAGAAGCAGTACTGTTTGCTAGTAATAAAAGTGTGGTGTGGCATAGTGTGGTGTGTGTGTGTGTGTGTGTGTGTGTGTGTGTGTGTGTTTGTGTATGTGTGTTCTTTGCCCCCATGGGGAAAATACTGAATTTGTAGATTAAACCTGCATAAAAATTATAAAAGAAACAAATGGGCTGATTTTAGGATTGTAAAATGAGCATAGACTTTAGAAGTTCAAAATCAGCAAAATTTGTCCTAACGTCTTCCCTTTCTTTCTTCTGCTATTCAAACCCTCACACACGACTGACAAGCAACTTACCACTGAGCTACTCCTTGTTTGAAATTCTGACTAACCTACAAAACAAAAATAAATACTAGCCCTCAGTATTTGTGTTTGGTGTTCCCACTTTGGTTCTTGAAGACAAATACACAAATCAAGCCCTGACAATATGAATGTAATGATGCCATCTGTCATTGCTTCTTTTCCATAGATCAAATCACTAATCAAATGCAGAATACAAATGATCATCCCTTATTGCAAATAACCATATTTATATGCTTGAAAACACAAATAGATCTAGTTTGTATTAGCCATTTAATATAGACACAGATATAAATAAACAGGCAATTATTCCTCATTCTAAACTCAATATAAAGGGTTCACTTAAATTCTTCGAAAAAAATGAATGTATTCTGATAGAAAGAACTGATGTAATAAGGCATTTATAAAATCCTAGCAAGGCCAACATCAAATCATGACCTGGTGGGTTTGTCTCTTTTGTATTTTACCAAATAAGTACCATGTTACCAAAATACTTTCAGTTGGGCCGCAGCACAGACAAAACAATGCCCAGCTTATATTAAACATTTGTCCAAAAAAATATAATGTTCTAATAAAGAGAAAGGAAACTATACCCTGTGAATTCTCATTTTTGCTGTTAAAGCAAAAATACATTTTAATTATATTCCCAAATCGTTAAATTGATCAAGTATAATTTTCTACCAAAGTTAACAAGGCTGGCGCACCCATGTAAAATTGTTTATTGAAAGATTTGTTAACTATTAACAATAAAATCAAAATAATTATTTATGTGAAAATCAAAATGATTACAAAAACAAACCTTGACCCTTTTGTTTCTGAGACAATGTCTTCATAGCCCTGGATGACCTGGAATTTGCCATGTAGACTAGGTTATCCTTGAACTCACAAATATCTGCCTGCCTCTGCCTCCAAAATGCTGGGATTAAAAGGCATCCACCACCATGCCTGCCCTCCAAATTCTTTGAAGAGCATTTTTAAATTCTTGGGTTTTAGGACTGAGAGATGGATATAGGGCTAGGGATGTAGCTCAGCTGTAGATCAATTGCTTAGCATGAGCAATGTAAGGGATTGATCACAAGTGCAGAAACAAAACAAAATATGAAACTTTAGGTAGAATTTTATATGGTAAAAAATATTTTTCTTAAAAGTACATTAAACAATTGCCTGGCTTTATGAAAAGGGAGAAATAAGTTTTATTGCAAACATTACTAAAAGACTAACCTCCAAAAATAAAACTTTCACTGTTATTTATAACACATTGGTTTCCTTGGCATTTTGTTTTTACAAGTATGAGATGAGAGAAACTGACTTTAGAGAGATGATCCTAATAACTGAAAAAATATATGCCTGTGGAGAATCTATTAATTTCAATTTTGTCAGATTTTTAAAAGAGTATTGTAGTTCATAATGAGAGCAAACTGTAAAGGAGTGTTTCTGGTTGATACATACAGCTTCTCCTTTTTTGTATAACGAGGACATTACCAGTTTTCCTATTTACAATCCCAAATTACAAATATATTCCCAACACACTATAATAAGTCCTGTGACCCTTACATCTCTAATCACCTCCTAGTCAGCTACCCGGCATTGCACTTCAGGCATCTGTGCCTACCATACACCTACCCCAAGGGAGGTACCCTGTCCCTACAGAGTTCATTTTCTTACATCCAGTGCTGTTCAATTAAGGTGTACTGAGCAGCTAGCTAGTTCCAGGGCAAATTCCCACCAATTACAACTTTAAGTTCCTGGATTTCTAATAACCCATTCCCATTTCATTCCTCATTATGTTTAACACTTCATTATTAAATTCTGTTCTCATTCATTTGTCTCCCCTCTACTATTGCAATGCGAATTCAGAGACTATTGTGGTGAGAATATTTGTCTTTAGCTGATTTCTAGCAATGTTTGGTAAAAGAGACATAGTACAACATTTGAAGAGCAGAAAAGGTATTATTATTATTATTATTATTATCAATTATTATCATTATTATTTATTATCATTATTATTATTTGATTAGCTAAAATTTATTTTAACTATATTTAATCCAGGGAAATATTTTTAGAGAAGAATCAATTTAGGAGCCAACCTACATTTTTTTTTAATCTTGGAAACTGCTTCAAGCAACCTAGAAAACAATTCTGTTGCCTATGTTTAATCACATCAGCTATATAATCTCTATTTATCACTCCCTGTCATTCTTTTCTGACAGGTCTAAGTCTGTGAATCTGCTGAAAATGTCAACTTGTATTTTTGTTAATATTCTTTTAACCATTCATCGATATTTTAATATTGTTGTCCCAGTCATTCAGAACGACATTAGTGAAACGCACAGATTTCTGTACTCCAAAGATCTCATTTCCTAGTGTGTTTTAAACACTCTAGCAGCAACTAACAATACAGTAGTAGACAAATACTTTAAATATTTAAATGCAACATGAAGAAAAACTAAAGAGGAAAGAGGGCAAAAATTCAAAGTGCTACAGGACTAGGAAAATGGGAGGAATTATTGATAAGGTAGTTCTGGTAGGTTGGCAGACTGCTTGTGAAGCTGGGCATTCTTAGAAACATAAGATGTGGGACGTTGGCTGTAAATACACAGGCTGTGGGAAAAATGCCCACAGCATAAAGCAACCCCAACAAAGCCTTAGACCACACTTTTCAGAAAGAGAGGACAGACACTGCTTCTGGAGGTGAGTGCAGGCAGAGTATACAGTGATGAAGCCAGAGGAATTATGGGGGCAGATGATGTGGGTGCTTTTGCTGCTATTATGGGAAATGTGGTTTTTAGTAAGGAAGAAGTAGGGAGAGAATAGAAGATGAAAGGTATCAGGCAGAAGGATTACATACTACATAGTTAAGATAGAGAGAGATGGTTAGCATGCTGTGAAGGCGAGGTTACAATATAAAAGTATGCTCTGAATACAATTTGAAAAAGATAGTACAGAATGGTGTCATAAAAGTCATTGGTGACAGTTTTCTCTGGATGTTTTCAAGAAATTCTTCCCTCTCTCTTCTCTCTTTCTTGCTCTCTCTCTCTCTCTCTCTCTCTCTCTCTCTCTCTCTCTCTCTCTCTCTCTCACACACACACACACACACACACACACACACACACACACACCACATAGTATGAACATATGCCCACACACATTTAAAAGTAAAATAAATCTAAAGAAAAATAATAAGTGATTTCTTTCTTGGAAATTTGACACACTTTTTATTACTATGGCAGTAGTAACAACAACATTGAAGAGGAAATATAAATAATTTGGTTATTCACAAAAATATATAACTATTAATACTTCACAAGTCTGCCCTGAAATAGAACATGGGAGAAAATATAGAAATAAGTGTGCAGTGCAAAATAGAGCTAGATTGTGAACTTCTGGCCATTTGTGAGTTATGAGGGGTCATTTCCTGGAAAGTCAGTCATAGAAGATGACGTGAATCACCCAACAAGATGACATCACTCACCTATGATGATGTAACTCACCTAAGAAGATGATGTTGCTCACCTAAACTATTAGTGATGATGCAAATTTGTTTCACTTGACCAAGAAATAAGTGCAAAGCAACCAGTCAAGAATAAGGAGTATCCTAGCCTTTGGGGCATTTGGTAGCACAAGCATTCTTTAGAAGACTGTCTGAGAATCTTAACAATACACTATTTCCAAAACAAACAAGATATTAAAAGACTAATGGTGAAAATTCAGTTACTTAAAATTAGTTTAAAATTGAATGTAGATGTTCATTTTATTTCTGAAACTGGAAAGTAATTCATCTAAGTAATTACCATTATAAGAGAGAGAGAAACCAATTTTTTTTCTTGAATTTTTCTGTGAACTCTGATTTGCTTAGAAGGAAGTATAATGGCAGACTCTGAGGCTGTACCTGTCTCAAAGAAAAAGCATGCTGGGATAGTGGCAAGTCCCAGAAATCATCTATGATGGAGTCTCTGGGGGCACAATAGGTTTGAAAGTTCATATGTCACTTTCACGACACCTGTACATTTCCACAGTCTAGAAGAGTAAAACTAATTCATAAACTAGTTAAAAATTACTCTCAATTTTTAGTTACATATGAAGCAAGACATAATAGGCAACAATATAAATAATATATGTATGCATACCCCAGAAAGAGTATAAATACACTATATTATAGATTTTTTTTTCTTTTTGTAGTGTGAGCATTATTTTTCATTTCAATTTCATGCTGAACTGTTCCTTTTCCTTTCCTTTTTTTTTTTTTTGGATATTTGCGTTATTTACATTTCAAATGTTATCCTCTTCCCCATATCCACATCCCCTTAAAGCCCCCTATCCCATCCCCCCACCCCCTGCTTCTATGAGGGTGTTGCCCCTCCCACCCATTCCTGCCTCTCCACCCTTGAACTCCCCTACACTGGGGCATCCATCAAGCCTTCACAGGACAAAGGGCTTCTCTTCCAATTGATGACTGACAAGGCCATCCTCTGCTACATATGCAGCTGAAGCCATGGTTCCCTCCATGTGTATCCCTTGGTTGGTGGATTCGTCCCTGGGAGGTCGGGGGGGGGGGTGTCTGGTTGGTTCATATTGTTCTTCCTATGGGGTTGCAAACCCCTTCACCCCTTCACCTCCTTCATTCCTTTCTCTAACTCCTTCACTGGGGACCCCATGCTCAGTCCAATGGTTGGCTGTGAGCATCCGCCTCTGTATTTGTCAGGCTCTGCCAGAGCCTCTCACGAGACAGCTATATCAGGCTCCTTTGAGCAAGCACTTCCTGGCATCTACAATAGTGTCTGAGTTAGGATAGTGAAAACTTTTCTCAACAATAAAAGCACTTCTAGGAGAATCACTATCCCTCACCTCAAGCTGTATTACAGAGCAATAGTGATAAAAGCCATATGGTATTGGTACAGAGACAGACAGCAAACTCAATGGAATAAAATTGAAGGTCCAGAAGTGAACCCACACACCTATGATCATTTGATATATGATAAAGGAGCTAAACCCATCCAGTGGAAAAAAGACAGCATTTTTCTTAAATGGTGCTGGGAAAACTGGAGATGAGCATGTAGGAGAATGCAAATCGACCCATTCTTATCTCCTTGTACAAAGCTCAAGTCCAAGTGGATCAAGAACCTCCATATAAAGCCAGATATACTGAAACTTAAAGAGGAGGAAATAGGGAAGAGCCTTGAACACATGGGCACAGGGTTATATTTCCTGAACAGAACACCAGTGGCTTATGCTCTAAGATCAAGAATTGACAATTGGGATCTAATAAAACTGCAAAGCTTCTATACAGCAAAGGACACTGTCAATAAGAAAAAAACAGCAACTAACAGATTGGGAAAAGAGCTTTATTAATCCTACATCTGATAGTGGGCTAATATCCAAAATATATAAAGAACTCCAGAGAATCAAATAACCCTATTAAAATTAAGGTACAGAGCTAAACAAAGAATTTTTAACTGAGGAATATCAAATGGCTGAGAAGCACCTAAAGAAATGTTTAACACCCTTAGTCACCAGGGAAATGCAAATCAAAACTACTCTGAGATTTCACCTCACATCAGTCAGAATGGCTAAGATCAAAAAGTCAGGTGATAGCAGCTGCTGGTGAGGACGTGAAGAAAGAGGAACACTCCTCCATTGCTGGTGGGATTGCTGGAACTCAGTCTTACAGTTGCTCAGAAAATTGGACCCATCTATATCACTCCTGGGCATATACCCAGAAGATGTTCCAACATGTAATAAGGACACATGCTCCACTATGTTCATAGCAGCCTTATTTATAATAGCCAAGAGCTTGAAAGAACCCAGATGTTTCTTAACAGAAGAATGAATATACCCAATGATTTCTTAACGCTTAATAGACAAAGTAGAATTTGTCACCCAGAAATCAAAGTCTTTGTTCTAAAAACCTGAAAAAATATGTTCCCTTTTCTAAGAATTCCATAGCCATCAGACACTTCCAAATTTATGAGATCATTATGTTTTATTAAATAATTCAGGCTTGAGATGAAAATAAGGTACATTCCAGGAATCTTAGTTTGGCACATGCTTCTAGAACATGGTTTGTAATCTTATGACATTAATGATAGTGCAATCATTAGTGTTGTGTGCAGTTGCCTAGTTCATAGAAATTAAATTACATCAAATGACATTACTTTTATACCAAGAAATATTATTAATATTTGTATCAAATTTGAATGAACAATGACACAATCTGGAGAAATTCTCAAAACTAGATGTCAACCATAGTCCATCAATTTAACATCATTCAAATTTGAAACATGAAATTTTGATATTTTAGGAAAGGTAATATGTTTGGAACATCTAATTGAGTTATAAAAGATTAGAATGTTTTATATTTAATGGTTACAGGTGCTGTATTTTCTCTCCCTCTTCTGTAATGGGTAGAACATTTAGACACATACTAAATTAGTTTATCATTAGCATTCAATATTAAAATGTCCAATCCTAGAACAGTGATGAAAATTAAAAAATTATTAACCTTTCTCATAACCAGTCTTACAAACTGGTCACTGAATATTCTATCTTCAGGGACAAAAAAATATTTCCTACAGAAAATGTACCCATGATTCTTATTATTTTAATGACAAACATTCAAGTATTTTATTTTAAATAATCTTAACAACTAGTATACTTCTTTAATATCAGATATCTTTTATTGGTAAAGTTATATTATATAAAGAAATGAATATCTTCATGTACTTTGAAGTTGATGGAAAAATAATAAAAAATATGAGCTATTAACATATTAGGTAATTTCTAAAGGCAATCTGAAAATAATGAAAAAGCATATAATAATAAAAATACTTGATTTTATGACCTTGACCTCCTGGGGACCAATGATGGCAGTAGAACATTACCTGTCTCACCTGAATGGAACTCTTAATTAGGAGCTATGGTGTAATGTCAGTGGTAGATCTCACCTACATGCTTACCTTTCAAGTGACATTTGTCATACTGCCCATGCCCACTGATTTTTCATAGTGCAATCTCCAGGTACTTTAAAATGTATGACTAGGATACACAGCTCATCACTTATTATTTCTTACCAGTCACAAACTAGATTTCTGGAAAAGACTATGTCCTTGGTAGTACTCCATTTAGTTTGCATTGCTGCCACAATATCCTCAATGTATTCCTTGTAATTGGTGTAAACAAATTCAACATAGACATAAGATGAGGAGCTGATGAATTGGATCTTTAATTCCTGACAGTGATCATGGGCATATTGTCAAAAGAGACGGTAAAAGGGGACAAAACAGTGTCCAAATAAGCCTGGAATAGAGTACTTAGAGATAAAAGTTTCCATAATCTGACAGCTTTTTTTTTTTTTTTACAACATTTCTTACACTGGAAAAAATAGCTTTTAATAAGTAATCTAATTTACACACATTTTTTAAAAAAATATAACTCTATAAAAAAAGAAAAAAATAGTCATCATTTAAGAACCAGACTATGTAAGACCAAGGAATTCTATCAACTTTTATATCAGCTGCGTTTGATACTCCTGCTGTGCCCACATGCCTTCACAGTTTTGGTTTAGATGTGTAAGGTAATGGACAAAATGGATATCCAAGTAATTTTGTAATATTAATTAAAACATCTTTCAGATTAGTAGCTTTTATCTTAGTAGCTTCTAGTTTATGCAAAAAGAACATTTCACTACAAAAGTGACATAATTTGTGGAGGTGGTCATAACTTGTTCTAAGAAACCAGACCATTTGGTGAAAGTCTACAGCACATATTTACACTGCAACTGTGGCTGACAAGGTGCTGAGCAATTGGAGCCTGTGACTTTAGTTTTCATTTCATAGCATAAGCCCTTCATTACTCTAAGTCCATTATCTGAATTCAAGATGGATGTGTTTGCCATTCTACAATCCATATTCAAGTCCAAATTCCATGCTGTTTCACTTACTTTGTACATATTCTCAAGGATATAAGGGATTAAACATAATAATAAATCATCTGAGATTCATCAAATACTTATAGATGAGGGTTACTTCAATAAAGCATCAGACAAGAGTGCTTCCAGATTTCCATCAAAAGTGATTGGTGACGCTTTATCATTATTATTTCTAGAATACACAGGAAATTCATAAGCATGAGAGATATAAAATGATCAGAGAGTAAGAATGTCCCAAAACATAAGGCAATTTGAGAGACTGGCAGAAACACCATTCTTACCAAGGTTACTAGGCTCCAAAGAATAGAATGAAAACAGAAGTTAACTGAGTTGTCAGAGGAGTGAGATAAGTCTGGGAAGGCTTCTTTTCTTCATGAGAATGAATTTCAGTTTTATTTCTGCAGAGACTGACATAGATTTATATTTGAAAGAAACCACACTGCTTGTAACGTAATTGATGGTCTTAAACGAGGATAAGGCTGGAGCCTGAATCAGGTGTCACTATTAATAACTCAAGAGTGACGACTGGAGCTCCAGTTAGGACAGTAGATTCAGGAACAGGAACTTAAAAAGGGAATGAATTCATCATCTATAGAACTCAAATGGACATTTAGCAGTTCCAGAAACAATGGCTAAAATTTCCACATAATTCATAAAACATCAGCTTTCCCAAAAAAAGCATATACTCAGATTCAGGTAAGTATGAAGTCTAGACTGGTAAAAGAGAGAGAGTTGGCACATATTGAGGAAGAAATATGAAAAAGATGGAATGATCTACACAGGACCACCGTAGTAAGTCTTTTTCCTTAGCATCTCTTGCGTAGGGGTTTATCCTCTTCATAAAGAAAGTTACCAGTTAAGATGACAAGTGCAGTGTTTATGTCTTAAAAATGCTATATGTAA
This sequence comes from Mus musculus, assembly GCF_000001635.26. Taxonomy (NCBI): domain Eukaryota; kingdom Metazoa; phylum Chordata; class Mammalia; order Rodentia; family Muridae; genus Mus; species Mus musculus. Next base: position 55,006,308 of record NC_000074.6, on the reverse strand, counting down.
TTCAGATGCTATGGTGAGTTCAATCATTATAAGAATTCTGAAGTGATAGTCCATTTGACATTTTTTATAGGTAGTGTTCTAAGGTCTATTTGAAGAGAATAGACCTTTAATAGATTCATTTTTAACCTTGGACTCTGTGTCTATATTCTTAAACCTTTGCCCAACCTGACTAGCTATCAAATTGATATAGATATTCTTTCATTACTTAGATGATTATAGCATATTTTATGAAAATTTTAACTATTATCCATAGGAGGAGGTCAGTCTTCATAGCTGAGGGGTGTGTGTGTGTGTGTGTGTGTGTGTGTGTCTAATAACTGAAGTGAACATACAGCCAACCTATTCCTTTGAAAGATGACAAGCAAATAATTTTGTCAAACTAACAAATTACTCCATATAATCTCTTCCTATGCAGATTCTAAAGTAGTAAAACAGATTTAAAAATAAAATCAAGAGGAAAAACAACAATGGGTAGAGACCACCAACTGATTGTAAAAAGTAATTTGAAAGCAATAAATCCAATAAGGAGTTACTACAAAAGATTCACAGTGACCTCAATTCAATAGCAAACAAGCTAAAAATTAAAACAGAAGTCATAAGTAATGTTCTTCAAAGGCATTAAAAAGCGGTCAGCATTCCTAATCATTGGGAAGCGTAACTTAATACCACAATAGGATAGTATTCCACAACGGTCACAATGATTTTATATTAAAAATAAGCAGTAACAAGTGCTGGTGAGCCTTGTCCATTGTTGATGGAATCATAAATTAGTTCAGCTAAATTTTTGACAAACAATAAGGAGGTTCCTCACAAGAACTAAAGATAAAATTATCATATGGTATAGCAATTCCACTTTGGGGAACTTCCCTCAAAGGTTTAAATTGAGTATATCTAAGTGTATATCTTAGTGGAATTCAGTGTATCTGTTTGAACTCTTGTGATCATTGTATCTCATGTATATATTTTATTACAAATTAATATGTCATGGCTTTTAAAGAAAATTCAACATATGTATGTTATTTTTACAATATAAATTGATTCTCCTGGAAATTATACTCACAACAGTATTTTTTAATATAATTTATCTGAGTTGTTTACAAAACTTTGATTCAGAATAAGCTGCAATAAAGGGATCCAAACTCTTGAAAAATTCATACTTTTATGACTTCCTGAATGTTATGCATTTTTCTTACTTTATCTAGAGTAGTCCTTTAGGACTCCTCTTTTCAATTTAAAATTTTAAGTGCACATAACCCTCTGAAGCCCAAGAAATCCTAACCCGCAGGAGATCTAAGGAACATACTTTTGTTTAAAGACAAGCTCACAACTTGGTAAAGATTAGTAAATAGTTTTAATAGAAATGCAGTTACAAAACCAATTGTTCATATTTTCGAGAACTGTCCTTTAGGCATGGGAGAGAGTATCAATGTTAAAGAAAGTGTTTGATGATTACACCACACTGGACTGGGATGGTATATATGAAAAGATCTGCGATGACAACTAACAATGGACTCACTTATGGGGACTTTATTATGAAATAGCTGTCAGAAGGATGCATTAGAAAAAAATGTATGCCAAAATTAAAATGACATTCTACTTAAATATAGAAACAATAGAGTTGAATTGTTAACATTTATCACTTTTCCTTAAATGTTTAAATGAACAATTTAACAGGGCTTACAATATGATATTATGCTCTATGTTTAATCAGAGGAAGAGTTATCTCCATGTCGATTATTATTTAAAGTATAAGGATCAACACACTGATATATTTTTAAATTATTTGCTATATATTTCAAAGCTAAATATAAACGTACATGTTTCAAAGCAATGTAGAGTTAAATTATAGAACATATACTTGCTGTATTTAGTTTTCTATACTCCAAACTTCTTCATTTAGTACTTTATTCCTATTTATTGCTACTTATTTTAATGTATTTTATCCATAAACCAACATTAACCAAGTATGTATACAAAGTCATGATTTGTGAATACAATCTACAATCTATATCAGCCTAATTAAGTATTCATCCCTATTGAAGTGAGGGCATTTGAAATTTACTACCAACAATTTTAAACTGTATAGTTCACTAGTGTTCACTAACTTCATAATTTAAGACAATAGAATTAAAAACTAAAACGTATTTTTCTAATCTAAGATGTCGTGCCTTTCTCCATCACCTGTTACTTCCTCCTTACCTGTACCCTCTCTAACCATACTTCTCTGGTTCTGTAAGCTTAGGTGTCTCACTACATTAAACAACATGTATTTTTATGTTTGCTTATTTTAGTTAATGCAATACTCCTTAACTCTACTAACGAAAACTGTAGAATTTCTTATTAAAGGTGTGTGTGTGTGTGTGTGTGTGTGTGTGTGTGTGTGTGTGTGTTCCTTTGTCTATTCATCTGTTTATGGACACTTAAGTTTCTTCTTGCTCAGGATGAACTATATAGCAATGCTAAATGTAGAGTAAAGTAAACTAACATAGCTTTATATGAGATATGGCCATTGGGGTAGTCAAATTTACATAACACATTAATGTTTATAAGTCATAGAAAATGAATTTGTGTTTTATAAATGATGGTGGGGGAAGGTCTTGAAGAATCGGAGCAAGAGCAAGGAAAAGAACAAAGTCATGTGTTTCATGAAAAGTAAGAAATAAATGGCAGTAGAAAGTGTTAGCTATATAACAGCCAAGTAGTGTTCTGAGCTAAGATGGTTTATAAAAATATTCTCGACCCAGAACAAAGTCAGTGTCCTCCCCCCCTGACATTTTTGCATTGCAGATTATAGGAAATATCCATTTACCAAAAGCTAGAGAGTATGCCCAAATTCCTTCCTCACTCTCTCTCAAATCTCCTGCATATCAAATTAAATCTGTTTTACCTAGTGATGCTTCCTAATTGATTGTTAACTTTCTAATATACAGACATTTTGCTATTTCCAGAATTTTTTCTATCAATTCCGAAATTTGTGCTCTCTTACCAGTCCTGAATTTTTAAAAAATGAACATTGTCAAATCCCACTCTGTGAAGTTCTTTCAAGTCTTTCCTTGCCTTCTGGTTACCCTGAGGACAGAATCTAAGCTTGTCAGTGCATAGCCACTGAATGGTTCCCTGATGTAACAAGTTTATTTGTAAGTCTCTTCCTTTGTACATGCTGTTCTCTCTGGTTGGAGTTCTCCCACGTTTGACAGAAGTAGAGTTAGTCTACAATTAGCATAGAATATGAAGAGCCTTCTTTATGTTGCAGTGAAGTTTCCACCAAGTAGAATCCATTGGACCAAGGAAAGGGCCCATAAGAGACATGTCTTCTGAAAGACAATGGCTGATTTTAAATCCTGCACTACTATCAAGAACTCCTAGTGTTAAATCATTATAATGAAGGGAAGTGTCTTGAAACCCAGCCCTTGAGCTTGTTTATATATGTCTGATGCGAAAGTACAACTTAAAGATGAAGACCTCTTTCTTGTCTTATGAATTATACTAGACATAATTCTCTGTTGCTAACTTTGCTCAACATAAAAGGGGTTTGAGGTCTTAATCCTGACTGTGGTCAGGAAGCAGCTTACTTTATGATGCTGTGTTAAGGTTCCATCTGTAGGAACAGGGAGAGCTGCCTGTCAGACCAACAGACAGGAAAGTATCATGTTTGACAATGTGTGAACAACTAAAGACAGAATGTTCTGTAATTTAGAAAGCCCCATTTAATCAATTCCATTAACATTTCCATGAACTGAAACATAATGTCTGAATTTCCCATATGGGACTGAGTTGGAGCCACAGACATTAAATTCTTCTCAGAGTTAGATCTGTAACCTTATGCCTCTGCTGTGCTTCAGCAATCTTGGGAATTCTTAGCATCATTAACATTTAATGTTGCACATCACCGTCATTCAAATATCCTTAGCTAGAATACAGGGTTTATTTTAACATGATCTCTACATCTACACATGTGAGAAATAGGTTGGAAAGCTGGTTCAGCAGTTAAGAGCACTTGTGCTCTTACAGAGGACCAGGTTCAATTCCTAGCACCTTTATGGTGGCTCACGACCATCCATACCATCAGGTATAGGGGAACTGATGATCTTGTGGGCCTCCATGGACACCAGGCATGTATGTAGTGCACAGGAAAACCAACCATTCATGGAGAATGATATAAATTTAAAATAAATAAAACAAGGCCAATTATTTGAGGACCTTGCTTTAGAAAATAAAGTAAATAAAAACACTGTCCAATGATGTCTTGCATTTATGATGAGAAAGATGCTCAAACCTTAATTTGAAAACAATTGTAAATATCAAAGGTTACAAAACTTCATATATGAACAAAGGAAACATAAGCATGTTCTCACTTCAGATTTCAAATTAAAGTTAAATGCATGAGATATAATTATATGAAGTGCATTTTGAATAATCTGATGACAAACTGACATCCATCTTCTTTTAGCTCATTTCTGCCATCTGTGTATGTCTTTGGGCGAACTGTCTATGCAAATGCATAATCTACTTTCAGATGGCTACTTCTTATGATTGAATTGTAAAGTTATTTATAACTACAAAATGGACATAACTAAGGCTGTAGGAAAATTAGTGGAACACAAAGGAATGTGGCCAGAAGTGCCCCGGGTACATCATGTATTTGATTCTTAGTTAATGTTGGTCACTTGTTTGTTTAGAATCCTTATACTGTTGCCAAATTTAAAGGATTGCTGTATTTAGTTATGGAAATGCATATGGGGTTACAGCCCACAGCTTAGGGAGCTGGGGTTGAAGGGATGACTTGACAATTAGGCCTATGGAAAGCAAAATCTGCTGGATTACAAAATCACTCCCCCTTTGAGGTTTTAATTGGCAAATAAAATCATAAATATTAATGTGGTGTTGTGTGATGTCATGACCCAGGTTTACATTTGAGTAATGTTCAAATTAGAGTGAATAGAACTGCCTTCACTCATAAATGTCAGGAAAGAGTTAACAACATTTCCTTGATGATTTTTGGAAACATAGAGTGAAATATGACTATCTACGTTCATTCTACTGAAAAATAAAACACCAGAGCTCATTTCTCCTCCCTAACTATAACCTAGTACTCATCAGCCAATTCTTCTCCATCCTTTCCTCCTAACTGCTTGCCTAGACACTGGTAAATCACTTTTCTACTCTCAACTTCTCTGAAGTCAGCTTCTATACTTTGCACATTTGGGTGAGAGCTCGAGGCACTTATGTGCTATGCCTGTTTCATTCCATTTATTATAATAACCTCTAGTCCCATCTATGATGTGGTAAATAAAATATTCTTCAGTGTGAATCCATGCACCATTTTATTGCCTTTGAGTAAGCTGGTGGACATTTAAACTGATCATATTTCTCTGCGTATTGCAGATGCTGCTGTGATAAACATAGAACTATCGCTAGTTCTTTGATCAGCATTTTATTTTCTTTGGATATGTATGAAATGGTAGAACTGTTGGCACATACTGCAATTTAGGTTTTTATTGTCTGGAGGAAGCTCCCTACTCTTTCCTTTAATGGCTGTGGACTTAACGTGTTTCAATCAATGTTGTATAAAAATTTTTCCTTCACACTTGCACCATCTAGTTTCATCTTTTGTCTTTTTGATGATAACCATGCTATAAAAGTAATTTCTGCTCTACAACAGATGGACACTTTGGAATAATATCGTTCTCAAACCTCTGACATTTTATTTTTAGGTGGTCTAATCTTGAACTTGTAGTTTTATTTGTGTAACATGATCATACTTAGTCCAATTCCAGTGCCATACTATAAAATGAGTTAACACCAATAAGCTCAGTATTAAACTCTAGGGATCAGACTCTTTTTTTAAAATTAGATATTTTCTTTATTTAGTCTTCAAATGTTATCCCCTTTCCTTGTTTTCCCTCCAAACAAGTTCCCATCCTGTCCCCCTCTCCCTGCTCATCAAACCACACACTTTCTTTTCCCTTTCAGAATCTTAAGTTACTTTGTGTGTGTGTGTATTTTCTTTGACAACTGATAACTATTTTCTTCAAGTTTAATAACAGTATTGAAAGTAATGACAGAATTATATACATTGAAAATATACTCAGAGTTTTAAATATGAGTATACAATACTTATTTGTTAACTATAAAGCCTAAGAGAAAGCAAAAGAGAGAAAAATGGCTAGATACAATGTATAATTCAGTAACAATAATTGAAAAGGAACAGAGTTGCAAATTACTTGTGAAACTAAAAGTATATAGCTAATTATTTACTCTGCACCTATTCAAATGTTTATTGCAAACATCAATCGCCAATAATTTATCTTAAATTTTAGGGAATAATAGCTAGAATATATTATAGAAAAACTGAGTCATTTATTTATTTTGCTGTACACCAAAGTAATTTATCTCTCTTCTCATTTTCTCATACACACAAATGTATACAAAATATCAACTTCTTTATGAACCACTCAATAATAAGAAAAATAAAATTACAGATATAAACGTTTTTTTTAAAAAATTGGTGTAATTTGTGCTTTATAATATTTTATAAACATTGTGTTTAACATATTTCCATTGGAATGTTTTCATTCTTGGATCAAAATAAAGAATGGAATTTAATCTTCTGGTATAGGGAGATAAAAGTATAATTATGACATAAAAACATGGTGGCATTTCTATGATAAGCATAATGAGAAATGTGTTAATTGGAAAAATTAAATGAGCGTTCCTGGCTGCACTTAAGATAAATTTTTATTTTAGCTCTTTAATTACAAGTGTACTGCAAAGTCAAAATTCTGGAGTTCCAAGTTTAGTTCTTAAGACTAACCATAAAATCTATGTTATTGTGTATAAGAAGGAAAGTGATTGTTTTCAGTTCTGAAGTGTATTTTGAAGCCCCACCCTCACTAGTAGCATTTTCAAGAACTTCAAACACGGAGTACTGGATAACGCTGTGATATGAAAAAGGCAATTATACCTTTGTAAGTGTCTTTCATGGATTGTCTTATTAATTATTAATTAATGCAAGACGGTCCAACCCACTATGAGAGTACCATCTCTAGGCAGGTGGTCTTGTAATATCTAAGAATGCTTAGTACACATACACACAAATACACACATGAACATACTCACACCCACATTATATGTGTAATAACAATTAAAGAAAAAGAAGCCATGAGTTTGAAATAGATCAGAGATGGGGGTTGCATGGGAGAATTTGGAGGGAGGAAATACAAGAGGGAAATGGTGTATTTCTATTCTAATCTCAAAATGTGTAAAAAATAAAATATACTTTTCATTTCTTGTGAGCCAAGAAAGCTAGAGTGCGTATCATATAGTTACTCCATACCACTAATTTTATGCTCACTTAATGGTCATGGGTTCCTCCTGTGGAAGACAAACCAAAGACTTAGGTGAATTTAAAGAAAATGTGACTGACTAGAGCATGAGAACCAATGTTAAATTTGCTCGACCTCTAGTAGGTAAGTTTACTGTTCGAGTTGTTTACAGAACTGTTCTAGTTACCTTTATATTTCTGTGAAAGAGTTTCATTAGAGGCTTATAATTTCAGAAACTTAGAATCCATGACCATCATGGTAGGGAGCATGGCATCAGGTAGACAAACATGGTTTTGAAGAATAACTGAGATCTTACATCTTTTTGTTTGGTTGGTTGTTTTTTTTTTTATTATTAGATATTTTCTTTATTTACATTTCAAGTGCTATCTCGAAAGTTCCCTATATGCCACCCCCTCCCCCGCCCTGCTCCCCTACTCACCCATTCCTACCTCTTGTCCCTGGTTAAGTGAAGACTTTCCTGGCAACATCTGGTTGATCTTCTTGAATATCTGTGTTTTATCCCCTGACAGCTACTGGTAATAGTTCTAGTCTTTGAAAGTGCTTTGGAAACTTCAGATAAAGGAAATATAAAAACAGAAATTCATATTGCTATGAGTTAATTGAAAGGAGCTCCTCTTTATCATATTTGCAAACTCTCTGATTTTTTTCTAATTACTTCGATGTATGTTACTTAAAATGGGTAAAGAATAGGGATATAAAATAGTTTTTGTTACAATATAGATATCCAAATATAAAGAGCTGTTTAAAAATAAAATAAAATATGAAGCTTGGAAAATAAGAGTGAGCCAGAGAGTCACCTTACAAGCATCATTCCTCCATGTCTCTGCCTTAAGTTCCTGCCTTGCATCTTTAGCTTAACTTGACTTACAGTCCTCAGTGGTGGACTGCAGTACCTAGAAATTTAATACAAATATATCCTTTCCTTTTCTAAGATGAATTTGTTGAGAGTTTTTTATTAGAGTGACAGAAAGGATACAAGTGAAGAAAACATAAACATATCTTTCTTTCAAAATTGAAAATGGATTTTTAATCCATTGACAGGATTACTTTTCTGTAAATTAAAAAAAATATATTTATTTTATTTTCAAACAAGTAGCACTAAACAAAATGAGGAGGTTGTATGTATATATTTAGAAATTCTTTGCATATATATGTAGCAATAAAAACTAAAAAAAATAGGCCATGATTTGGAGAAGGATCAAAAGAGGGTCAGCACAGGAGGGATTGGAAGGAGCAAATGAAATGGAAAATAATTTAACAACAATTTTAATTAAAAATAATACCATTAATATGCAACTAATGATTGTAGGTCATTCAGTAGACTTCCTAGATGATCTAAATATTCTGGTTAACCCAAGACAAAAGGAAAATAAATGCTTTCAATAGCTAGCAATTACTTGATGGTTGCCATGTGTCAGTCACTACAGTGAATTCAGGTGATCCAGAAAGTATGTCATCTTTCCCACTCCCATGTCTAGCCTACATCTATGACATCAAATGACTCTCAGAGCAGCAGGAGAGATGATTAAAGACAAGAAGGTTGCAGTTACAGGAAACGTTGGAGGAATATATTTCTTGATGGGATGACTTTAAATCCTCCATTAATGGGTAAAAGACAGGAGAGAGAGAGAGAGAGAGAGAGAGAGAGAGAGAGAGAGAGAGAGAGAGAGAGAGAGACTTCCGATGCTTACTCATGTCACTACAGGACTAGGATTTTGCACACATTGCATCTTATTTAGGAGATTGAGATCTGCATAGCATGTTCTGAGTAAAATGATTAGAAGTGATTAAGAAATTGTAGAACTGTGAAAACAAGTAAATATAGGGATATGTTTAAAAGTAAGAAGAAGCCATTAAGAATTCTAAAAATGTTCACATGTATATTTGGGGAAGGACTCATTGCTACTAGAAAGAGTAAACTAAGGGAAGGGAGGAGGAAAGACTGGAGAAACATAAAGAAGTTAAGACATTTTGATTGAGATTAGTTGATGGATTGGTTATATGTCCCAGTAAGTCAATGGTAAGATTCAAGTTAGGGCCACAGCGGTAGAAAATACACATTGATTTGAATGCTATTTAGTAATAAGTGTTCATAGGACACAGGTAGTTTTGTTTGTGTGCAATAAAGACAAGAATTGCAAAAATGTAGTAGTGCTTGGCTTGCGAGACTAGAATATGGTGGAAATGTTCACTGAATTTTACAGTGCAAGACACGGAGCTAAGAGCAGGGAAAACAGAAAGTGGTAGAATTCTTAAAAGACAATGCAGTACAAAAGTATAGATATATCCCATAGGTGGTAAGATATGAAATATAGACAAAAATTTTAGAGTGAAATATGTGAATTTGTATTTGTAATTTCCTTTATAACTGAGAGTGACAGTGAACTTCTTATTCCACTACTTATATCATAGGTGTGCCATGACAAGGTTGGTTTATGTGGTTCTGATGAATAAATCTATAGCTTTGTGAGTTCTGGGCAAACACTCTACCAACTTATCTATAACTGCAGCCTAATCTATGTAAAAGTATATGAATACAATGCTATTGTTACCAAAATTAACTAACATAAAATCTCTTGTATTGGTTCAGAAAATGAATGTTTCAAAGTTAACACCTACATCATGCATTGAGGTAGAAACTTGGACAATTTAATTGCAGAAATGCAGTTGTAATCAGTAGAGTGCATACATGATCTCAATTAATGAATTAACAAAATAAATTTAATTTAATGCTGTACTTTTATTAAAATATATTATCTATCTATATTTCAGGTAGACATACATCCTCAGTAACTGTGCACCTTCATTAAATATTTAGAGCTATTTTGTCATAATTATGTATAAAACATTAAATTTTGGAATAAAATTTTGGAAATTTATACATAGGTATTAATAATATACTTTATATTAATGCATTTTGTATGAGAGTTAAAACCAAACTATTTAAAACAAAGGATTGTTTCAAGTCTATGCACACAATAAATATCATTAAAAAGTGCTTCCCTGCCAAATAATGAAGTTTTAATATCTGAAAAAGGTATAGATTCTTCAAGTAGAAATGTTTTCTCCCATTCATCCTATGCCCACTGTCACTTGGGACAATTTGCTGAGTCATTGGTTTTGTTTGGAGACAGGAGTCTCACCCCGTAGTTCAGGTTGTCCTAAAGCCTGCTGTATAGTCCAAGCTTTTTCATATTTAACCATGCATTTAAATTATTCTATTCTAATGGGTAAAATTATGTAATACAATGGAAAGCTACTAATTTGAAAAAATATTGTGGAGAATGAATCCCCACTGGGCAAAACCTAAAAGAACATATGAGCAGTTTATGTCATTAATTCCTGTGGCAGTAACATTCTTCTTCATCACCAAGGTGAAGCTTGAATTATAAAATGCACACCAGGAATATGAAGTAAAATACTATTCTAAAATAGATATATTCAGTGTATGGTTATTGAGAAAAAGGGAAGAGGAATGGTTAGTTATAAGTAGGCAGTTCCTTTCTGGGATAATGGAAAAGTCCCAAACTTATTTCCACACTGGTGATACCAATGACTACCAAATTTTAAACCCTAAGTGGATGAACATTATATGGAAATTGTCCCAATCAATTTATTTAAAACAGAGGCTGCCTGGATGTCTTCACCAATACAGAGGTTGTTCAGTACATTTTGTATGGGTTTTGGAATTGATTTCACAGCTATATCCATTTCTAAAATGATTTTTTAAAAAATTGCCACTCCTTTTTGCATAAGCGTCAGTTGACTCATACAAAACAATTTTCCTTCCTGTAACTGCACCATGGATTACTATTTCTAATTATAAACATTTTAAATTCTTTTTTGAGATTATAATTGCATCATTTCCTCTTTCTGTTCTCACCTTTCCTCCTTGTTCCTCTTTGTTTTTGTATTTTAAGAATAATGTTATATTGACCACTTTATAACAGCATTGTCATAAAATACAACATGAATTTTGCTTAATGATCAATGAAAATTAACTTCAGTTTTTGCACAATGAATCAAATTCTCTAGCATTTTTAATATGGACATGATAAATATAGTCTATCTGGGTTGGGAAGATAGGCCAGTTGGCAAGAAACAGAACTTAAATGAAATTCCCAGCACCATATGAAAAACTAGGCATGTCTGTGACTCCAGCATTGGGTGGAGAAAGGTGGATTCTGAGGTTGCCCAACAAGCCTAGCCAAAATTCAGGGCGTCAATATATAGGGAATAAAGTTTAAAGTGATAGAGGAAGACACCAGGTTTCCAGCCTTGGCCTTCACATGTGCTTTACACCTACATCGTGTTATATGTATAACAGCACACATACACACATACACACATACACACACACACACACACACACACACACCATAAATATCTAGAGAATAGAGATAAATAGTATAGAATAATCCTGAAGTATTTATCAACGTGATTTTTATTTAGTAACAAAACAAGTCTTTCATATGTCTCAATTCTGTACTTAAGTAGTACCCTTAACTTTTATAGTGATTATCATTTTATTATTTTCGTACATACTTTTCCTGAAAACACATCTATATAAAATATTACTTGGCAATATATTGAGACAAAAACACAGTTTCAGATTTTTTTCATGATAACTATATTGAAGTATACAATTCATTGTATTTTGAACATATCCATCCCCAGACTCTCCAAATAATTTTCCCAGATCCATCCACATTATAAATTTACGGAACTTTGTGTCCTTACTATTTTTAATTTCATAAGCCATGGACTCAGGCTCTGTTGTCCATATTCTTTTGGAAGTAGAACCATCAGTGAAGCATATTCCACCTACCAGGATTCACACCCTTAAAGAAAACAAACACTTGCTTCCCTGGAAGTCATCTACTATCTACAATTCCTCAGCAAGTAGCAGGAAATCATAGATATCCCCATTATATTTTTTCAATTAAAAACACTATCTTTTTCATGTGCAGGAGTATTTTGCCTACATGGACATCAGTACATTTCTTACATGTATAGTGCCCTAAGAGGACAGAAGATGTAATATCCCCTAGAAATGGAGTGACAAATGGTTGTGAGCCACGATACAGGTGCTGGAAATTGAACCTGGATCCTTTGGTGCTTTGACAGATAAGTCATCTCTCTCATACGTTGGCTCTTTTCTTAACATACCATACCACAAGTTGCATTTATTTTTACTTCATTATCCATATTAAGCTCTTCCTTCAAAGTCTTCAAATCTGTGAGGTGGTCATTCCACACCATTTGTGAGGAAGAGAAGAGTTGGGGAGTTATTCTTAGCAGAGACTCACCCCATTACCAATTTAAAATAATGCACTGTATTTTGTTTTATATGGTAACGCCATATTCATTCTATATAATGCTATTTGTATGTATGTTTTGAGGGTTGATGATTTTTGGTATTGGATAATTAGTGTGCTCTTCCCTGGCCCTTGAGACCTGCTCTCCAAGAGGAAAATCATGTCTATTACTGGAAACTTATCTAACTACCCAGGGCCAGTTCAGTCATGGATCTAGGAGGAGAATTTAAAACTGCTGCATAACTAACCCAGCATAAACCCTAACCACTGTAAACATTTTTCTTTCTATCCACAGGTAAGTGCGGTCCTCGCCCCTCAGGGACACTGTTGCTGCATTACATTTTATGGTTTGACAAATTTTAACATAGTTTCCATGTGCATGGTCAGTGAAAAATTCTTCACCTGTCAATTCCCTATTTAACTCAGGAATATACATAATAATCCCTCAAATAAGCTTCCAAAATCTTAATCTAGAGTAATAATGCTTCTCCTTTAAAATTCCCTAAATCCACCAGTTACTGCTACGGAATTCGGTTTATTACTACATGTCTGATGGCTTACTTGTTCACTCTAGCTTTTCAATAATATACAATAGCTGTATAAAATATAATTAGGTATTTTCACAGTAAAATAAAAAATAACTCTTTAAAGTGTGTGTGTGTATCTTCCTCTCTCTTTATACATATATATGTATGTATATATATATATATATATATATATATATATATATATATATATACATATATTAATATATATAATCTATCTTTGGTTAAAAAACAAAGCCTTTTTAGTTTTTAAATAATATACATGCTTACAGTTTCACTGATATTTTTTCAGTACTTAGCTGCTCACCTTTGAAGATAATAAAGCAAAAGGATTTTCAATGTAACTGAATTTGAATAACAGCAGGCCAAGGTTTGTTGGAAAATGGTGCTTAGTAAAACCAGGGAGAAAAATAGACAAAGATGTCAATCTAAATTACTTGAGTGATTCCAGTTAAAGCAATTCTAATTTCTACTAATAAGTTATTTTGGGCCACCAGCTTCAATTTTCTATTCCTTTTCCTTTGTTCAAAAGCAATTGCATTTGAATGCTTTAATGTACCAATTTTTAAGTTAAATGGATTTACATGGCTCTAACCTACTTAGCACCAACACAGGCCATCTGCACCTCTTGTTTTCTGGTTGTGTGTTAGCATATCAGTGGCCCACTCATCCTTTACAGCTGAGCATCCCATCTAATCCCAACAGTTAACAGGAGCTAATGAGACAGTCCTATTGGCTTTCAGCCATCAGCCATCACCTTCCAGAGAACGTGAAAGAGATACAGTAAAAATCAGAATAAAATGGCACTTCTTTCTCTCTTATTATAATCAAAAAGCCTATCACAGTTCCATGAAAAAAAGTCATATTGGTTTAAATATTCAGGAACCATAACAATTCTCCTAAAGATATGGACTTTTCTTTGAGAAAAAAAAAAATTTAGAGAATAGAAAAGCTCACCAACCACAGATGGAACAACTCTTGAAAGACAATCTGGCCCCCTCTTGGCAGAACAGAGCTACATATGTTGTAGGGAGGGGACACTGCTCTGGGGAAAGGAAAGAGTGTTCTCTATACATGAAGACTGTTTGGATGCCAGTAAAATAAAGTACTTGCACTGTACAAGAAAGCCTTTGCCAAAACGGGAGACTTGACTGGGCTGCTTTTCCTTTAAAACTTAAGTGACCCATGGCTCAATCTGGTCTAGTCTTCTCAAACCAAACGGGAAACAATTAACAGAGGATTGTTTTTTCTCATTTTGTTATTATAGTATGTCTTTCATAGATCACCTATACAGCCTTGACAAATTGAATATACAACTATATTCACGCTTCAGCCATTGGTAGCAACATACCTCAATTTTACAATAGGTTTTGGTTTTGGGCTGCACACGGCCTAGCTAGAATGTTAGAATTTACGCGAATGTATTCAGTAGACAGGAAATTTGCCACCCATTAAATTAATGTTGTAATTAAATTAAATTAAATTAATGTTGTAATTCTGGTGTGGATGAATGATTAATGTGGAATAGTCAAGGCCCTCCCACTTTCTGCCGATTAAAGAAACTATAAACTTGAAGAAGCAAATGGCTTAATATCACCTATTATACATGTAAAGTTACAGGTGAAGTAAGCTCTCTGCCAGGAAGGACGGGGCCGGTGCACTTTGGGAATGAAGACCTGCACCTCTCTGGTTAGGTCAGCATTGTCAAGACAGACAGAATTTTAGATTCAACCTACAAAACCTCAAAAGAAGAACACAGCTAAAATGGGACTTCCATTGAAGACAACATCGCGCCTTTTATTTATTTATGAAGTAGAGTTTCTGTTTCAATTGCGAACATTTAACATTATTCGGTATTTTAAGGAGGAATATGCTAACACCAAGTTTAACAAGTATAATTCTAAGGAAGAACTTTCACAATGTTAAGCTCAAGAGACTCTATCACATGGTCAAAAGCAACTTAAAAATAAGCTATTTTAATCCGTTTTTCAATGGAATATGTCAGTTTTGTGTCAGCGGTTAGACATGTTGTGCCTGTCAGTCTTCTGCTGCTGGAAAAACAATATAATTTCCTCTGTATAGGAATTTTTAAATGTGAATTATTCTAAATACAGGAAAAATACGTAGCTTTCTGGAGAGGTTCAATGAACTATTACAGTTGTTAGTCTTTAAAGATGAGGAGAATGAAAGGGGAAGAGAGAAGTAAAGGGGAACAGCTGTATACAACAACTAAATGTAAGTAGCAGAACGTAAGAGGAAGGAAGGCTGTAGCTGAGTGTGAAGCCCTTGCCTCCCATGTGTGAAGCCCTTGCCTCCCATGTGTGAAGCCCTTGCCTTGCATGTGTGAAGCCCTTGCCTCCCATGTGTGAAGCCCTTGCCTTGCATGTGTGGAGCCCTTGCCTCCCATGTGTGAAGCCCTTGCCTCCCATGTGTGAAGCCCTTGCCTTGCATGTGTGGAGCCCCGGATTTGCATGTGTGACGTCTTTGACTAGCATGTATGAAGCCCTGGACTTGGTTTCTAGTATCATAATCTAAGAGACTTTTTAAGTCTACTTAATTTGTCAAACAAAAAAAACATAGTTCATAAATTTGAGAGGTTTAGTACATGATTCTTTTGTACTGCAGATCACAGAAGATGAACCAAATAGGTGAAAATATACTTGTAAAGGATCATGCAGATATGCATTTTATTACAATTATATGAACAATGATGTGAAGTATGATGAGAACTATATCATCCTGGCTGAGACTGCTCACTGGGAAAACATTTTCTCAGCCTGTGAAAGCCTGGATTCCACATCCACCAGAAAAAAAGAAATTAAATTGAAACTTAAATTCAACATAAAGCAAAAACAAATAAACAAACACACAAACCAGTAATAGCATCACACTGATACAATGTATCTCGCCAGGCTTTTATCTAGAATACGACAACCAATCACACTGGAAGAAATTTCTGCCCTCCCCAGTCAAAACCATTCCAGTGGGCACTGGCCAGCATTCCTGACTATCATGCTCAGTTTTAAGCTTCTTGATTTCTACTTACTGACAGAGGGAGAAGTAAAAGGAAAACAGAACGAGGCTGAAGATCAGAGAAGTCTCCCAAACAGACTCTCAGTAACTGTCCATCGCCCCCTCCGTGGTCGCTATAATAAAACATACAGGTAAATATTTTTTACCTCAATCTACCTTTGCCTGTTGCAAAATATGTGTAGGAAAAGAGGGGAAGGAAGACTGAGAGAGAGAGAGAGAGAGAGAGAGAGAGAGAGAGAGAGAGGGAGGATGAATAAAAGATTCACCTAGAAGGAGGAGCATAATTATTCAGTATTTAGAAATCAAAGAGAAGCAAGGAAACTAATAAATGTAAAATAACACCTTTATGGATCAAACCCCTGAGCCCTCTAGATCAATAATTCACCTGGGGTTGTGAATAGGACTGCTGGAATTAATCGTCAGACTAAATGCTTATTACAGTTATTTGGTTTCCATTAGAACACTTTACATTTTGAAAATCTTATATGCACAAAAGGAAAATCCTATTTGTAGATGTGAATTTTATCATATTATCTTTAATAGCTAAACACTAATACTAAATACATACTTGATACTAAATATGTTCAAAATAGATAACTTGTAGAAGAATCAATAAAATTCCATTTATATTTTGTAATGACCAACAGGAAGGAAAATTATACATTAAATACTGGAAGAGAAAGTAAATTGATTGGGTTTCACTGTGAATTGTTAGATCAAACGTTGTCAACCTCAGAATCCTGCATGGTTTCCATGGCAACACAGCAACAGCTAGTCTAAAAGCTATAGTTATCTCCAGACAAAAGGCTCGTCTGGGCTTTCATTTCAGTACTCAGAAAATCTGAAGGACAAACCTGAACCTAGGAAAGCTGGAGAAAGAATTGAAAGAAAAATTCTTTCATTTACACACAGAATGGGAAATCCTCTGTATTCTGCATGATAAAGCACACTCCTACCATATTTCATCAACACCTTTCACAATATGTCCTTAAAAACATCAATGCAAAATATCCAGTATTTCTATAATCATATTTTTCTAAAGTCAAGTCTACCAAAACAAAGGAGAATTTTAAGGTTCAGTATATATGTGTGTGTATATATATATATATATATATATATATATATATATAATTTTAAGGAAGAACCTTCACCATGTTAAAATAAAGAGACTCTATCACATGGTCAAAAGCAACTTAAAAGTATGATATATATATATATATATATATATATATATATATATATATATATTGAAAGATATAGGCTTTTCAATTAATCTAAACTCTGTATATCCTTCCTATTTTCAGTTGCTCACTATTTGTTGTCAGATATCTCTTTGATTTACAATAATTTTTTTATTTTATTTATTCACTTTACAACCCAATATCAGCCCCTTCTTTCCTTCCAGTACCACCTCTCACAGTCTTCCCTTCACTCCCTCTTCCCCGCAAGGGAAGCTCCTGTCTGTATGTCACCACCCAATAAACAGCCCCCCACCCCACACACCAAGTCACTGTGGCACTAGACACATCCTCTCCCACTAAGCCAGAAGAGTTGGTCCAAAGGCTGCCCCAAATTGAAACCCATCCCTTGGACAAAAATCAGTCCCTGATACTATTTAATGATATTCTGTTACGCTTGCAGACAGTAACCTGGTATAACTGTTCTCAGAGAAGCTCTACTCAGCACTCTGATGAAAAGAGATACAGAGACTCATACGCAAACATCAGATGGAGATTGGTTATCGAACAGAAGAGTTGGAATTGAGGGACTCGAAGACGACAGGGAGTAAAGAGGAAGAACAATAGAGTCAACTAACCTGGACCCATGGGTGCTCTTAGAGACAGAATCACCAAGCAAAGAGTAAGCATGGGCTGAACCTAGGCCCCCTGCACATATGTAACAGATGAGCAACTTGGTCTTCATACCAGTCCCTCAACAACCGGAGCAAAGGCTGTCCCTTAGCCTGTTACCTGCTTGCCTGTGAATCTGCCCCTAAATGAACCAATAGTTATTTTTAATACTGGTATATGTGTCTGTCTGGATGTCAGTATGTACATGTGAGTGCAGTTCCTGTGTTTGCTGGAAGTGGGTGTCAGAACACCTGGAACTGAGGGGTAAAGGCAGTTGTGTGCTCCCTGCTGTGAACTGAGCTAGGCTCCTCTGTAGGAGCACTATTGGCTCTGAACTCCTGAGTCTTATTTCCAGGGCTCACTGTCCAAATCTTATTTTCAAAGTCAGGTGAGAGAAATGGCAGTTCTTTTCCAATTGTGTTTTCTTGTATTCTTAAAAGACTATAGATCACTTTTCAAGACCATTAAATGGCAAAAATCAAAACATTTTGTGGCAATAAAATAAATTCCATGCAAATTAAAATAAAGCAAGTCATAGGTGAAAGCTACTCAACAGAATTTCTTATTGAAATAAGAAAAAATTTTCTTAAGTCAAGGACAATTCTTTCTCTTCTCACTGTGAATCTGAACACTGAAGACAATTAAGGTACACGCCCATATAGCAGTCCATTCTATATCTTACTCAGTGTAGAGTCATTGTCAGCAAGGATACTAAAGAGAAGACCCTGAGGATAAGTAAAAATGTAAAAAAACAACAAAAACCAAAAGCCAAAAAGCCACTAACCAACTGACATCAGGTTAAGGGAAAGCCTCCAGTTGTACAAAGGCAAGGACACAAAACACCCGCCATGGCTACTAATTTGTGGTTTGAAGACTTACCATGAAAATTGCTAGACCTTGAAACCAAATGTTCTCTCAAAAAAATGAGAGAACATTCTAAAAATAATGTCACTGACATGTTGACCAGAAAATACTTGTTCAAAGCAGTCTGTGGTAAGAGGTTTAGTGGAACTATCTCAGATTAGATTTCAATTCAATGATGTACTGAGAACCTATCTTAAAAGTGTCCCCTTTTGAAGGGACTTTACACCCTAGGCCAAGTCAATTTATATGTAAATTCTATGGGAAATTAGGCCAATGTGCCTTTTTCATGTAACTGACAGTAAGAGTAAATGTATCTTGCCACTTGGCGGCCAAACAAAGGCTAAGCCAGCAGTGGTGTGAGGAAGCTGTAGCACAAGCCCCATCTCTGAAAGAGCAAACTGTGCCGAATCAGGATGTCAAAGCTGGAGCAGCTGCCAAAAAATTCAGGTGTCCAAGGGATCTCTGAGCATCTTTTAAGTTGTGTAGTCTCTAATATATTCCACCATTGATCTTGCAAGCATTGTAAGGATTAGCAACCACTAGGAAATCAAATGTATGAATAAGAAAAGACCCTACTCCTGTAATACTACTTTATAGTATATTTCAGTTCTAACAAGTTATATGCTCTTCTGAAATTCACTGGTATTACTTTCACTCATTATTTATCCAATATCCTTTATGCATTTAAAAATGCTCTTATTAAATTCAGACAAAGTAGTTGAAATACAAAATAAGTAGGAATGTGAGGTAGCCAGGTAGATATGGATATCAGGTTTGATGGTAACTAATTTGTAAAATGTACAAAACCAGGGATAGAAACTCTAGAGTCTGATACTAGTCAAAAGCATAATATTTGTGTTATATCTATGGCCATTGGTGGAGATGTGACACTTTGAGATAGCTAAGAGGTATCTAGAAGATACTGTCTATCAAGAGGCTTTATGGTGATGAGCAAGGTCATAGCTCCTTAAGACTTAATCCAGCTTCCAAACGCTGACACCATTGCATACACTAGCAAGATTTTGCTAAAAGGACCCAGATATAGCTGTCTCTTGTGAGACTATGCTGGGGCCTAGCAAACACAGAAGTGGATGCTCACAGCTATTAGATGGATCACAGGGCCCCCAATGGAGGAGCTAGAGAAAGCACCCAAGGAACTAAAGGGATCTGCAATCCTATAGGTCGGCCATCAGTGGAAAGAGAGGCCCATTGGTCATGCAAACTTTATATGCCTCAGTACAGGGGAACGCCAGGACCAAGAAGTAGGAGTGGGTGGGTGGGGGAGTGGGTGGGGGTGCATGTGGGGGACTTTTGGGATAGCATTGGAAATGTAAATGAAATAAATACCCAATTAAAAAAAAGATTTAATCCAAATGGTCCTACTAATAACATGGATTGAAAACAAAAAAAAAAAAAAAAAAAAAAAACTCTCCTTAGAGAAATGCTTTATTTTAGAGACTTGAGATATGGTGATGGTGCAAAGCCTACCTAACATATAGGTGAGCACCTATTTAAACAGTTAAACTTGTTTGAATTGGTTTTAATCTCTTACCTCTCATGTCTTGGGAATCCATGCCTATACTGTAACACAGAAAATATATGGCCAGGGAAGTCATAGACTCAAGCAGTTGATGGTCTGTTGATGTTGTTTTCCTAAATGGTCACATTGAGGAACTTCCTTCTAAATACTTATAGTTACATTCATAGATTTGTACTGCACTTGATATTGAAAAACACTTCTTACTGCAGTGAATGGGAGTTAATGTGGAGGCATGTAACTGTTCAAAGAATAAGCAACTGAGAGTAAGCCATATGTATATGGAACATACATATCAAACTCCCCATCCTCAAGGATCAGGAAATATCTCAGAAGAAGGGACATAAAGATTAGGAGACCTACAGGATGGGGACAAGTGCTGCGAAATGCTTGTCTTCTAGACATGACAATGCTGTTGCACATGGGAACAGTGATAACCTGCATGTAGCTTGAACAATATCAAGCCAGTTACAAATTATAGCAGAGAAATGTGGAAGGGGGCCCCAACGTCACACACTCCTAGCCAGAGAGCTATTGGAATTTGATGACCACTTGGGGGAAGGAGAATCAGATTTCTTTGGAGGAGTTAGTTACTGGTAGATTGCCCATGTCCCAGTGGACCACCCTCCGTCCATGCATATACGGAAAGCAGTAACTGGACTTGGTACATTATACAAACAACAAAATGAGAGGGCGTCAAGTTGGGAGGGAGATGTATTGTGTCTGCCAGATTAAATATTTCAAATATTTAAATACAAAATTCTATAGAGTAAAATACACTAAAAAGGATTTTTTATAGTAAGGACTCAATTAAAAATAAAAAAGTGGATCAAAGCAAGTGACCAAAATAACTATGAATTTTATCTCATTAAAAATGTACACAAAAATATGTTATGAAATGTAACTCTATTTAAAAACAAATATATTATGTATAAAATATATAATATAATAATAGCATATAATACATTAAATGCTATATATGGTAATCTACTACTATCTGCTCTAGGGAACTAATCCAATGGTCATCTGTGATTATCAAAAGCTGCAGGTTTGAATGAAACCTACTCAAACCCTCTAATACAGTTTGAATAATTTCTTGATTGTCTATAATGCCAACGACAATGGAAATTTTCCTTTACTGAATTGCTTAAGGGATAATGACACCAAAACAATCAACATGTCTTCAGAACAAATGCTATAATTTTTCTAAGAAACTTCTATCCATAATTGGATATGGTATATTAACTAAGTAATAAAGACATGTCATATAATTTTACTAATAAACATAGTAAAGATATATTTATACATTAATAACACATAAATTACATCATATGGATGTACACAGCTATTATGCAATTATGTATTATCACCTTGACAATATAATTGGAATTTTTTTGCATTTAATAATTTGTTATATATTTATCAATAATTAAAGTAAAAGCTTATATATTAAGTAACACTCCTACAAAAAAACACAAAAGTAATGTTCCATTAAGACTTCCATGTTTGTGAAAATGATGGAGAGCTGGCTCCATCCTTCCCGTCTACCGCACCCATGTTTCTTCTCAACACGTTCATACTGGGAACCCAACTGTTCGTTAGTTGTAGTGGCTATTCCTGGTTGTCAACTTGACAATATTTGGAATGAACTACAATCCGGAATTGGAAGGCTCACCAGTGACCCTTATCTGGAGGCTTGGAGATCCTTATCTGGATCTTGGTTTGAAGATCTTGAGCCATAGTGGCTATGGATTCCAGAAGATTGAATCTCCGAGTTAAGGAACACACCTTTAATCTGGGCTATGCCTTTCATCTGGGATTAAAGGTGTGGTGGAACACACCTTTAATCTGGGCTACACCTTTTGCTGGAGACAATATAAGGACATTGGAAGAAGGGAGTCTAGCTCTTGCTCTTGCTCCTTCGCCTGCTTGCTGCGTGAGACTGAGTAACTGCTAGATCCTTGGACTTCCATTCACAGCTGCAACTGAACCATTGTTGGGAATTGGGCTGCCGACTGTAAGTCATCAATAAATTCCTTTACTATTTAGAAATTATCCATAAGTTCTGTGACTCTAGAGAACCCTGACTAATACATTAGTGATAACGCCTTTTGTGATCTCTGTGAGCACAATTGGTAGCTATTTCATAGGAAAATAAACTTGTCCCAATAAAAATATCTCAAAGCAATCATGCATATTCTATTTTGTTTCATTGTTGTCGTATCAAGTGGTTATCCTTGCATTCTGTGAGGATTTATTGACATTTCCAAAGTGCCCAGAGGAAATCAGAGCATATAACTCCATTAACTGGCTACTGGCTAATATTCCTCAGGTCACCAACTTTGTTAATTATGCTTTTAAAATTGAGACCTTCGTTTTATTTTCATATACTTTTCGTGTGTGGGTTTGTATATGCAAGTGTGGGGGTGTATATGTGCAAGTGTGTGTGGTGTGTATGTGTGTGAAAATGTACATGATGTTTGAGAGCACCTTGTGGATATTTCCATTTTCTATTACTATGTGGGGTCTGAAGCCCAAACTCAAGTCATCAGGCTTGGTGGCCAATGTGTTTACCCACTGAACCTTCTCAATGGACCATAGCTTATATTTTATAAAGAGCATGCCATGTGAGTGTTTGCCTTGAGAATATTGCCAAACTGCATCTTTTCATGTAGGTGAGCTCTCTAGATTAGAAACTACCAACCTACATCTGAAACAAAATGCTCTGAAAGCAAACCTGGAAGGTTACCTAGCAAATCTTTAAATGTTTTCTATTAAACACATTCAATAACAACTTTGTGTGTGTTGCCATTAGCAGTAAAGTATCAGTCTAAGAGGAACATAATTTTACCTCACAGGAGAGGACTTCATACATTCATGGCAAGAAATTGTGAGAGTAACATTTTAAAGGAAGACTAGAGGAAAGTATGAGTTCAGAATTGACAGGAAGAACAACTTCCGGCACAGGAAGCTAGGGTTGAGTTCATTCCGGAAAGTACAAGGAAACTGTCATATCATGTGGTGATTTCCTGATGCCAGCAGAGTCTGTGACGTGAACAGTCTGAGGTAAGAAAAATAGATTTGATTTGCTCAATTCTGATGAATCACTGAGTGAGCTTCAGGTTTTCTGCTCCACAAAGAGCATACATTAAAACAGTACTGCTTTGTTTCTTGTTCAACCTCATGTACTTGAGACACAGTAGACATGGAACAAATGCATTTTAAAAAAGAGTAAATAGTCTCTGGGTAGACATCAGAAGTTGAGGGAGGGAGGACACTGGGTGGTTAAGGGGTTGGGGAGGGCATAATGAGAGATCAGGGTTGTGGGGGAGAGACCGAAGGAGAGAGTACTGAGAAAGAGAACTGGAATCCCATGCAGGAAGGAGGTACATTTCTGGAAGAGCTAAAAACATAGGATATTGGGAACTCCCAGGATTCTATGAGGGTGATCCTAAGAGTGCTAGCAATGGGGCATATGGAGCCTGAAATAGCTACCTCCTGTAACCAAAAGAGACTTCCAAAGGAGACTGGGACACCAACCCAGCCATAAAACCTTAGACTTACAATTTCTCCTGCCAGCAATATGTCCAGCAGTAAAAATGGAGCATAAATTGAAGGAATGGCCAACCAGTGACTGTCCAATTTGAGACCCATGCCATGAGAGAGAGCCCACACATGATACCATTAATGATACTATGCTATACATCTAGAAAGGAACCTACCATAACTATTATCTGAGGCGTCACCCAGTAATTGATAGAAAGAGATGCAGAGACCCACAGCCCAACATCAGGTGACGTTTAGGGAATTCTAGGGAAGATGGGATTGAAAGTGTCAGACAGGTCAAGAACACCACAAGACAACATACAGAATCAACTACCATAGGCCTATAGGGACCAACAGAGACTGAAACACCAAGCAAAGAGCATACATG
Source organism: Mus musculus (assembly GCF_000001635.26). NCBI lineage: Eukaryota > Metazoa > Chordata > Mammalia > Rodentia > Muridae > Mus > Mus musculus. Next base: position 54,981,881 of record NC_000074.6, on the reverse strand, counting down.
AGATCGACCCACAGCACGTATGTAGGAGTTGTGCAGCTCAGTCTTTTTTTTAAAGTATTTTTATTACATATTTTCCTCAATTACATTTCCAATGCTATCCCAAAAGTCCCCCATACCATCCCCCCCCCACTTCCCTATTCACCCATTCCCATTTTTTTGGCCCTGGCGTTCCCCTGTACTGGGGCATATACAGTTTGCGTGTCCAATGGGCCTCTCTTTCCACTGATGGCCGACTAGGCCATCTTTTGATACATATGCAGCTAGAGTCAAGAGCTCCGGGGTACTGGTTAGTTCATAATGTTGTTCCCAATGTGGGATATCTAACAGCAGGAGGAGGAACTGTACCTGACTCTGTTGCCTGCCTTTGAATCCCTTTGCCCTAACTGGGATGACTTAACTAGCCAAATAGGAGAAGATGCACTTAGTCCTACTGCATCTTGATATGCCAAGGCAGGTTGATCTCCATGGGAAGCCTCCATTTCTCTAAACCTTTTCTAAAGAGAAAGAGAGGCGTACAAGTAAGTTCAAGATGTACAGTAAGTAAATTAATGAATTTTTTTTAAAAATTCTAAAAAAGACTGAATAGCTAAAGCACTATATTGGTATGGTGAGAATTAAATATAATTAAATGTATTAATTACTATTTTGCAGCTGTCATTATGTACCTGAAGCTGAATTAAATTATAAGAAAGTGAGCTTTAGTTGGTTCATAGTTCTTAGACCAGATGTACAAATACCATGGTGTTGGCTCTGGCAAGGATGTCCCATGGCTTCACTTTATCATATTATAGTGGATGACATGACAATGTCAGAAATAAGCATAAAAAGGATTCCTCACACCAGGTTGGAAGCAAAAGTGTCTGGGAGTTCTCAATATTGTGACTGCCCACTAAGTCTCAGAATTAGTAACTCAGGATTGAATGAACTGAAATCCTATGATGCCATCTTTTCCTGCTTTACCAAGTCACATGCTTTGTTTATCTCAGTGTTCTTGGTGGACTCAGTGCAGAATATAGCAAATTTATAAAAACATACAGTTATCAATTTTATGTAACTAATTACAAATGTTTGAGTAGGAGACAGAAAAGCCAAACAAGACAGGTGTATTTTATTCAGCAAAATCAAATGTATGTGCAAAATCATATAACATGTGCAAAAAAGCATACTGTGCACATATGTAGGTATGGGAGTCATAGACAGATTATTCATATACTAAAACAGTTTTCATTCCATGAATGTAGTACAAAATACATTACATGTGGAACATAAAATCGATCAATTAATAGTTGGGATAACTGCTAAAATAATTAGTCTTAGTTATTCTTTGTATATATGTGTAATCATTTTAATGCACTATATGTTGACTTTTCACTGACTACTTTTCTAACATGAACACATAAATTTCTTTCTATATTTTTAAATTTTAATTAGATATTTTCTTCATTTACATTTCAAATGCTATCTCAAAAGTCTCCATATACACTCCCCCCATCCTGCTCCCCTACCCACCCACTCCCACTTCTTGGCTCTGGCATTCCCCTGTTGTGGGGCATATAAAGTTGCAAGACCAAGGGGCCTCTCTTCCCAATGATGGCTGACTAGGCCATCTTCTGCTACATATGCAGCTAGAGACACGAGCTCTAGGGCTACTGGTTAGTTCATATTGTTGTTCCACCTAAAGGGTTGCAGACCCCTTTAGCTCCTTGGGTACTTTCTCTAGCTGCTCCATTGGGGGTCCTGTGTTCCATCCAATAGATGACTATGAGCATCCACTTCTGTAAATTTCTTTTATTGTCACCATATTAAGTAAAATCAATGCTTGTCTGGTTATACTCAGGTCTCCAATATACCTTTCTTTAGGTTGTAGTGTGTGTTTATACTCAGAGTAAAAATGAGCATGTGTTTACACATGCTTGGAAAGGCTAGAAGAAGGCATGGCATTCCCTGATGGGTATGAGCTTTCAACTAAACCATGGCTCTTTGCAAGATCACTTTAACCACTGAGTCATCGTTCCCGCATCTAACTTTAATTCACTTTGAAGATCCCATATTCTGAGTTATGAATGGTATAACCTCTAACAATAAACAGAAAAATAAAACTACTTTTAAATTACTTCCAGCCTTTCTAACTTAAAATTGGTGAATTTGTTTTTTTCTTACAGTGCTTATTTACTTGTGAAATGTCTTAAAAACTTCATTTTTACAAAGTGATTCCCACTTACATTTTCTTCCTTCTCAACAGAATTTATTTCTTTTGACAGTGTATATTATATGTTTAACAAAATGCATATTTTAATATATTCATATAACATATAAATGAATATATATTTACATTTAACTTAGTAACCAGGGTTAATAACGACAACATACGAGTAACTAACTTTACCTTTCCATCATTTTGCAAATTTAAAATTATTTCAAAATTAAACTTATGGCAAAAATAACTTGCACAAATAAATAAAATTATGAGTTTATGAGTTGGAGTTCTAATAAAATATTATTTTATCAGTTACTACCACAACCATTAAGAACTATCAATATAATCTCTCTCCCCTCCTCTTCTCTGTCGGTCTCTTTGTCCCCATCTCTCTCTCACTCTCTGTTTCTCTCTCTGTTTCTCCCTGTTTCTCTCTCTCTGTTTCTCTTTGTTTCTCTCTCTGTGTCTCTCTCTCTCTCTGTTTCTCTCTCTCTCTCTGTTTCTCTCTCTCTCTCTCTCTCTCTCTCTCTCTCTCTCTCTCTCTCTCTCTCCTCTCTTTCCCTGTTTGTGTGTGTGTGTGTGTGTGTGTGTGTGTGTGTGTGTGTGTGTGTGTATAAGAACAATATTGTAAGAGAATGGGATAGTACTGTTTATTAGGAAAGATTATGGAGTCTTCCTTTTTGCACTGGTATTCTGCAAGTTTGAGTTACAGAATTCTATATAAATATATCTCTTATACTTTAAAAATTTAAAAAAATAGCCAAAAATAAGTCAAAGTGATCTACTCTCAAGTAATCTTCTTCAGTTATGAATCTACTATTCATAACTCATAATGTATGCATTATGTCCATTACCTTAAATTAAAACTGAAAAGTTTCTAACTTTTTCTCTTGAATGCACATAAACTTGCAAGACTTGTCTTTGCCAATGCAACATGGTATAAGTAACGGTCTTGAATGTCTAAAGTCACATAATAAGAAACCTGAGTCTCTAAGAGCATTACTCTAGCAATGTTGTCTTTGAGTCTAGTCTCTATCCTTGGAGAATTCAAAGTCTCATCAGAAGTTACATATGGATGTTCTATCACATACTAACTCAGCCACCAGCCAATATTAAGGAGGGGACTCCTTAGATATCCCAAACTAATAAACAGCCCAAGAGGCAGTACATGTTCAATTATCTTACAACTAAGGTTTCATGGAGAAGAAGACTGAGTGAGCTATCTCACATGGGCATGAGAACTTAAAATGTTATCTTGAACCACTCTCTTTGGGAGTAGTTTTTATTTCATGTCAGTATTTTCTGCAACTCTAGAGGTAACTTTCCCTACCCACTTAATTTGAGTCCTTTTTATTTATTTCTTTTGAAGAATCAATTAATTTTAATTAGTACAATCTGTGTTTTCTTAGGTATATGACAAAGCACTAGAACATAGCTTACCTATCACAGGCCACACTCTTTAACAAACGGACTCCTCCAGTTGCCATATAATGCCAAAAGTTCCTCAGCTGAGCAGAACTGAACTTGGGAGCACCTCCTCTCTCCAAACTGTCAATTTCGTCTACTTAGAGCTTGTACATGCTGTCCCAACTGCTGTGAGTTCATGTGTGTAAAGGTCCTGCCCTAGCTAGAAAAGGCTCTCTCCTTGTTTTCATCTACCTACCACTTTAGTTCTTATATATATATTTTATTAGGTAATTTCCTCATTTACATTTTCAATGCTATCCCAAAGGTCCCCCATACCCACCCCCTCAATCCCCTACCCACCCACTCCCCCTTTTTGGCCCTGGCGTTCCCCTGTACTGGGGCATATAAAGTTTGCAAGTCCAATGGGCCTCTCTTTGCAGTGATGGCCGACTAGGCCATCTTTTGATACATATGCAGCTAAAGACAAGAGCTCCCGGGTACTGGTTAGTTCATATTGTTGTTCCACCTATAGGGATGCAGTTCCCTTTAGCTCCTTGGGTAATTTCTCTAGCTCCTCCATTAGGGGCCGTGTGACCCATCCAATAGCTGACTGTGATCATCCACTTCTGTGTTTGCTAGGCCCCGGCATAGTCTCACAAGAGAGAGCTATATCTGGGTCCTTTCAGCAAAATCTTGCCAGTGTATGCACTTTAGTTCTTAAAATATTTCTACCTTATTTTCTATGATCTCCAAGCCTTGGAAGAAATAGATGTGATATCAATGTCCCCACTAGGACTGGACACTCAACAGCAGAAATTTTGAAAATGAAATAATTTTCAGTTAATAAAAAGAAAACTTTAATCAAAGACTCATGAGAGTTGTACAACTAACACAAAAGAAATATTTGTTCTCAATCTAGAAAATTCAATGACAGATGTCTTCAAATTCCTTAATTAACAGTATATGAATATCAACTATTCATTAGTGTTACTGGTCTCCAAAGGTGAAAAATAAAATCTTGCATACTTTCATATTGCTATAGCCCAATTTCAGACCTAGATATTTTTAGAAGTTTATTTTTCAATCTAATACAATGATAGTCAACTACTCAACTCCATCTTTCTATAAAAGTCCTTAAATGTAATAAAATATTAAATATGGATGTAGCAAAATGAACATAAACAAAAGTTAATGTATACAGTAATAGGGTAGCTACTGACAAGGGGTATGACAAAAAATAAGTGAGGAATATCTATATAAAACTCATCAGAACCAATACAAAGTTAGTTTACATTTATATTAAGTGAACATCTCATTAAACTAGTTGTATCAGGTTGTGCCTGCATCTAGGCTTGAAGTGGGTTTGGAAGGCTCCTCATCCTGACATCATATGAAAAACTGCATCTGCTTGAGGCCCCCTGGGGCTTTAGGCCAAGACCTGTCCTTAATTAGCTCCTTAATCCTATACACTTAATTTCCTTTTGTAGAAAGATGATGCTTTATGCTCGCCTATCAGAAACAGATAAATTGAACACTGGTTGTTAAATTTAACATCAAATTTTTGTTAAAAAAAAAACAAAACTTGGTATATCTCAAAATATTTTCAGAGCTGATATCTATAATCTGCTTATTTTAATTGAAAGCAGAAGTACTCGAGTTTTACTAGCCATATTGGTGAAAGAGAATAAAATTAAATATGCTCCCTTGATTTATACACATACCAATTTTTTTTGGCTTTTAAACCAAGGATAAATTAGTAAATCTCTTATATTCATTTTCTTATTTTTGGTCTCTTCTCTACCAGACACAAGGAGACTGCTTTTTAAAACAGATAAATTCAAAACAGGATTTCTTCTCCCACCCCAATTCAGTAAGGTCTTAGAAATCACAGAAAAGGGATGAGGAAAATATAGATTGTGTTATATATAGTTGTAATAACTTGCTTAAATTACTACCTTCCAAATTTTTCTTTATCTTATGCATAAGCCAAGGAAATGGAATTAAGCCAAAGAAAAATTACCCATACGTGTCACATTTTCAATTTCAATCCAGTACTATTTCTTTAATAATCTACCTCTTTGCTATCTTCTGAGTCCCTCAACCTGGCTGGGGAGCTACTGGCCAGCAAAGGCTCTGCCTGAGTGCCAATATGCCTGTGTACCATCTGCAGATATCATCTGCCATTCATTGCACGGAATAGTTTAAAATGGGAAAGAGCTAAACACAAATCACCATTTATAGCCAGTATATTTGTATTCACTAATATTATAGTTAACTACAAGTTACTTAACACTGTAGTGCTGTCTCAACATTCTTGTGTCCTTTGAGTTAACTTAAAACTAATCTGTATTTTGTAATCATTTGCATGAGATTTTAAGCCCCTACCTTTATATATGTTAAAAGTTTAGCTTCTTAATGATGCATAAATAATTACATAATGATGTCTTTAAAGAAAAAAATTTTAAATTTCTGCCCAATTTAACATTATTAAGACAATGTTCTATTCTCCATCAGTTAACGGCTTCTGGGAAGTCCAGGTTCCCAATTTCTGAGCATGTTTAATCGACCACTATGGTTGTCATGGAAACCAACACAGAGCCTTCTGAGCTTACAAGGGGCATTTCAATAGAGTGACCCAATTATTATCTGTCAACAAATTCAGCAGCAAAATAAAAGGCCTAACACATTAATGAAAATTTCTGAGACTGAATGAAAGATATTTCCTTCAATTTGTAAAATAACCAGAATGCTGTTAAGTATCACAGTCCTGATGCTCTTGCTCCATTCCTTGATATTATATGTATGAGCTTCTTTTTTTTATCGAAAATATCAAAGCCTCTGTGTTTTAGCTTCTTTCACTTCAAAAGCAAATGCCTTTGGAGATAAATGTGGTATAGGAATATTCAATTCTCCAACTTAAAAATCATTGAATTAAAATTAACTCAGTTTCTTTAATAATAAAAAATAAGAAAAGAAAAAGAAAAAAAATCCAAATTCCTGAGGCCATGGGTTAAAGAGTGTAATCCTGTTAAAGACTGTGTATGAAAGCCTTCATCTAAAAAGAACAGCACATGTTGTGAGTGGTGGTCTTTGCAACAAGAGTCCTGTTCATTGGGTATAAAATAAGTCCCTTTTCGTTTAAGAAGAAAATGAGCTGAAATATACTTGTACTAGGATGAAAGGAATGTTTAAGCTTTTATACATGTATTATATATTTTCTCTTCACTTGGTCATTCTTATCATAGTTATAATAATAATAAGCTTGGGAGAAGAATTCATGTAGAAGAGAAAGAAATGTGGAAAAAATAAAGCATAATAAATTTGTAAAATATGAATGATCCTTTTTCTGGTGAATCTTCCCTTTGTGTTTTAATATAATTTATGCATATGCTTTATCAGATAACAGAAAATCTCTGTTAAGACAGGTGTTTTTGAATAATATTGAATTACAAAATGCTTATTTTATTTAAAAATAAGATAAACTGTGTATAATAAAAATATAATATTGTTGTATAATTCTTGAAAATACTCAATTAGAGAACGTGACTAAAATAAATATGGAAGTCTAGTCTGACTCTTTAACATTGTAAATAGAAAAATAAGGTCATGGAGTCTAAGTGACTTGCCATGTGCTACCATGGCAACTAGTGTCAGTCACAGAATGTGGAGTGTTGCTTCATCATTCTCCATGAATTTTTAAAGAGTTTAATATCTATTATGAATTTTATTATATAGAAAACCCAATTTATAATAAGCTAAATTTACATGTTTAAAATGTACTTAGAAATTAAATGCAATCAATGTATCAGAGAAAGGACCCATGCTCCTTTCAGCCAATAAAGATTATTAATGGATAATTGTATTCATGTGGAAGTTCTAAGCAAAACACGTTGTAGTATTTAGTACAATGTTGAGACATTCATGTTTTATTTGGATATCTAAAGACAACAGCAACACATGTGCATACCTTATACACTGCTAAGAAAATTGCATTGCATTCTAAATATTTGTGGTCATGACATAAAACTAACTGGACACACATACCCCCTCCCAGCCCTCAGAGACTAAACCATCAAGCATGGGTCCATGGCCCCAGCTACATATGTAGAAGAGGATTGCTTAATCTGGCATCAGTGGGGGAGTGGGGCTTGGTCCTGTGGAGGCTTGATACCCCAGAGAAGGAGAATGCTAGATCAGTGAGGCAGGAGTGTGTGGGTGGTTGGGGGAACACCCTCTTAAAGGCAAAGGGTAAGCGGGAGGGAATGGGGAGGTTGCACAGGGGAGACCAGAAAGGGTGCCAACATTGGAAATGTAAGTAAATAAAATAACCATAGTTTTAAAAACGGAATTCACAAACAGTTTAATAACATAATCATGGAGGCCCACTTAAAGCAATTCACGTGTGTATAAATACATATATGTATGCAGTTGCGCTCATGCACAACATGAGTGTGCAAGCCAGAGCACAACTTTAGATGTTGGTTTTACTTTTTGATGGAGACAGTTCTCATTGATCCAGAACTTTTCTTTATACTGTAGGCTAGGCTATCTGGCAGGAGCATCAAGGAGGCTGTCTCTTTCTCCAAACCACCCATCACTGGGCTTACCATTGTACTGCTGTGCCTCGATTCTTATATTCTTATATTGAAATTTTAAACTCAGGTTATCTAGCTTCAAGGTATCTAATGTATTAAGTAAGGTACCTTCCAGCCCAAAACCTATTTCTAATCAAATTGTTAACTTGGTATCATAATCTGTGGTCATACCCTCTATTAGTCATGTATGTAAGAGTCTTCAGATAATATAGTCATCAGTAAAACTTGTATAAAAACAAAAGTTATCAATGCAGATACAAACACTAATTGTATTTGTTTTGCATACAGAAGCAAAATAATTCTGTTTGAATGAGTAATATAATGTCATTAAACTGTATTTTTATTACGTTTTCCATAGAGTGCAGTGACATTGTGTATTGGTAGCAGCATAGAATGTTTATTTCTTTCAAATAACAATTGGACTAGTGTAATTATGCCAATGAGAAGCTAAGACAGACTTGGAGCATATGATTAAAGTAGGGTGACACCAGTGCTTTTGTGTTTTATTCTATAATTTGCCATGGGAGTTTTGTTGTTGAGTCTTCTAAGTACATTAATAGAATATGATATGCTTAAAGATGAAGAAAATGTCAAATAACTATTGTGTGAATTCTGAGATTAAAAATGAGTCTAGAGAGTTTACTTTGAACCAAATGGTGAAGATATTGACACACCAAAGTCATCAATATATCTTAAAAGTCATAAAATAATGTAAGCTCTTAATCATTCGTTAATTATTTATTTTGTTTCTATTTATTATTTACTTTGATTTTACAAGGCTGGTGATTAAAAGCAAGGGCTGTGTGTGTACTCTACTACTGATCTGTTTGGATCCCTAACAAAAGCCTGTAAACTCCAAAATTCATGAATATATTTAGTTTGACATGGCAAACAAGCCTTTATGCGTAGAGCTTGAAGGAACTGAAACACGTGAGGGAAAACTGAAATTACTTAAGGTAAGACCTGATGAGCAATATAAGCAAATGATTAGATAAAGATGTAAAAATCACAAATTAGGAGAAATGACTAAGGGAACACTTTTGATGGACACTTAGATATTGACCAAAGGGTGAAGTTAATAGTAATTAACAACCCATAATTATTCATAAGGACACATCAGCTTCTAGCTTGAGAAACATACAAAAGCGATGCCCAAAGTAACCAGAGAGTAAAGAATGTAAAGTATGTTTAACATTTAATAAGGTCCACTTTGAACATCTTCCATCTCAAGCACGTAGAGACATGCCCGGTAGGCAGCTCTTAGGTAGCACTCAGTAATGAGCATCTGATTCCCAGTACTTGTGCCCTTTGCAATATCTTTGAATTGAGTAAGTGCTGTGTTTATCAACTTGTTTGTGAATTATAGTACATGGCAGAAATGACAGAATGTTACTTCCAGGATTCTTTTCTTATATAATACACTGAGTCTGAGATTAACATATATGCTTATGATTATAGAGACATCCATGGTCACCCTACCAAGAGCCACACCCTAAAGAAAACTTCCTCTCTCTCCTAGCAGCTACCACCTGTCAACAACTCGTGAAAAGGAGACTTGGGTATTTTGTGCTGCCCCTTCATCAATGCTGAAATGTCTGCAGGCTTAATCTTCTGCTAGTAACCACAGCTGCTCTGAGTATATGAGGACAAGGTGCCATCGTGATCACAAGAGACTCCTGCCTAAACTCAGGCTCTTAAAATAATTCCACTCTCTTTTTCATGATGCTGCCTGACACTTGGTGGGTGTGCGACACAGGTGTTACAATTATGGCTGAGCAATCGTCAAATGTGTATGATAAAACAGGTTGTCCAATGAAAAATGCAGTTGCTTGATCTGTTAATCAAGGAGGCCCCAGAAACCTCCCAAAACGATGTAGAATATTGACATTTGCTCTTCGTTTTCCACCACAGTTAAATGGTAGGAGCCTTTTTTGATGAAAACATCATACATTTTGGTCAGAGAATATGGAGAAATCAAGCTTCCTCCATGCTGCCCAGCTTGCAGAGTACTGAACGTTTCTATGGAGGCACTGGTGGAGAAAAGTCAGCAACAGTCTATGATCTGTGACCTGTCTGACAATGCATTTCCTTGGATACCAAGTTTATGAATGTCATGGGGGTAAACAACTACTTTCTGACCCTCAGTAGGAAATCCATGCCTAGCCCTGCAAAACTGAAATGGCCCTAAAATCCTATGGCCAGAGAATTCATATGTTTAAATGGAGAAAAAGACTATTAATTTGCTGTGAACACACTATGAAACTATCTTGTAAATAAATATTTCACAGCTTTGAGTCTCTCTCTTCAGTGGATGGCAATCAGTACAAAGATTCAATGACTGGTCAATATTCTGAGAATATACATCTCTGAAACAGTGAGCTGTGAATGGCACATTGCTTTCCTTGCTCTGTACACAGCAAGGATGTAGAAAAATGGGCATTAAATCCATGTAAAATATTTGTGCTTCTTTATTCTATGCTCCATTAAATAGCAACAGTCAAAATATAAACCACTCACTCCATATCATTGACATCTGTTGTGTTATTGAGTGTAGGTCATAATTTAGCAGAGGTATTCACATCTGTAAATTCTGGAAGAAGTATTGAGGTATGTTTCCTAGGGGTATTGCTGAGGGAAAGACAGTTTCTGAATTCTCCCATTGATGTAAGCTGCTTGCTTGTTTGTTTTAGCATAATGAAAATATAATGAGTTCCCATGGGTATTTTCTTCCCCAGAGGAAATTGCTTTGCAAGTTTTCAAATCCAAAACAACAGTTTCAAGAATTTCTATAAAGTTCTTATGTGTGTTTTCAGTTTAAACCTTTTGTTCCTCAACAATTTTCAAAATCATTTTTTTTTAATTCTCACAGACAACTTGGTGTTAACTTGTTTAGAAAAATCTGCTGATTCATTGTCATATTCCCCTTCAATGCATGATAAACCTCTATTTATTTTATTACATTTATTACATTTTTGTATATTACCTTTATTAATAAATCAATGCCAGAAATAATTTATTAAAATATAGTAAATGAAAATTAAGATTAAAATAGTTACATCTATTATTAATTTCATTTGTCAATAATAGTGCTATGTGAGCTTTTCAGTCATAATATAGATGAGCAACCAGTATAGCATACTGTATTTAGAAATGATCTTCATTGGGATCTTTTTTAATTATAGCAATATTTTTGTTAATTATGTCTATTAACTAACTTGTTAAAAGATTGACAATGGTAACAGAACTAAGAATACACAACACCCACAGATATGATATATCAATGCTCATGAATACCCCCAAATAATACAGTTCCTATGCACAGAGAATCTGTAATAATATATTTACTTATAAATACGTTAGTATTTTCAGTACTTTAACTATGTCACCCAATAATTCAAATTTTCTCCTATATCTACTGTATAATCAAGGTTAAAATGTATAAATCATTCAGATTTCACAATGATTTTGAAGAAATTAAGAAATAGCTGAATGTGAATTTTATGTTTTAGTGCTTTTCCAAGTAATTGTTATTGCTTTTAATGGATGCATTGTATGTGAAAAAGAATAAATTTAAAAAAGAAAATAGTTGGTTTCACACAGTATATTCTGATTATAACTTTTCATCCCCATATCTAATCTGAAGCAGATCTACATCTGCTCTGTCTCCCATTAGAAATCTAACAGGAATCTAAACATTAACAATAAAATAATATAATATAAAATAATAACAAATTGGAACAGGACAAAACAGACAGACTCCTAACAACATTCTGCTATCCTCATATATCGGTATCTTATTCAGACATTATCAGAGATGCTTCCTCCTGTAGCAGGAAGAAACAATTACTGGGGCCCACACCTAGAAAATATGCAGAGAATGAACTTTGGATCATGCAGTCATAAATGGGATGTCACTTTCAAATTCTTCTTCTAAGAGCTCAGAGAGTCCTAAAGAAGAGGAGAAAGGAAAAGTGTAACAGCCAGAGGGTATGGAGGACACCAAGGCCTTCTAAAATACAACAGGACCAACACAAAGAAACTCACAGGGACTGTGACAGCACTCACAGGGCTGCACAAATCTATACCAGGAGGGTTGGTCCTAGAGCTAAAAGGAGAAATGGAAACATGTCCATCCCTACCTAGAAGCTGTCTCCAGTTCATAGCCACTTGGATATGAATAATTAATTTTCTTCAAGGGAGTCTCACTGAGAAACAAAACAAAACAAAAACCAAACACTCTTCAAAGTAGACCCTATACCCAACAGTAGATGGCCAACAAAAATTGAACTCAAGAGCATTTTCGGAGGTTTTCATAATGTTGAGTCAGAACATTCTTTTAGCACTAAAGATCCCATATATGACTTCCACTTTTGTGTTTTTGTAGGACTCCTGTGTATTTAGGCATGTGTGTCTCTACAACTATCTGTGTTTCTTGTGCTTTTTCAAAATCTCTCTTTCCTTCCTCACCCACCTCTCTCCTTCTTTCTCTCACCTACCCCAGAGTCTTCCTATGTAGCCCTGGCTGGCCTGGAACTTGTTTTATAGATCAGACTGGACTAGATCTCACAGAGATCCACTTAAAGGAATATACGACCACACCTGTTATCAATGTGAATATTTAAAAATATTATCCAGTATATGCTTGACTTCCCATTTTAAATGATATCAATATCTGACTATGAATTTTTCTCAAAGTTCATGTTTTAAGATACACATATCATCTTTATGCGTTGATGTAAATTTAAATTGTCAGTTCAGAAATTTATCAGAAATGGTAAACAGTGATCAATAATCCATTAGATGATCAGTTTTCAAGATGTGTTCTAATAAATAGCAACTATAGCATGAGCTATAAAAGTGTTAGAACTGTAAAGTTTTAAGCCCTAACCCATAACTACTGAAATAAAAACTCAAGTTGTGTGGATGATAGATCAGAAATCTAGCCTCTAACATATTCAAAACAAGTAATTCGAATAACTAAAATATGAGTCTGTCTCCATGAGATGATGGTGCTGAATATGCTTATTGAATTAATAGGTATAAATAGATCTCAGAGTCAGAAACATTTATTGCAAAATCTGTGTATTAATATTTTCTTTCATGCACTATTCATTTTAACAAGTTAGAAAAAGTCTAATCCCTACTTTTTACGAAGGGTGATACTAAATGATTTAAATAATTTTATTTTAAGATTACAATAATTTCAAATGTCTTAACAACATACCATTTACCTGCTTAAATGTAATAATAATAATATGTTTTGGACATTTTTATTCTAACTACACAAGAAAGGTAAACAGATAAGGCCCTATTGCTGAAGTTACCAGATGGAACATGGAAAATGAACATAGTACAGTCCTATAAGCATCATACCCCCTAGGTATGGTTCACAGTGCTGGAAGGTACTAGTCATCCTACCAAAGGGGAAAAGCAGTCATCAGTCTTACCCAACTGTGAGTCATGTGAGCTATAGCAACAACTGCCCTGGCATTTTTCCAGGTTACTGCCCTGATGTCTGTGCCACTGTAATAGTAACCATTTTAGTGTAGTGACAAGTTGGGCATTGTGGAATTTTATTTTCTTTAGAATCACAGAACTATTATCAGAATGTGCTATCATTTTAATCCCGGGTGTAGAAATGTGGGGCTGCTTCCAACTGTCCTCAGAAGATGACTATGATTTGCTTAATGCTCTAGATGAGGCATGGTTTTGCTGGTTGCAGATAATTCTATGATTGTGTGATGTTTAGAATTCTGGAATCTCTCAGAGTGGATATAAATGCTAGGGCTCTGAGAGGTGGGGTGGATGGTTGCTGGTCATTTATGGAAGATGGTTGTGGTTTGATAGTAGCTATGGTCAAAAACCCCCAAAAAACAAACAAACAAACAAAAAAACCAAAAACTCATATTCAGGGATTTTCCTGATTCCTCTCTCTCTCTCCTCTATGCTTGTTTCTCTCCTATCTTGTGTATGAGGGTGAAACCAGGTAGATAAAGGGTGAGAAAAAAGAAGAAGCCACAAAGTATCAAAGGTCAGCTATAATTTTCTGATCGAATTTAATGCTGGTCCCATAAGTTGAAACCTCTACATGGACTGTGAAATGTTATGATCATGGCTAGATAGATCACAGAGTCTATGGGAGAACCTCCTACTATTATTATGGCAAAGAGACATAATATTAGATCGATTCCTAATGAACTATCATTTTACCCATAGATTACTGCATCTCCCAAATGTCAAATGAGAAGCTTCACTTTGTAGTAGATGGCAAATAACACAGAAACCCAAAATTAACATTGTAGATGAAATGATCAAGAGATTGTGAAATGTCCCATCCTAAGCAGGGCATATATAAGAATCTCCCTCTCCCCAAGTCTCAGAAATCACTGTTTGAAATCTAGTAGGATGATGGTAAGACCATGGTAGCAAATGACTATAAGCAAACAGCTTACACAAAGTAGGGAAGTTGCACACACACACACACACACACACACACACACACACACACACACACAATCACACACATACACACACACAAACACACACATACACACACACAAACACACACATACACACACATACACACACACACACATACACACATACACACACACAATCACACACATACACACACACACACAAACACACACATACACACACATACACACACACACAGAGTAGTTAGAATAACATGCACAAGGCCTATTTAAGTTTAGGAAAAGACAAGGTCAGCATGGAGAGGGCAGATGGGAACAACATTTCACCCTTAGAGGAGGAGATGTTGGCAAATAATAGCTACTGGGGGTGGGTTTTTTATAACGATGTGGCCTCTGGTTGTCAACCAAACCCTAGTAGAACATAACACACCCAAGAATATTTGGACAGCAAAATTTGGACTTCAGTTTTCAAAAACAAACAGAGGATACAGAGTTGAGTGATGGGGAGTGAGGCAGTGGATCTGGAAGAATTTGGGTGAAGATGAATAGGATTAAAATACTATATTATATGAAATTTTAATTGAAAAATAAACATTAATAAATGAGAGTGAAATGATTAGTTCACTCAACACATGCTAAAAAGCAGGAAGCAGTATTACTTTTCAAATAACAGGCATAAAAGGCATACTATAGAATGGGAAAATGGGAATACATATTGGTCTCAACAATATTTTAGAGTAAAATGTTGCCAATGGGTTGCATATTTAGCAAAACTCACGAATTCAAAATTATACGGGGATCCATCCCATAATCAGCCTCCAAATGCTGACACCATTGCATACACCAGCAAGATTTTGCTGAAAGGACCCTGATGTAGCTATCTCTTGTGAGGCTATGCCGGGGCCTAGCAAACACAGAAGTGGATGCTCACAGTCAGCTATTGGATGGATCACAGGGCCTCCAATGGAGGAGCTAGAGAAAGTACCCAAGGAGCTAAAGAGAACTGCAACCCTATATGTGGAACAACAATATGAACTAACCAGTAGCCCAGAGCTCTTGTCTCTAGCTGCATATGTATCAGAAGATGGCCTAGTTGGCCATCATTGGAAAGAGAGGCCCATTGGTCATGCAAACTTTATTTGCCTCAGTACAGGGAAACATCAGGGCCAAGAAGTGGGAGTGGGTGGATAGGGGAGTGGGGGGAGGAGGGTATGGGGGGACTTTTGGGATGCATTGGAAATGTAAATGAAGAAAATACCTAATTTTTAAAAAGTAAAAAAAAAAATTTGTAGAAGAATGGGAGATTAAAAACTCTTACATTCACAGATTACTAAATTGTGAGTTTTGCATTTCTTCTAGGTTTTGTACTTATCTTTCTAACTTGAGTGAATTCTTTAACTGAGCAAATGTAACGCCTAGCTAAATGTAAAGATCTTATTCCTTTTCTGGACCACTATAAAGAATCAATTCAATAAATACCAGTATATTTTAATATTATAAAGACAGAAAAATCGCTAGCCAAAAAAAGGGGGGGGAAGAGCCTAATTAATAAAATCAGAGATGAGAAATTCGACATTTAGAGAATTAGAGAAACAGACACTGAGCAAATTCAGAGAATATAAAGACTTTATTTTAAAAACTCATATTCTACCAAACTGGTAAAACTAAGAGAAAAGTGAGATGGGTTGCTAGAAAAATTTGATACATCAATATTAAATAAAAAGGAAATAATTTAAATAGATTGATAAGATCCATTGAGATAGATGCAGTAATTAAGATGACATTAATTAAAAATAAGCCCAATGACCAGATAGATGCAGTGCAGAATTTCACCAGGCTTTCAATAAAGAACTAATACTGAGACTCCAGAAATTAGAACATAAAATAGAAAATGAAGAAATCTCCCAACTTTTTCATTAATCCAGTAATATCCTAATACTAAAACCAGGCAAAGAACCATCAAAAAATATAAGTTAATATCTCTGAAGAACATGGACACAAAATTTTTCTTTTACTCCTTGTAGTAGAAAGTTCTCATTTTCTCTTCATAAAAACAATTTTGCCAGGCTAAATAGAAAATGAATTTTCTTCCCAGAATAGAAAGGGGTATTCAGACTTTGTCTAGCATGTCTAAAGTTGCATTTCACGTGGAAGCAATAGGAATGCAAATGCAAATCCTTGCCATAGGGAAGTTATAAGACACAGCTCTGTGCTCTGACATATAGTGATTAAATTATAGAAGAATAGTACCCTCTTTGTTATATTTTTACTGATCCTTTTTATCAGTGAATATTATTTCTGAATCATACTCTTTAAACAACTCGTCCTGTGTTGTTCCACAGCACATGAGCATCACTGCAGTTCTCCTAACACTCTTTTCTCAGTAGCTCTAGGGAGTTTCAGTCAGCATTCCTTACTAGATAGACCCTTACAATCACTAACCCTGTACTAAAGTATAAAAAGAATTTAGTGGTTTTGCTAAGTATTATTTACTTTTTGATTCTGAACCACTGTAATTGTGGGGCATGGCCTTTGGCAGAGATGGAATACGGTGTGCAATGTCATGAGTTTAAACAGAAGGAGTTAAGTGAATAAGTAAATTCTATCTCTTAATACTTTAGAAGCTTTCCTCTTCCTCTGCTGAATATATATTTGGAGAATTACTTGAATCAAAGTATCTCAGCATGCCTAAGTTGTAATGATGTTCTCATAACTGTAGAATTTGAAAGAAAGTAATGTACCCAAGTCAAAAATTGTATTGATAAGATTAAAAAGGACATAGACTTTTATGTATTTTTCCATAAAATTATTTTATATAATCATATAAAATAAATCATAGTTTCAGTATATATTACTAAATATTATTATAGAAGAGATACATAGACACATATTAATAGCACCTACTACTCATTTGTGGTAGGCACAAATTTCAGTGATAGGTATTACTACCTGTTTGAAGGTTAAACTTTTATCTAGTATTTCATATGAACAAACACTTTCCCAAGATTATCTTTCTTTACTTTTCTATATAACTAGAATCTAAATTATGAATTTATTATGACTTTTCCAGATTTCATTTTCAACTTATATAGCAGTGCTTTCACAAGATTTTATATATATATATATATGTATATATATCAAATTATTAATTAACCAAAATTGGAAGCATAAAAAGACAGACATTAAAATATCCTGAATAAATGATACTGACTAATCACTCTTGTGAACTTAATTTTCATGACTTCATATGGCCTTTCATTTATATTTAAGATACTTGTCATGATATTATTCTTGGAACTTATTGCCCCACAAATTGGCTCATAAGAAATATTGGATGAAACTCTCTTAATTTTCCTTAGTTGTCCTAGTAAATTTCAAAGTGCTATTTATACATTTTCTTTCTTTATCAACACAGTAATGAATAACAACAACAACAAATGTCCATGGATCACAAATATTCAAATTATTATCTGTTATTTCTTAAACGATATCATACAAAATGTTATAACATCTAAATTTCTTTCCAAATTTTGTAACTCTCTGAAGAACTTGACAGTTCAATGTGTTTTACTTAATTGCTAGACTTGGGATGCTAAATATATGTGGGATATTTAATTTAAAAAAAAGGAAAAAATCTATTCAGTCTGCTGAAAGCTGCTATCAAATTGGTGAACATTATCCTGTTGAAGAATAAAAGATTATTTTAGTTCAAATATAATGGTATAAAATGGAGTCAAGGCAACCTTCTTTTCCATTTTGAGCTGCTTTGAAGTCTCTGGGAGGAGATGTGTTCGATGATCCTTTTTGCTGGATGCTTGACTTTACCTTCATTCTCTTCTCTTCCTCCATGTTCTCTTTCTGACTCCTATTATCACTGGATATTTATCAACATACTTTTCTAGTTAGGTTCATAAAACAATATAATTCTTACCTTTAAGAAGTTTGGACTTTAAAAAAGCAGACAGGAAATAACAGTTATACATAAAAGGATGGATTATAAGTCTTGCTCTGTATTAAATAAATGTTAAACATTTAGAAAATAGCTGTTAGGACAACTCAGAAAGGGATTTATCTTTCAGCTAACTTTCTGCCTCTAGGAAAAATGCTCAAATACTTCAATAATATTCACAGTGTGTTATAATAACAGGAGCAAAGAAGTGAATAAAAAATCTGATTAGTAAATAGAAAACCAATTCTTAAACAAAGAAAAAGTGTGTATATTCTAAAACAGTCACAGGCATGAAGCTTTATGTGTCTCATAACCTTCCCATGAACAGAACGCACCACAGCATCCTACTTTGTGAAAGTAAACATTCTGAAAGTTCACTATACCTTAGATGTGTTTTGGAAAGTAATCTGGTTATGACAGTGTCTAATGCTTTAATATGCTGTAATATTTTATTTCTAAAGGAAGACACAACATTTAAAGCCACAGGCTCCCTCTCTTATTTTCTGTTCTTGCTTGTAATATAAATTAACTCCTCAATGAACCAATAAGTGGTCCCCATTAATAGATTGATTTCTTCTGAGATAAAGTTAAAATTTCCATTCATAATTAGAGAAATACAAACAGTTATTATTTGTCTTTTTGGTTTTTTTACAAAACAGAAAAGAACTTGTATCAGATTAATACTATCCAAGACAAAATTCACAACTGAGATAGAAGCACATGAGAAAGCTTTGATTTTGTAGTGTCAGAAATTGATCCTTGTGCACTTGTTATGATGGATGCTGTTTGAAGTGCTTTTTTTTAAATGATCTACGCATTCTGCTTCTACAAATGATAAAGAAATCCAATTGTATTTACAAAACTGGGAGTGGTGTATATGTGCTGTGACTGGCTACCAGGGAAGGATATAGAAAAAGGGAGGCCAAAATTGACATATTAGTTATGTTCTTGATGCTAGGAACCACTAAGAGCTATCATCTTCTGGTATGTGAGGGTTAGTTTCCTCAGTCTTCCAGAGTTACTTATCATATAACTACTTAAACACTTCAGCATAAGCCCTACTTTAAATAGTCAATAAAGTAATATTAATATCTTTCACATAGACATTCATTTTACTGAACTAACTATAGATTTATTAAACCTCTGCACTCACCCTTCTAATAAGAGATTGGAAACCTGTCACTGAGCATCTTAGTGTTCAGAGATAAAATGTAACTTAGGTATAAGAATCATAATTATTAACCGAAGTAATAAAATACAAGAGGATCAAAATTGTCTCAGAAAAGTATTATGTCTAAATGAAAGCAAGAATCATAACTATAAGAATGCACATGCTCTGGGAATGACTATTAAATTAATATTAATGACCATTAAATTCTCCTATAACCAATTTCTTAGGGTGACATTTAGTAGAAGAAAAAGGATAAAAGTAATTTTTTAGACAATGACATTCCAAGTTGGACCCATTAAGCTTGTAAATACAAGGGTATCAAATTACAAAACAGACTTTTATATGCTTCATTAAACATGATGGGTTTTGGGAACTTTGTCAACCAAATACCTCAGGACAAAAATTAGCTAAAGACATGATTCCTGAAAGCATTTGTTGAAATGAAGATGATCCACTGGCTGAACCAAAACAGTTCCTTTTTCACAAGTCTGAAAGTGGTCAACATTGAAAAAGAAAATGAGGTAGGTAAATCCAACTTGCTATTGATAACTAAACTTTATTTGCTGATGGTTTATCACTTGACAGTTAGTAAATATTTTGACATATTAACAATTCTAATGTAATGGACATATTTATCTATTCTATAATCTATTCTAATTATTTGGGATCATCACAAAAGGTTTGGATCATCCATATTTGTTAGACTGTTATCTTGGAATGCTTGTGAATTTACTATTCTCATTGTAAAAATAAAAGATGTAGGCAGGAAACCATTCAAAGCATCAAAGGATGCTAAAAAGTAGTGTCAATTTAAAATTTTAGCATCTATTAGATATGCATTTAGTTAAGTACCACTCAGAAACTTAAACTAAATATATTCTTCATAGATGTTTTACAGAAAAACCTCTTAATTAATGTTGATTTTTTTTTTTGCTTCAGTTAGAGCTAATTTTATAACAAAGATTGACTACCATTTGCTAAGTAAGATATGGACAATAGTTATAAAAATACGTGAAGAAATAAAGAGATGAATCAAGAGTTACCATTTTCTTAAAGTGCAAATGTGAATTAAATTGACTCATTAATAGACAATGATTATGATTTTTACACAGTGGGTTGATGGTTCACGTAAAGCAATTTTTTGTCCTTGTGAAGAATATTTGTAAGTGGTCAGAACCCAAGAAGGAAGACTACAAAATGTCATCATAGATTACAGAACACGGCTGATAAATGCATGTGATTGGAGCAGTCACTATGTATGGCATGTGGCAGATAGCCAATTAGTGATGCTTGGTGCAAATCACAGTAGGTTTAAAAGTTCAGATTCTGGTCTCAAATGTGATTGTATTGAACCCAAATTTAATATTACTGTCTACTGTGTAAGTTAGATTTAGTTAATTAACCTATTTGATTTTTAGTTTCCTCGGTGTAAGTACCAATTACAGCTACTGCAAAGAGCCAATGCAGTAATTTATGTTAAGTCCTTAGGCTAATGTCTGTTACTGAACTCACTAGGCAATTATGTTCACTAACATTCTCTGGTATGGTAAAGCTAAAGTTGCCTTCCTTTTTAAATATCATACCATCAAGAATGTTGAAAAACCATCCTTCAATTAAAAAGTAAACCTTTTCCAAAACTGCTTTCATATATATATATAAATTTGTTGGTATATCTGCATGTAAAGTGCAGAACATAATTATAAGGTTACTTAATAAATATAAGTCCACATTTTCAGTGATGTGGCTGCATTTGTATTATCCACATGTCTATCAGTTACAGCTCACTCATATTCCTGTCTGGTTCACCAAGCTTGCCTGGGATAGTGTAATTGCTTGGGTCTGTCTTTGATGCCTTAGCTCTGAGGGAACAAACCATACTGAGTAATACAGTGGGTGCTTTCTTTTGTGTGCATCACTTCCTCTACTCATTGTTTCATGAGACTTCCTCTGTGAAACCCTCCTAATTCAGGAATGTCTATAGAGAAATTGTTTACAAGGTAAGAGTCATTAATTTATTTGTATACATGTACCTCCTAATTCACTAATAATTAGAACTTTTTAAACTACTTATGTTTTCCTACTAGGAACTGACAAAATGTCTCCTACATAAATGCATCTTACAAATAAAGTATAATTTTAGTATCCTCTCTTAATTATGTGTATGTGTTTGTGTGTGTTGTACAGATACTGTGCGTGTGTGCCATATATGCATGCAAATATATGGGAAATGCTCATGCCCATATAAAGCAAGGCTGTTTCCAGCTGTCTTGCTTTGCCACTCTACTTTATTCCTTTTAGATAAACTTACCATGAACTTAAAGTTCAGTGTTTCAGGAGAGGTCCTGGATCTGCCCGCTTTTTTCTCATAATACCTCATTATGTGATGCAAAGAACTCAAATTCTGGTCCTTAAACTGCTTAAACTGCAAGTGCTCTCACCATCTCCCAAACCCAGTAGTCCCTCTTATTCACAGTGCACACATTCTAAGATCTCCAGTAGACACCTCATGTCATGGGTAGTTGTGAAGCTTATATTTGGAAAACAATGAGTAAATAAGTAACAGTTAGCAAGTAACAACTAACAATAAACTCAGAAAACTAATAATATAACAGAGCAACTGATGTATTGCAATGAAAGCATCAACTCAGTGTTTCTCTGTATGTTACTCTCAGAATAGCTTAATGCACTCTAGTCATCATTATCTGTGTGATAATGTGCATGAAACAATGCCTATGTCATAAGATGGAATAGAATAAACGACTGAGAATTTATCACTCACCATAACTGAGGCTTCGCTAGTGTGACAGTTGACAGCAAAATTAGAACAGATTTCCTATCCAGATGACCCCGCCATATCATCTATCTTAAGAACATCAAAAGAAGTTAAGAATTCTCACCTTTCACTTTCAAAATGCCCTTTAGAGATTTCTTTATGTCTAAATTGTCAGCATCATTGCTTGAGATCATGGAGATTATTAAGCAAAATAAGGGGTACTTGTATACAAGCACTCTGGATTGTCACAACCAATATCCAATATTCCATAGCTAGTCTGGAATGAAGATGGTGACTAATGGCTGGGTGATATATTCAGCATGAATCTACTGTACAAAGAGAAACTCATATGGTAGGTGGGTTGGATTGAGATAACATAGACTTCCCTTCTGGTCTCCCAACACAGCCAAAAAACTAAAACCTACATAATGTTTGCTTGTGAAACTTTTTATTCAACATTCTCAGACTACAGCAGTTAGCATATGTACTTACACCAGACTACAGTTGATCAGAAGTGATAGAATTTATAAACATAATCATAAGAAAGGAGGACATTACTTTGTTTTATATTCTATTTTTTTCCAGATGAAACCAATCAATTGTTTTTGCATACCAACAAACTTCACTAATGGGAATACAAAATGTGTTCAATGAATATTTTCATATTTACTCTGAAATAAGTATTTTCATCTACTGAAATATATGTTAAATCCATATACTAATTTGTTTTGTTCACTAGACACGACTGGTTTGTGTAATAATATCATCAAATCTTGTGTCTCAATGGGTTTTATTGCTTGTTTTTAAACATTTATTTATTTATTTATTTATTTATTTATATCCCAAATGCTGCCTTCCTCTAGGTCCCCACCCTACAAAGCCCCTCACCTCCCCCTACCTCCCTCATTCTCTTCTGAGAGGGTGACAAAACCTTGATATCCCCCTCCCTGAGGCACAAAGTCTTTGCCATATTAAAAAGAAAATTATGTAATCTTTGCTCAAACTCTCTTTAAAACCAAAAACCTTTGATGGCATGACACAGCCAACACAGGCTGAAGACATTTTTAAAGAATTTGCTTTACTTAGCATGCTTAACCAAAGTGAGATTTTTTTTTAAAGGAAACATTAGAAACCCTTCAGTGCAATGAGATACTGTTGGTGAAGGCTGAAGAAAAGAAGTGTGCAACAGATTAAATGACTTCCATTTTAGAGTTGAATCAAAGCAGGGATTGGCAGAAGACAATGTCTGCTGAATTCACCCAGACTGAAATTATTCACCCTCCTGATCTGAATATGCATCTGGATATCACCTTTTCTGTTTGCCTTTTACAGACAATGTGGGGAAGGACACATAAATACAAAGAAAAACACATTTCTTATGGAGACCCTTTTAAGTCCTTAACCATCAACAAACTATCCTTCTCTGATATATTCAGTTAAAGTAGTGGATTAAATTTTACATTCTCATGGAATTTAAAAGGTTGTATGGGTAGATGGTGATACAAATTTCAATCTGTCTAAATTATAGCAAAGAAAACGTATTTGTTGCCACTTCCTCTGAGAGAGAATAATTTTTCAAAGTTACTGCTGGAAAAATGGATAACAAACAATGACATCACTTTCCTTGGTTGCTGCATCTGCTATGGCTCACCCAGAGCATTTAACCTGTTAGCACACTCTACAATTGAATTCAAGTGTTCATTTGGCGTAATGCTTATCTGTTTAATATAATCTGGTTGTCTTCGGTTTAAACAGAAGCAATAACATTAAGTACAATAAAAGATGTTAAATTAATAGAAGACAGGGAAATGCCTTTCAATCAAGAGAGTATGCTGGTATCAGAATCTGTATCGAAAATCCTGGGTGATTTAAGAAAACAAGAGAGGAGAGAATATAAAATGCTGCTTTCCTTTCCAGGAGATGAATCATTAAATCTGTCTACCTGAACCCTTAAAACATTTCCAATGATTTGATCTGCTTATCAAATAATTCCTCTAAAAGCAATCAATACAAAATTCACAATGTTTCCTCTCTATTTCTGTTCAAAGGTAACTTGACAAAATCCAACATGTTAAAAAAGTGCCATGGGTATATTTGAGGGGGAGAAAAGGATACTCAGGTATAAAGAGAATTAAATCCATTCCTCAGTTAAGAAAACAACCCGATCCACAGATATTTTACATAGAACCATCATGTACTTATTGTATACCATATAGATTGTTTTAATTTTAACATCGCTTTCCTCCACTATTGCTGGTCTATATGGACATATGTTAATGATAAGACACCCACTGAGACAGATCATCCTGTCAATGTTCTGCTGCCTCCCCTCTATGAACGATTTTTAGTATTGCCCGAGGAGGGAGGGAGATCATAACATCATTACATCATTTTTCTTGTTCTTGCCTCTATCATAGCTTGCTGAGAAACATTCAACCTGTTACCATGGTCCATAATTTAAGATTTTATTTAGTGTAATGAGTGTCATTTGTCTACTTAAAATGACTGAACTACTCTTTTCTTTGCTTAAGAAGAATATTTGACTTGTACAATCAAAAGATGTGAGAATAAGAGATTTATTCAGAAAATAAAGCAGTCCCCTGAAATGTCTAGTGTAGTATAGACAGGAAATGGTAGGGAAATTTACCCTTTAAAATCTCTAATAAACTCCTAAGTTATTTGTGCAATGACAAATAATGTTGGTGTTTTTATTTTAAAAGCTTAGTATTATAGTGATGCTGATTTTTATGTTTCTCTTCAAATGCCATTATCAATGAGAGCATAAGCTTTGAAGATTATTAGCTTATCTTTTATCTTTATTGCATATAGAAAACATTTACATACTTAGTCGTTGTATACAGGTGGATCTGTGTACAGCATGTTTACCCAAAGGGGTGTGTGGGTTTCGGTGTGTGTGTATCTGCCTGTGTGTACACATATGTATGTGTGTGTGTATGCTTCTGTGTGTGTATGTGTGTGTATGGTGTGTGTGTGTATATACTTAGAGAAGAGGGCAAGCATACCTGAACATTTTAACATGAGAAAGCCTACACTGAATCTCCACACTACCAGTGACATCATTAAAAACGCAGGTTTAAAACGAGAACAAATTTATATGCATTTAAAATCATCCTTGAAAACATCTCTTTTTAGTAATCCTCATAAATTAATTTCTTTATGTGTATTACGTGCTATGAGTCTTTTAATCTTAAGAAAATGAGTGTTTTCTCTAATGTTACATAAGCCAGTGCACAGACATGACAGCAAACACTGCCTCTACTGGGGTGAAAACAATTTCCTCGGAAGCCCCACTTGATGTATAAAAAAAAATTCTAAAGCTGTTTGAATCATTTGAAATGGGCAGCATTTGTCCAATTTTAATTTAAAAAATTGCCACATATAGACAGATATAACTAGAAAGCTTTAAAAATGAATCTGATATTTAACAATGATATAGGTATAGGTTGATTATAATCAGACATACGAAAAAAAAATCTAATGTCATTAAATAACCCCCCCAAATCAGTGAACCTTTGCTCCTTATAAATTAAAACAACACTGCATCCAGAAAAATAAATAAATTCAATGAATACCAACCATATTATACTACATGCTGTTGCTCTTTGTTCTATCAGATGGCTATGCAAAGGTATTGATAATGGTTACATCATCAAAA
The DNA here is from genome assembly GCF_000001635.26 of Mus musculus. Lineage (NCBI taxonomy): Eukaryota > Metazoa > Chordata > Mammalia > Rodentia > Muridae > Mus > Mus musculus. The sequence continues at coordinate 54,955,676 of NC_000074.6, read as the reverse complement.
TTTTAACTGCAACTTGTGCACCAACTGTGTTTGTACCTGAAATCTGGAATCTCGGAGCTTGGCTTGACAACCATGAAAACATGAAATAAATGAAGTCTAACAAAGACTGGACTAAAGATTAGTTCGACACACTGTACATATCAATATCAGAATATGCGTTTAGGTATTATACCTAGAAGATGTTCAAATAGTAAGGATCACAATTGGCATTACAGCAAGTGAAGACCAGAGGAAAAAGGAAGGGAGAAATGCCTTCCAAGAGGGAAAGATTCATTAGTCTCTCTGGCAAGTGTCTAAAGCAAACAAGGAAAGCACAAAATAATCACCTAGTTACAAATAAACCTGTTTTAAAGCACAGTACCTTTCTGTGTCTGTCCTTCTTCCATATTCTCTTCCATGGCTACCTTTCTTCAGGAGAATCTGGCGCACGGTATTAGTCAAAAGCTCAATTAGATGTCAAAAAAGCGTGTGCCTTTTTTCCCTGGGCAGCTCCAGCAGCAGTGGCTTGGGCAAGTCCTTGGAGCTTAGCTGAGGCTCCCTCGCGCCTCTTGTTTGCTTAGAGACTGGCTGTCAAGTGTAATTTCATTCAAATTACTCTTCCGTGAAGATTATCAATTTTTCTTCTCAAAGCTGCCCATTGTGTGTGCCACAGTAAGCAGGTACTCAAACAAACAGCCGGATAATTTTGGGAGGGGGAGTGGAAAGGGGTCTGGATTCTAGGAGCAGAGACACTGTGATTCACAAGCCTCGCTTTGCATTTAAAATGGGGGAAAGAAATTGAGGTTTGTGCTGAAATCTCGGCTTTAAACTGGAAGCAGGCTGAACTGTGAACAGACAGAGGGGTGTCCTCCTAGCATGAAGCGGACCACCAACCCATAATTCCCCCCTTTGCCACCACAGTGGGAAAGCCCGAATTCTCGTCGTGTCTTTCTGCTGCAGTAGTTTTTTCTCACCCAGTCAGATTCATTACAAAAATGCCCTTTCCTTTTACCTCCTCACCAAGTGTCTAGTTAATTTGATTTAAAGGTGCCAAGGAGGGATGTAATTAGACTATCTCGAGGCTGGTCTGTTAAAGCTTATTATTAAGATAGGACCTTTATTTCACGTCTTTCAGAATCAAGGAGAAATAAAAACATGGTTTTCAAAGAAATAAGTATAAATCTTTTGTTGTAATAAGTATTTTATTAAGTGGCGTAGGACCTTTACAGGTAAAGAGAAAAAGAATCGATGTCTTTGTAAATTATGATTAGTTTAGCCCACAAAAGCTGCCAATTCCGAGTGGGAATTTTGTGAAGGGAAAAATTCTAAGGGTGATTATTGGAGAATGGGGGCGACAAAAAGAACGAAAGGATTCTGGATAGGGAACAACAGGATAGCATTTTACAATGGGAATCTGCACTCTGATTAGGAATGCAAATCACAATGCTGCAGTCTGGCAATAAATTAGCAGTCGTGCTCAACCTATTGAGTGACAGGACACAAGTAGAGTCGCAATACTTCACAAAAGGTACAGGAAGAACATAAACACTGTCTGTCAAGGCTGTGTCAAGCTTTCCTAGAGTATAAAGGAAGACTCTCTTGCCTATGTTCCTCTCGAAACAAACATGCATATGGAAACACACAGAGCTGAATAAGCTCTTGCCCTTGATGGAAAAAAAAATGCATATCCCCGTTATCCATATAATATGCTTGCGTTATACGAAAATTTTCACATAGGTTGTAAGACATGTCAGCAGCATTTTTTCACACCACACTTTTAACTGTAAAATCACTTATATATTTCAAGGAAAAATGATCTGACAATGCTCCAGTTTATTTACATAAATGAAGAGCTACTTCTCTCTGATAATCAATATTTCTATTCTTTTCGTCAAATGTGTTTAACCCAAGGGTAACTGCGACTGAAGAATCTCTAGCCACCCAGCATCTATCTCCCTTTCCTCTCTCTCTCTCTCTCTCTCTCTCTCTCTCTCTCTCTCTCTCGTCTCTTTCCCCATATATATATATTTGTATTCAAGGATTTTTAAGACAGTTGCTTGTTCAGTCCAGATTGAAAGAGAAGCCATAGGGCAATCAAAGAAGCCAAAACATAGCAGTCTTTGTGTTTCAGCCCATCTCTCTGCTGACATATCCTGGCATACACTCAGAACAGAGTGGAGCCTCCATCCTTGTTTACCTGCTTCATTCATCTTACGACACAGAAATAATCAGTGTAGCAAATAATTAACAGCAGCACACACACAAATGATAACACTATATTATATTTTTTGGTATTTTATAAACTTTAAGTGAGTTACTTAAGGAAAACAGGGAAATATATATATATATATATATATATATATATATATATATATATATATATTAGCCTGTATGTTGGAATATTCGTCTGCTACTCAAGCATATGCAGGGTCTGGGATTGTAAATGAAGAAGAAACTCTTAGAGCAAACATCATAAGCTGATTCTTTGTCTAGGACTCTGACTTCTAAAACTCTTCTACCTTTCTACTCCAATACATCACTGGTCCCTTCACTGTCACCCTCAGTTTACAATATTTGCTGGACAAGATCAATAGAAAGATGTGATTACAACTTCTTTTGTACTCTGGAAACTTCAAGGGAACAATATATTTGTATAATAACCAACTTATTGTCAGAATGGTTTTCTTTATAAAACAAAAGCAACTCATTATTTGTTTTATTTTATTTTTTCTGATAAGAATCCCTTTTAAGGAAATAATTTGTTTATAGGTCATATGCAAGTGAAGTGCTTCATTCTCAAGACACAGTGTTCTGTTGACGCCCCGTTCCCCAACATCCTAGATGTTTCCCACACCATCCACTCTACAGTATTCACAACTCTAGGTGGAAAATAGATATTTGTGTGGTTATTTTGTGTCAGATGTCCCCATTATTTCCCATTCCCATGTCCGATTCCTTTACTAATTAAGAAGTTCATTTCCCAAACCGTCCTTGGTTTTAAAATATTCAGAGCATCATCCTTTCATATTGAAGATAATGGAGAGCTTCCAAAATGATGAGAAGAAACGCATACATACATATTCTTACATCAACAACCTGTAAACAAGCTAAGATTCATTTTTTTGATATATACACAAATATGAGCCATTTTGAAGTCTACACTCCTGTGGGTTTTCAGTATATTCACATTTATCTAGCATTGTTTCCACTACCCCACTCTGAAACACTTTAAATCTCCCAAATTCCCCATCTTTCTTTTCCCATTTGACAGCTGGGATTGATGTTGCTGGTTGACATTTTTAGGATATTTGCAAAATCTTTTGTCGTTTGAATAAAAAACTTAAATATCTAGTTATGTGAAAAGTAGTTCATGAGATGTTCATGAGAAAACCTTATAGAAAACTGATTTTAATGAACTCTAAATATAAAACATTAACCTTAGTAACTGCCAATGATCTTCACTCTGTATTTCGATTGTAGTATGTTTGAATGAGAATGGTGTCAGTAGGATTATATATTTGAAATCTTGGTCCCAAATTGGTGGAACTCTTTAAGGAGGATTAGAGGTGTGGCCTTGTTGGTGAAGTTATGTTATTGAGGGAAGACTGTGAAAGCTCAAAAGCCCACACCATTCCCTGTTAGCTCTTCTAGACTCATGCCTGGTTATCAAGATGTAAGTTCTCAGTTACCACTCCGGACAATGCCCGCATGTATGCTGCCACAGCCCCCACCATGATTGGTGTGACCTCTAACATTCTCAAACCAAATGCCTCAAATTAAACATTTTCTTTCATAACTTGCTTTAGCCAAGGTGTTTTAACAAAGCAATAGAAAAGTAACTACAATGATCATTAAAATACACAAGTTATAGTGATATAGTGCCTCATCAAATATTTTTTTCAATTATTTTCATTGTATTTGCCCTGACTCTAGTTCTACTTGTGGTGTTTTAAATACATAAATGGACACCTAAAAACTATTACCACTAATGTTAAAGAAGATTATTCTTTGAAATAATATTTGAGATGTATTAATGATGTATATTATTTTTCCCATGTGGACTAAAAGATAGCTTACTTACACAGTCTAAAATTGTAAGTCCTTCTCATTTTTCCTAACTTTGGTTTAAATACATCTCCATTTTAAGACATGCTATCAATTGAGAAAATATCTACATATCCCTCAACTGTATAATGTACTTATCTTTATATTCAACTATATTCTTAGAAACAACTAGAATTATGACCTATTAGTTACTACAAAGCATATGTAGAAAGAATATAAGAAAAATGACAGAAACTTTTTATGGGTTCTGAGTCATAGAGTAAATAGGACATGTGAAAAATATGATTGTGTGGACTAAGTATAGTGTATAGAACCAAGAGTCATGACCAATTTAAAATTTTCTTTTTATCTTGAAATCTTTCAAAGTTAGACAAAGCATCATCTCATGAATGAAATATTTAGATTGCCACTTTTGCTATATTTAGAAAAAGAAATAAAACACAAATTGACTACTGCCTTAGAGTAGAGGTTGAAAATTTAAGACAGCACTCAATACCCAAACTCTCTGGTGAGAGCTGGTCTCCCAGGAGTGCAGACATGCCTGTGAACACAGGTAAGACCACCAATTCTGCTCTGAGTGACCTACCCAGAACCCTCAGGACATAGGATCCAAGGAGTAGCCCGGGACAGGATCCTTCCAGTTTTAGTCTGTACTGGGAGCTGATCCTGTGACCCAGCTCTCCATACCCAAATACCCCTGGGAGAGAGCTGGTCTGACAAGAGTACCAACACATAGGCTTGCAGGAGGGACAACCCACAGTCAAAGACAGCAAGACCAGCTAATACCACCACCAAAGATAACCAGATGGCAAAAGGCAAGCACAAGAACATTACCAACAAAAACCAAGGCTACAAGAAATCATCAGAACCCAGTTCTCCCACAACAGCAAATACTGGATACCCCAACACACTGGAAAAGCAAGATTTGAATTTAAAAATCACATCTCATGATGCAGATAGCGGACTCTAATAAGGATATAAATAACTCCCCGAAAGAAATACAGGAGAACATAGGTAAACAGCTAGAAGCCTTTAAAGAGGAAACACAAAAATCCCTTAAAGAATTATAGGAAAACAAAAACAAACAGGTGAAGGACTTGAACAAAACCTTTCATAATCAAAAAAATGGAAATAGAAACATTAAAGAAATCACAAAGGGAGACAAGCCTGGAGATAGAAAACCTGAGAAAGAGATCAGGAGTCAAAGAGGCAAGAATCACCAACAGAATACAAGAGATATGTACTGGCTAGTTTTGTGTCAACTTGACATAGCTGGAGTTATCACAGAGAAAGGAGCTTCAGTTGAGGAAATGCCTCCATGAGATCCAACTGTAAGGAATTTTCTCAATTAGTGATCACGGGGAAAGGCCCCTTGTGGGTGGGACCTCTCTGGGCTGGTAGTCTTGGTTCTATGAGAGGGTAGGCTGAGCAAGCCAGGGGAATCAAGCCAGTAAGGAACATCCCTCCATGGCTTGTGCATCAGCTCCTGCTTTCTGACCTGCTTGAGTTCCAGTCCTGCATCCTTTGGTGATCAACAGCAATATGGAAAAGTAAGCTGAATAAACCCTTACCTCCCCAACTTGATTCTTGTTCATGATGTTTGTGCAGGAATAGAAACCCTGACTAAGATAAGATAGAAGAGAAAAACTTGGGTTAAGAAGATACATTAGAAAATATTAACACAAGAGTCAAAGAAAATGCAAAATTCAAAAAGCTCCTAAGCCAAAACATTCAGGAAATCCAGGACAAAATGAGAAGACCAAACCTATGGATCACAGGTATAGAAGAGAGTGAAGATTTCCAACTTAAAAGGCCAGTAAATATCTTCAACAAAATTATAGAAGAAAACGTCCCTAACCTAAAGAAAGAGATGCCCATAAACATACAAGAGGCCTACAGAACTCCAAATAGATTGGACCAGAAAAGAAATTCCTCCTGTCATATAATAGTCAAAATGCCAAATGCATAAGAAGGAAACAAAGAATATTAAAAGCAATAAGGGAAAAAGTCAAGTAACAAATAAAGGGAGAACTATCAGAACCATACCAAATTTCTCACCACAGAGACTATGAAAAATAGAAGATACTGGGCAGATGTTATACAGACCCTAAGAGAACACAAATGACAGCCCAGACTACTATACACAGCAAACTCCCAATTACCACAGATGGAGAAACCAAGATATTCCATAACTTAAACAAATATACACAATATCTTTCCACCAATCCAGCACTACAAGGGACAATAGATGGAAAACGCCAACACAAGGAGGGAAACTACACCCTAGAAAAAGCAAGAAAGTAATCTTCTTCCAACAAACCCAAAAGAAGATAGCCACACAAACATAAAATAATACCAAAAATTTCAGGAAGCAACAATCACTATTCCTTAATATCTCTTAACATCAATGGAATCAATTCCCCAATAAATAGACATAGACTAATAGACTGGATATGTAAACAGGATCCAGCATTTTGTGCAAAGAAAAAACACACCTCAGTGACAAAGAAAGACACTACCTCAGAGTAAAGGGATGGAAAACAATTTTCCAAGCAAATGGTCCAAAGAAACAAGCTGGAGTAGCCATTCTAATATCAAACAAAATCAACTTTCAACCAAAAGTTATCAAAAAGGATAAGGAAGGACACTTCATACTCATCAAAAGAAAGAAATCTACCAAGTAATCTCAGTTATGAACATCTATGCTTCAAATGTTAGGCTACCAATATTCATAAAAGAAACTTTATTAAAGTTCAAAACACAAATTGCACCTCACACAGTAAAAGTGGGAGAATTCAACACCCCACTCTCATCAATGGACAGATCATGGAAAGACAAACTAAATAGAGACACATTAAAAATAATAGAAGTTATGGACCAAATGGATTTAACAGATATCTATAGAACACTTCATCCTAAAACAAAAGAATATATCATCTTCTCAGCACCTCATGGTACCTTCTCCAAAACTGACCATGTAATTAGTCACAAAACAGACCTCAACAAATACAAGAAAATTGAAATAATTCCATTCATCCTATCATATCACCATGGAATAAGGTTGCTCTTCAATAGTACCAAAAACAACAGAAAGCCCACATGAACCTGGAAGCTGAACAATGCCCTACTCAATGATAACTTGATCAAGGAAGAAAGAAAGAAAGAAATTAAAGACTTTTTAGAATTTAATGAAAATGAAGGCAAGCATACCCAAACTTATGGGACACAATGAAAGCAGTGCTAAGAGGAAAACTAACAGTCCTGAGTGCCTCCAAAAAGAAATTTGACAGAGTATAAACTACCACCTGGACAGCACACCTGAAAGCTCTAGAACAAAAAGAAGCAAATACACCCAAGAGGAGTAGACATAGACAGCAGGAAATAATTGAACTCAGGGCTGAAATCAACCAAGTAGAAACAAAAAAAGAACTATATGAAGATCAACAAAACCAGGAGCTAGGTCATTGAGAAAATCAACAAGATAAATAAACCCTTACCAGAATAAGCAGAGGGCACAGAGACAGTATCCAAATTAACAAAAGCAAAAATGAAAATGGAGGTATAACAACAGAAACTGAGGAAACTCAAAAATCATCAGATCCTAATACAAAAGCTTGAATTCAAAAGAACTGGAAAACCTGGATGAAATGAACATTTTCTAGACAGATACCATACAAATGCCTACATTAAATCAGGATCAAATAAACCATCTAAAAATTCACATAACCCCTAAAGAAATAGAAGCAGTCATTTAAAATCTCCCAATTAAAAAAAAAACCAACAACAACAAAAACAAACAAAACAACAACAACAACAACCATGACAAAAGCCCCAGGGCCACATGGGTTTAGTGCAGAATTCTATCAGACCCCCAAAGAAGACCTAATACCAATACTCTTTAAACTATCCACGAAATAGAAACAGAAGGAACACTACCCAATTCATTCTATGAATCCATAGTTACACTATGTATTCTCCCTTGGAGATGGAATGGTTTCTGTCTAATCAGGAACATGTCAAAATTTCCTTTCATAAAAGATATTCTTCTCCTTCTATCAGGTTTAATGTTCCAAATATATTTTAAAAATTGGTTGAGTGCATATTACTTTTAGCTTCAGAAGACATCATGTATATTTAAGAGGCATTTAACTATTATAAATTATTTGGATGACTTAAAAACTATAAAACAGCCCTCTGTGACAGCCAGAGCTACACAGAGAAATCCTATCTTGAAGAACCAAATATATATATATAATTATTTTCAAATTATGTATCTGATGTTTTATATTTTCCCTCAAAAAAAAAAGGAAGTCAAATTTAGTGTTTTCTCTTGGAAAGCTAAAACTATCACAAACGATGGGCTGTTTAAAAAATGTCAAGGAATAATCATGATAGTCCTTGGGGTTTTGTACTCATTTAGATCAACCCATTCACAGAATGATTACAGTTATCACAAGTCACTATGGCCCCCCATTTCATTGTGAATTATACAAATGTTTGCTAAGGATTCTTCCTCTCATTGAAACTTGAGGTAGGTAAAAGGAATCCCTGGCTTATTATACACACCCTTTATTAGTATAAGATAGCCTCAGATTACAGTGATGTTACCTAATAAGAACAAAGTAAGCACAGCAGAGAGCAGATGAACCTACTGAAAGAATATCTCATCTATTCCTTCTTGTTAATTTCTTGAAATTAAGATAAAATTACATTATTTCCCCCTTTGCTTGTCATCCCTCCAAACCTCCCCATGAATCACCCTGTTCTCTCTAAAAGCCACACTCTTTATTTCTTTAATTGTTGTGTAATTTTTTATTCCTACATATATAATTACAACCTTTTAGTCCATATAATGTGATATGTGTAGGATTTCAGAGCTGACAATTTGATATTGGATAAACAATTTTGGGAACCCTTCAGGGAAGCTTTATGGTCTCCTGGAAGGTTCTGTTTGGTGTGACTCCATTAAAAAAGAGAGATTCCTATCAAATAAAATAGCATTGGCCAACATATGGAGTAAGCAGAATAAATAAGAGAGGAAAAACTATTCTGGATTTTTCAAATTGAATATGAAAAATCGCAGAAATAGAAATAAAATTCTGGTCACATGCAATACACCACCATTTTGTACCTTGGGGAAACATCCCTTTACTGACCATTAGGCATCATCTTCCACAGGTCCCTAGGAGGCTTGTACAGAAAAACTCAATTATGAGATGAATATTGATCTTAGTTTTCCAAAAAGCAATGAAAGAGTTGAATATTCATGAGATATAGCCTGTGGCTTAGAAGACTTTAATCTTAAAATGAGACAATGGGAAACACATTAGTATTTGCCCTTAAGAAATTAACTTTAGCAGACTGTTATATGACAAATCTATTTTCAATAAGAGAAAAATGAATGAAATATAAAGTAATATAAAGGAATAATAAGTACAAAAATGAAGAATAAAAAATAAAAAGAAATGACCTTAAGCATATGTAGCATCTTGTTCCTATTTTATTCTTGGTCATTTGGGTTCTATCAAACTAAGATATTTTCTCTCAAATTCATTGATACTATATTTTCATGAAGTTTGCCCTAAATCCAGTTATAGCTGTAGTATAGAATATTTACGACTGGCCATTTTTTATCCAATGTTCTTTGGATAAATTCAACCTACTTTTTTGACTGAGAAAATGAAATTGGTAGATATCTACATTTCCAGTAAACAACCCTCTAAACTTCCTTCATTTCAGCGTCCTTTAATTCCTCATACATTCACTGTTATTTCTAACTAAAACCCTTTCTCTGGTAAGTCCATGTCTCCAGAATTGTTCATATCTTACATCTACGCTAGAATATTATCCCCAGAAAAAGCATTCCTGACTTGCAAGAAAAGTATTTTTTTAGTACTCATAGATCAGGCTTTTGCAGTGTCATTTAATAAAGACAGCATTTTATATATATAACTGGTACTTGCTTTTCACCTATAAGCAGCATATTGGTGTTACACTACATACTACTCAAGAGTATAGTAAGCATTCACTATAGAGAAATGGACAACTGAATAATTATAATAAGTAAATAAGTGAATGAATTCATTTAAAGAATTAAAATACACATTCTTAAATTTTTCAGCCTCTAAAAATTATTTTTAATTTGGACATAACTCATACCAGTTATCAGAGATACTGTAAACTTTTCATGCATCAAATATCTTTTTGCTATATTGATAACAGAACAATAAAAATACACTTCACAGTCTAAGCAGTAAATCAAAAACAGAAACACAAAACTGTTGTTTGGCCTCATTCCTACACACAGTAAACGTTATAATTTCATGAGTATTGATTAAAAGTAAAAAGCAACTCAAGGATTGTACTCTTAGCCCAAATATATCCTCTGAAAATAGAATCACTTGTCACTCTGAATGTATTTGTACAATAAAATGTTGACAAACTTCTAAGTCTTATATAATTTCTATTGTCTCTGTCTTCAAAATTCTAGAAAGCCAGAGAAACAACTTCTCCTGTTGGAAATATTCTGAAATATTCATAAAATAGCATTTTCTGAAATATAGCAGAAAACTTCAGGGATAAAACTATAATTTTTTGTAGTGAAATGAATGGAACTCAATATTATCAAGTGAGTTGAAAAAAAAGCTAATTTCAAAAAGGCAGTTATGGTATGATTGCTCTCAAAGATAGATTCTAGACAGAAGTGACAAAACAAGATGAGTGAATGATGCTAATATGGAAGAAGAAGAGCAAGTGGGGATGAGACAGAAGATAGGGAGTAAATATGCCTTAAATTGATAATATGCACATATTATAGTTTGAATGTGAATAACCACATATTCATATATTTGAATATGTTATCACTGTGGAACTACTTTAGGAGGATTAGGAGGTCTGGCCTTGATGGAAGAGATTTGTCACTGAAAGTAGAGTTTTTTCAGAAGCTCAATTCAGGATCTCTCTCTCTCTCTCTCTGTGTCTCTCTCTGTGTCTTTGTCTCTCTCTGTGTCTCTGTGTCTCTGTCTCTCTCTGTCTCTCTCTCTGTCTCTCTCTGTCTCTCTCTGTCTCTCTCTCTGTCTCTCTCTCTGTCTCTGTCTCTCTGTCTCTCTGTCTCTCTGTCTCTCTGTCTCTCTCTCTCTCTCTCTCTCTCTCTCTCTCTCTCTCTCTCTCTCTCTCTCTGCCTGCTGCCTATGGATCAGGACATAATACTCTCAGCTATAGCTCCAGTGCTATATCTATCTGGTTCCCTCCGTAGTGATCATAAACTAACCCTCTAAAACTGTGAATGAGATCTCAATGAAATTCAAAAAGGCAGTTATGGTATGTCTTTCATAAGAATTATGGATCCATCCCATAATTAGCCTCCAAACGATGACACCATTTTAATAGGTCAATAAAAGACTAGAGCCTGTGATTAAGCAGTACAGAGAGAAAGGTAAGACTGGAGACTCAAGAAGAAATTGAAGGTAGAAGGACTCTTGAGGAAACCAGAAGAGCAGGAGGAAGCAGTCATGAACCTGAACTGCATGACCAGGAAAAAACAGAAAGAATAAGGGAGTTTATATCTGGGGAATAAGCTAATATAGCCCTAGATCAATCCAGGTAGGCATATGGGTTGTAAATAAAATATCTGGATTGTTTGTCTTCTATATGGGTTTATTAGGATTACAAATCCTAACAACAAATATTAAAAGTTCTTTTTAATTACATAAACTTCAGGAACTTTTTTAGTCTATCTCTATTAATACCATTTAAATGACCTAATGTAATGCTCTCAGCTTTATCAAAGTGATAACAGTAACTTGGTTACTACTAACCATATATAATATTCTAAGCATTAAACGTACTAAAACACATATTTTGTAATATATATGAAAAATTTTACATCAGCTTTTGTTGTGTAAAATTGAAGTTTTTAAACCTTTAGACAACTTTCACAAGGCTAACAAGTAATGGATGAAATTTAAGTTGAATTTTGGGCTTTCTAATACTAAAGTTATATCATGAAAGATTAGTCATTCATTGCTTAACTTACCCAGTCATTAGGCATCTTATCCAAGCATTTCATCATCTTTTTGGTAAGGACTTATGGTCACACTCATGGCAACAGAGAAAGGCTATAGCTTATCTTACAAATGAATGACATATTTCTTTATTCACTTTAACCATAATTTAATAGTTCACAAATCCCTACCTTACATATCCACTAGAAGATGTGTATGATAACACTGTATAAGTAAATAAATTATCAAATAGGTCAAAAAGGAAGATAGAAAATAGGAGGGAGAGGGAGATAGAGAGATGGGAGAGTGGTATAGGAAGAGAAAAAAAGGGAGGATGTGGTAGATAAAAAAGAAAGGGAAGGGGAGGGAAGGAGAGAGGGAGGGAGGAGGAGAAGGAAAAAGGAAGAGAGAAAATCAAGGGCAGAAGAGAGGGGAGAAGGGAAGAAAGAAAGAATGGCACAAAAGAATAAATATTTAGAAAGATGTAAGCCTGTCATACTCTAGATTTTTGAGTAGTTATCTTAGGTTTTTTATTAGATTCAGATTATAGGAGAGAGCCTCCACCAAGTTTAGCATACTCCATAGTTCAGAAGCAAAACTAACCTTCAAGTCTCTTGGCTTTACCATGAACATTTTGATAGTTTTACTCATGTATTAGTCAGGTATACCTTTTGTGAATGAAAATGTGTGTTGAAGTGTGCTCTTCCAGCAAAATAGAATCTTAGGTAACCCAGAATACCTATCTAAAAATAAATTCTTACCTAAAAATAAAACATTTGACAGATTGGGAACTTTTATCATCCTTCAATTTGTCCTCTACAACTACATCTTCTGACTAAATCAACAGAAAGCAATGGACTTTTTCCTAAGGACAGAGTGAATCAATAATCCCCTCTTCTGAGAAAATGTGTTTTTAAGTATTATTTTCTTATTCATGTATCACAAATTTTCCATATATATATGTATATATATGCAGTCTCCATTTCATGTTTTTCTAACAAAATATCTAAAGTTGACAATAAATAAAAATGTTTATTGTGTGTACAATTTAAGTGGGTTAAATCTCTAGATGCCACCTCTGAGCAGAGTCTTATGCTTCCCCATCACATAATGGAGGCAGATAAAGAAGCCTCAAGGAGCAAGTGCAGAAGCACAGGCTTGCTCTGTAGCAACCTGCTACTGTTAAGGATTTCAGACCTTCAAGATCTAATAAAGACCTTCAGATCCACTCTTAAATTGCATAATCACTTTTAAGGATTATTAGAGTGATATTTTGTGTACTCTGTAAAGAATGTCCTTGGTTTTATTCAAATGCTTATTTCTATGCCAGCAGAGAGGTAGGTATTATTACTTTTATGAAGTATTACCGGACTTGACATTTTGTAAACATTCTTCTCCATCACATTGTGATTGTTTAATAAAGGGTTGATTCAGCCTTGACCTGGGCAGAGAATGTAGGAAGGCTGAATTTCCAATCCTGGCTAGGGATCCCAAGTAGAGAGAAGTGGAAGAAGGAACACAATGAGTGGATAAAGAGAGACCAGGAGGATTCTTCATGAGGTCATGATGAGAGAGCAGACACACATGGACCAGAGATAGCCTGAAAAAGACCAGTTTGGCAAGTAACAGGACATTTGTCTGGTATTCACAGGCTTAAAGGGTAAGAATGGCTCAGAACCTGCCCAGTCTAGGCTTACATCTTGTTAATAAACTTATTAGGTCATTCTGTCAATTATTTGGGAATTAAAATGGAGACAGATAAGGTTTTGTCTTAAATTTCAGTCTACAAAGGATAGATTTTTTAAGGCCTATTTACTTTTCTTTAAATTCTATCTCTCAAATTGCAACAACAATAACAACAATAACAACAACAACACACAAAAAAAATACTGCCAACTCTTGCTGAAACTAAGCTTTGAGAGCATATACTTTTGAGAGACAAAAACTGCAAACTATTCTAATGTCTGCATATATTTGCAGGGTTGATATTTTTCAGGAAGAAGCCTTCCATTGTGATCTGCTCTGTACTAAATGGAAAGCACAAGTGACCAAGTCCTGAATGTACTAGAAACAGCTAGAAAATATTCTGTTTTCCCAGGAAAGTTTTATTGGTGATCAAAGAAATAGCTTACTCAGATATACATTTGCTACATCATAACTTCCGGAAGATCAAGGCACTAAAAAATTTAAAGAGTACATATACTACTGGTATGAAAAGTTTCTTTGCTCCTTCTGCACTATTAGTTTCAAATGAACTCTGTAGAACACCACTTGACTCCATCCTGGGTTTGCAACAATTACACAATCCATCAGCTTGCAACAGCTCTTTATGGCTTTCAACAGCATGCTCAAGACACCAATAAACATCCCACTACAGTTGTCCTAGATAAAATGCAAAGCTGTTTTTAGCATTTAATAACGCAAGTATTAAGAAAGACATGATTTATTCTTCCTTTCATTCCCCCTGAATTTCAGCATCATCTGTCTACAGCTTTTATGTGGTGGGCATCACACATTTTTCAATATTTAATATTTTAATATGTATGCTATTCATTTTCCTTGCCTATTACTGAGAGCAGAAATCATGAGATGCAATTGTATATTCCTCACAGCTCCTGAAGTGAGGATGAACTAATTGTAAGCTGCTCAGCTTTCTGATTTGATCTTATTATTTAGTATAACTATGCATATCTGTGGTTCTCATGTGACTATGCGAGATACATATTATGTTTCACTAATTTTATTTACATACCTGAAAGTATGAAGACTTTCTTTTCAGTGATAAGCCTGAGGTTCAGAAAACAAAATGATCTTCTAAGTTTGAATTGTGAGCATTTTGATACATATACATTAGAAGTATTTTATATTCTATGACTCAGTAACAGAAACTTAGAAAGAAGTTAACTAATCAATACCTACAAATATGTTGCAGATGGGTCTGATACTGTTCTTATAAACCAATTCCCTAATGAATAAAAGAGCCAATCACTGGAAGAGTAGGAGGGATTTCCAGGTTAGACAGAGGAAGAGAGGAAATAGGAGGAAGTTAGGCCCTTTTGGAATTGGGGACAGCATGTGTGTAAGATGTAGCTGTTATCTGAGAAAGGTCCTGTTTTGGGCCTTCTTCTTCGGCCAGGAGGAGGTCCAAACACAAGATATCTGCGCACCTTCCCTGTAAGAGAGCTTGCCAGCAGAGAGTGCTCTGAACACTGAAACTCAGAGGAGAGAATCTGTCTCCCAGGTCTGCTGAGAGATGGTAACAGAATCACCAGAACAACAATCTCTAAACAGAGTCAACGATAACAACTAACTCCAGAGATTACCAGATGGCGAAAGGTAAACGTAGGAATCTTACTAACAGGAACCAAAACCACTAACCATCATCAGAATCCAGCACTCCCACTTTCGCCCAGTCCAGGGCACCCCAACACACCCGAAAACCTAGACCCAGATTTAAAAGCATATCTCATGATGATGGTAGAGGACATCAAGAAGGACCTTAATAACTCACTTAAAGAAATACAGGAGAACACTGCTAAAGAGTTACAAGTCCTTAAAGAAAAATAGGAAAGCACAATCAAACAGGTAGAAGTCCTTACAGAAAAAGAGGAAAAAACATCCAAACAGGTGATGGAAATGAATAAAACCATACTAGACCTAAAAAGGGAAGTAGACACAATAAAGAAAACTCAAAGTGAGGCAACACTGGAGATAGAAACCCTAGGAAAGAAATCTGGAATCATAGATTCGAGCATCAGCAAAAGAATACAAGAGATGGAAGAGAGAATCTCAGGTGCAGAAGATTCCATAGAGAACATCCACACAACAGTCAAAGAAAATGGAAAATGCAAAAAGATCCTAACTCAAAATATCCAGGAAATCCAGGACACAATGAGAAGACCAAACCTACGGATAATAAGAGTGGATGAGAATGAAGATTTTCAACTCAAAGGATCAGCAAACATCTTCAACAAAATTATTGAAGAAAACTTCCCAAATCTAAAGAAAGAGATGCCCATGAACATACAAGAAGCCTACAGAACTCCAAATAGACTGGACCAGAAAAGAAATTCCTCCCGACACATAATAATCAGAACATCAAATGCACTAAATAAAGATAGAATACTAAAAGCAGTAAGGGAAAAAGGTCAAATAACACATAAAGGCAAGGCTATCAGAATTACACCAGATTTTTCACCAGAGACTATGAAAGCCAGAAGAGCCTGGACAGATGTTATACAGACACTAAGAGAACACAAATTCCAGCCCAGGCTACTATACCCAGCCAAACTCTCAATTACCATAGATGGAGAAACCAAAGGATTCCACGACAAAACCAAATTCACACATTATCTCTCCACGAATCCACCCCTTCAAAGGATAATAACAGAAAAAAACCAATACAAGGACGGGAACAGTGCCCTAGAAAAAACAAGAAGGTAATCCCTCAACAAACCTAAAAGAAGACAGCCACAAGAACAGAATGCCAACTTTAACAACAAAAATAACAGGAAGCAACAATTACTTTTCCTTAATATCTCTTAATATCAATGGTCTCAACTCCCCAAAAAAAAGACATAGACTAACAAACTGGCTACACAAACAAGACCCAACATTTTGCTGCTTACAGCAAAGTCATCTCAGAGAAAAAGATAGACACTACCTCAGAATGAAAGGCTGGAAAACAATTTTCCAAGCAAATGGTATGAAGAAACAAGCTGGAGTAGCCATCCTAATATCTGATAAGATTGACTTCCAACCCAAAGTCATCAAAAAAGACAAGGAGGGGCACTTCATTCTCCTCAAAGGTAAAATCCTCCAAGAGGAACTCTCAATTCTGAATAACTATGCTCCAAATACAAGGGCAGCCACATTCATTAAAGAAACTTTAGTAAATCTCAAAGCACACATTGCACCTCACACAATAATAGTGGGAGACTTCAACACACCACTTTCACCAATGGACAGATCATGGAAACAGAAACTAAACAGGGACACAGTGAAACTAACAGAAGTTATGAAAAAAATGGATCTGACAGATATCTACAGAACATTTTATCCTAAAACAAAAGGATATACCTTCTTCTCAGCACCTCATGGTACCTTCTCCAAAATTGACCACATAATAGGTCACAAATCAGGCCTCAACGGATTCAAAAATATTGAAATTGTCCCATGCATCCTATCAGATTACCATGCACTAAGGCTGATCTTCAATAACAAAATAAATAATAGAAAGCCAACATTCACGTGGAAACCGAACAACACTCAAGGAAGGAATAAAGAAAGAAATTAAGGACTTCTTAGAGTTCAATGAAAATGAAGCCACTTCATACCCAAACTTATGGGACACAATGAAAGCATTTCTAAGAGGAAAACTCATAGCTCTGAGTGCCTCCAAAAAGAAACTAGAGAGAGCATACATTAGCAGCTTGACAACACACCTAAAAGCTCTAGAACAAAAGGAAGCAAATTCACTCAAGAGGCGTAGACTGCAGGAAATAATCAAACTCAGGAGCGAAATCAACCAAGTGGAAACAAGAAGAACTATTCAGAGAATCAACCAATCGAGGAGCTGGTTCTTTGCGAAAATCAAGAAGATAGACAAACCCTTAGCCAGACTCACTAGAGGGCACAGGGAAAGCATTCTAATTAACAAAATCAGAAATGAAAAGGAAGACATAACAACAGATCCCGAAGAAATCCAAAACACCATCAGATCCTTCTACAAAAGGCTATACTCAACAAAACTGGAAAACCTGGATGAAATGGAGAAGTTTCTAGACAGATACCAGGTACCAAAGTTGAATCAAGATCAGGTTAATGATCTAAGCAGCCCGATATCCCCCAAAGAAATAGAAGCAGTCATTAATAGTCTCCCAACCAAAAAAAGCCCAGGACCAGATGGGTTTAGTGCAGAGTTCTATCAGACCTTCAAAGAAGATCTAATCCCAGTTCTTCACAAACTATTCAACAAAATAGAAACAGAAGGTACTCTACCCAACTCATTCTATGAAGCCACAATTACTCTGATACCTAAACCACAAAAAGACCCCACAAAGATAGAGAACTTCAGACCAATATCCCTTATGAATATTGAAGCAAAAATCCTCAATAAAGTTCTTGCTAATTGAATCCAAGAACACATCAAAACAATCATCCATCCTGACCAAGTAGGTTTCATCCCAGGGATGCAGGGATGGTTCAATACATGGAAATCCATCAACGTAATCCAGTATATAAACAAACTCAAAGACAAAAACCGCATGTTCATCTCCTTAGATGTTGAGAAAGCATTTGCAAAATCCAACACCCATTCATGATAAAAGTCTTGGAAAGATCAGGAATTCAAGGCCCATACCTAAACATGATAAAAGCAATCTACAGCAAACCAGTAGCCAGCATCAAAGTAAAATGGTGAGAAGCTTGAAGCAATCCCACTAAAATCAGGGACTAGACAAGGCTGTCCACTCTCTCCCTACCTATTCAACATTGTACTTGAAGTCTTAGCCAGAGCAATTAGACAACAAAAGGAGATCAAGGGGATACAAATTGGAAAGGAAGAAGTCAAAATATCACGTTTTGCAGATGATATGATAGTATATATAAGTGACCCTAAAAATTCCACCAGAGAACTCCTAAGCCTGATAAACAGCTTCAGTGAAGTAGCTGGATATAAAATTAACTCAAACAAGTCAATGGCCTTTCTCTACACAAAGGATAAACAGGCTGAGAAAGAAATTAGGGAAACAACACCCTTCCCAATAGTCACAAATAATATAAAATACCTTGGCGTGACTCTAACTAAGTAAGTAAAAGATCTGTATGATAAGAACTTCAAGTCTCTGAAGAAAGAAATTAAAGAAGATCTCAGAAGATGGAAAGATCTCCCATGCTCATGGACTGGCAGAATCAATATAGTAAAAATGGCTATCTTGCCAAAAGCAATCTACAGATTCAATGCAATCCCCATCAAAATTCCAACTCAATTCTTCAAAGAATTAGAAAGGGCAATCTGCAGATTCATCTGGAATAACAAAAAAACCTAGGATAGCAAAAACTCTTCTCAAGGATAAAAGAACCTCTGGTGGAATCACCAGGCCTAAAGATGTACTAGAGAGCAATTGTGATAAAAACTGCATGGTACTGGTATAGTGACAGACAAGTAGACCAATGGAACAGAATTGAAGACCCAGAGATGAACCCACACACCTATGGTCACTTGATCTTTGACAAGGGAGCTAAAACCATCCAGTGGAAAAAAGACAGTATTTTCAACAAATGGTGCTGGCATAACTGGCTGTTATCATGTAGAAGATTGTGAATTGATCCATTACTATCTCCTTGTACTAAGGTCAAATCTAAGTGGATTAAGGATCTCCACATAAAACCATAGACACTGAAACTTATAGAGGAGAAAGTAGGGAAAAGCCTCGAATATGGGTACAGGGGGAAAATTCCTGAATAGAACAGCAATGGCTTGTGCTGTAAGATCGAGAATCAATAAATGGGACCTCATAAAATTGCAAAGCTTGTGCAAGGCAAAAGACACCGTCAATAAGACAAAAAGACCACCAACCGATTAGGAAAGTTTCTTTACCTATCCCAAATCGGACAGGGGACTAATATCCAATATATATAAAGAACTCAAGAAGGTGGACTCCAGAAAATCAAATAACCCCATTAAAAAATGGGGCTCAGAACTGAACAAAGAATACTCACCCGAGGAATACCGAATGGCAGAGAAGCACCTGAAAAAATGTTCAACATCCTTAATCATCAGGGAAATGCAAATCAAAACAACCCTGAGATTCTACCTCACACCAGTCAGAATGGCTAAGATGAAAAATTCAGGTGACAGCAGATGCTGGCGAGGATGTGGAGAAAGAGGAACACTCCTCCATTGTTGGTGGGATTGCAAGCTTGTACAACCACTCTGGAAATCAGTCTGGCGGTTCCTCAGAAGATTGGATATATTACTACTGGAACATCCAGCAATACCTCTTCTGGGCATATATCCAGAAGATGCCCCAACCGGTAAGAAGGACACATGCTCCACTATGTTCATAGCACCCTTATTTATAATAGCCAGAAGCTGGAAAGAACCCAGATGCCCCTCAACAGAGGAATGGATACAGAAAATGTGGTACACTTACAAAATGGAGTACTACTCAGCTATTAAAAAGAATGAATTTATGAAATTCCTAGGCAAATGGATGGACCTGGAGGGCATCATCCTGAGTGAGGTAACCCAATCACAAAGGAACTCTCACAATATGTACTCACTGATAAGTGGATATTAGCCCAGAAACTTAGAATACCCAAGATATAAGATATAATTTGCTAAAAACATTAAACTCAAGAGAACGAAGACCAAAGTGTGGACACTTTGCCCCTTCTTAGAATAGGAAACAAAACACCCATGGAAAGAGTTACAGAGACAAAATTTGGAAGTGTGATGAAAGGTTGGACCATCTAGTGATTGCCATATCAAGAGATCCATCCCATGATCAGCTTCCAAACGCTGACACCATTGCATACACTAGCAAGATTTTGCTGAAAGGACCCAGATATAGCTGTCTCTTGTGAGACTATGCCAGGGCCTAGCAAACACAGAAGTGGATGCTCACAGACAGCTATTGAATGGACCACAGGGCCCCCAATGGAGGAACTAGAGAAAGCACCCAAGGAACTAAAGGGAACTGCAACCCTATAGGTGGAACAACAATATGAACTAAGCAGTACCCCGGAGCTCTTGTCTCTAGCTGCATATGTATCAAAAGATGGCCTAGTCGGCCATCACTGCAAAGAGAGGCCCATTGGACTTGCAAACTTTATATGCCCCAGTACAGGGGAACGCCAGGGCCCAAAAGGGGGAGTGGGTGGGTAGGGGAGTTGGGGGGGGGGTGTGGGGGACTTTTGGTATAGCATTGGAAATGTAAATGAGCTAAATACCTAATAAAAAATGGAAAAAAAAAGATGTAGCTGTTAGAGTTTTCTGGTGTCATGGAGGATTCGTAAGGATTTACCACCGGAGGAATCAGATTTTAATAAGGTCTACAAGATTAGCTTTAAGTTGTTGTGCCCAGAAATTGAGTTACCATTGTTTCTGAACTAAGTTTGTGTTGCGTTTTTCTTCATGCAGTGTATCTGGGTTCAAGAAAGAAACGTATAGCTATGGTAAAGTGTGAGCTTGCCTGAGGTGCACCACAAAGGTTGTGGGGAATTGAAGCATGGGGTTGACATTGTAATGACCCACCAGAGGGAACCTAGTGAGCTGGGTGGAGAGATTCTGGAGTTTTGAGTCAGTGTCTCCATGAGATAAAAGCAGGTTGGCCACTGCCTGCCAGTGCATGGCCAGCCAGACCCCCAGAGGACTGAGAGTTGCCAGCTCAAGTGTGGGAATGTGCTGGTTCATTTTTTATTATTTCCCGCAACACAAATATATGATATAAATAAATATTTGAATGATATTTTTATTTAACAACCTAAAACATATAAAGGTAGTGAATAGGAAACTAATGTGAATTATTATGAATATGTGGGAACGTATTTGTCTTATATAGTTCTCAAAGATTTTCCAATATATGTTTTAGAAATATATATAACTTATATATGATAGATATAAATTTTATAAAATCATTTTCTAAAGAAAAATGCATGTTAACTAATAAATTTTGTGCATAATGATATTGTAATACCATATCTGCAAAGTTTTATCATTGAAACAGAACTGATAATTACTTATTTTAAAGAAAATATAAGGTATCCAACGTAATTTGTCATGGGTATCATCTTTTACTAATTAATTTATCAGTCATGCACTGAGTCTTTAGCATTGTCCAGAGATGAGCTATCTTCTGGGTCAGGTCAGTGAAAATATGGATATCATTAATATTGTCACTTTCCTGAATTTTATACAATAAAATAGGAATGGGTAAGAATATCAAAATGGACTCAGTGAACAAGATATGATCATACACTCTCTCTACAATATAGTACTTGAAATCTTTTTTTTATTTTTTATTAGATATTTTCTTTATTTACATTTCAAATGCTATCCCAAAAGTCCCCTATACTCTCCCCCAGCCCTGCTCCCCAATCCACCCACTCCCACTTTCTGGTTCTTGCATTCTCCTGTACTAGTGCATATAATCTTTGCAAGACCAAGGGCTTCTCCTCCCAAATCTTAGCTAGAGCAATAATACACAGGGCTTGTCGAATGAAATTCAAAACAACTTTTGCATGACCTCTGTACCAAATAAGAAGAAATCTAAGAGAGTTTCTCACCACTCAATAGACAGAGCTCCTGAGTTTCTTACTAATAAGTGTGTATTACAATAGGCATGCCTATATGCCTGTCTCAGAAAATACAGGAAGAGAGGGCGCATACTAGACTTAGTTCTATTGTTTATTATTATTATTATTATTATTATTATTATTATTATTATTATTAAAAGAAATATTTAAGGTACTCTGTTTTATATGAATTGTAATACTGGCTCTTTGTTTAACTTTAATCAAAGATGTTCTTTCTTTATTTTCTTTAAAATAAAACCAACATAATGATGTTTGTCCTACTACCTGCCTACAACATTCATAGAAAATGCTATGTACAGTCCTACAGTTTTCTATGGAATAGTTCATTCTATGCCTCCTGTGGTGGATATCATTTTACAAGTATAGGAAATGAGGTTTTGGGAAAGTGAACTTTGCAGGCAATAGAAGAGACTAAGTCTCATGACAAAATATATAACATGATGTATTTATAAACTGTTAAATATGAAAAGGCACATCCCATACATACAAATATAACTGCATTGCTGCTGAAAAATATTAATTGATAACCAACCAGTCAATAGTCTACCCTATATAATTCCAATAATAATACACTCTTTCAACCAATGACTGCTTTGTGATGATGACAGTTTCTGGTATTTTTAGCAACTGTAAGTTTATACAGTATAACAGATGTGAAAACTTAAGGGTCGGAAGTGGCAGAGCTTGAAAGAGAATGCAGGCAGTCTGGTTCTTAAGCCTGTGCTGTGACTATAGCACCAAAGGACTGTGAAGTAAAATGATGCAAATACTTGGTTACATCAGCAGGCTTGGGAACAGTTAGGTGGATTACTTTCCTCATGTAGGAGGCTTTCAGCCATTCGTTATGCTGTGTTAGGAGCTTATGGGAATTCAGGTAATGCAGAGTTGAAATGATAGCTTTGCAAGCCAGCTATGTGCAGTCTCCATGACCCCTTTACCTTCCTGCCTCTCATTTGGAAAGAAAAAGGGGTGGGGGGAGGAATGCCTATTCAGTAGTGATTTCCTGAGGATCAAGTGATCAGCACAGGTCTTGGCACAGCCATGGATGACACTTAATACTCCAGTCCCCTTTCTAAAGCCTCAGAAGTATTGTCACTTCCAATGATTTATACACCATTAAGCTATTTAGGGAAAGATAAGGGAAAAGCCGGAGGTAATGGACAGCTAGGGTTTGAAGCAATTTATACTTTCCCAACTCATCAAGTAATTTGTTTTTGTAAAAAGTAATAACATCTTTTTCATAAATAAGATTTTTTTTCTCGCTAAACCAGCCCATATTTATTTTCTCAATAGACAGTGTATTTGAATTGATAGAATGATAAAGAGATTTATCAATTTCTTGGTCAACTCTATATTTTGTATGTCTTAGGTTTTGCTCAACAAATTTGGTCACAAAGTACAATTGTGTTTTAATAAGCAGCATAGGAAATATATTATGTAAGGTCAACTAACAAATCACATTTAAACATAGGTAAATATTATCAATCCATACTGTAAGTTGTTTCTAAGTTTTAGCAGGAAAACATAGGGAAATATTGTATGCTTAATTACTGGAAGCATTTGTGACCTCAATTTAAATTATCCTGAGAGAGATAACCTAATCACAGAAGAACACACATGGTATGCACTCACTGATAAGTGAGTACTAGGCAAAAAGCTCTGAATACCCAATACAACTCAGACCATATGAAGCTCAAGAAGCAGGAAGACAAAGGTGTGGATACTTCAGTTCTTCTTAGAAGGGGGACAAAATACTCACAGGTGGTAGAGGGAGGGAGGGACATGGGAGGAAAAAGAAGGGCAGGGTCAGGTACGGGAGGAGTTGGGGAAGATATACAGAGGTCAGGAAATTGAACAGAAGTGTGTAACAATGGGATATGGGTAACTGGGGATAGCACCCAGAAAGTCCCAGATGCCAGGAAAGCAAGTGGTTCCCAGGACACAAAAGAGATGAGATTAGCTAAAATGTCCAACAAAGGGGATGGAGAACCTGTTGAGGTTAGGGGATGGGGCCACTCATTCATCTCCAGTTTTTTTTACCCCAGAATTTCTCCTGTTTAAAGGAAAGACTGGAACAAAGTATGGAGTAGAGACTGAAGGAAAGGCCATCCAGAGACTGTACCACCTGGGGAATTCAACCCATGTATAGACAGCAATTCTAGACACTATGGCAGATGCCATGAAGTGCTTGCTGACAGGAGCCTGATATAGCTGTCTCCTGAGAGGCTCTGCCAGAACCTGACAAATACAGATGCAGATGCTCACAGCCACCCATTGGTCTGGGCACAGGGACCCCAATAGAGGAGTTACGGAAAGGACTGAAGGAGCTGAAGGGTTTTGGAATCCCATAGGAAGAACAACATCAACTAACCAGACCCTCCAGAGCTCCCAGGGACTAAACCACCAACCAAAGAGAACAATGGAGGGACCCATAGCTCCAACTGCATATGTAGCAAAGGATGGTCTTATTTGGCATCAGTGGGAGATGAGGCTCTTGATTCTGTGGAGACTGGATGCAGTGAGGAAGGAGTAAGTGGGTGGCAGGGGAGCACCTCATAGAAGCAAGGGGAGGGAGGATGGGAGGATGGGAGGATAGGAGTGTTTGCAGAGGGGAAACCGGGAAAGGGAATAACATTTGAAATGTAAACAAATAAAATATCCAATAAAACAAAACAAATTATTTAAAACTAAATCTGAGAAGATAACAATCCTATTTTGTTGTGTCAAGATAGGACAATTATTTATAAAAAAATATTTTGCCATCTATAATGCAAACACCTTTTATAAGAAGACCTTTCTATTACAGTATTTTAATGTGGGTATAATTTCTAATACTCCAAGTGATGTTTTTAATTAGAGTCAACAAAATGCTTATTCCTTAACAAAATCAGTGAGAGGTTGGCATCTTCAAGTAGTTTTCAGTTACAGATATTTCATGATTTATCATGGGGAAATAGTTAAACAAACTAATTTTAATTAGAAAAGATCATAATTCAAAAAGACATCTAATTCATGGAAGCTAGAGGGCCATCTCTTAAAGAGCTGCTGGTTGTCTCCTGATCATATGGCTACCTGTGAGCTATACCTTGCTACTCCTACACCCAGGCTGAAAGAGCATCTGCCAAATGACTCTGGCCTGGGGAAAAACCAAAGGGGAATGCTGACTGAATCTTTATGATTTTTCAAATTCCATGGAGTATTTGACTTCATTATTTAATGTGGGGCAATGGGCTATGCACAGACAGCCTGGTCTCCAGTCAGGCTGAGGTCTTGAACCTCAGTAGTACCTATGGGTGGTAATTTCCACCTACATGGGACGGTCGAGGTGTTCAATCATGTCTCCTGGACCCCTGGCTCCTGTCGAAGTTACCGCCCCCACAGCCCCCACAGGAGAGGCTCCTGGCTTTCAGTCAGGTAGACAATGTCCCAAGCTTCTGGCCTTCTGGCTAGACTCCTCCACAGTTACCTAGCAACAGCAAGATAGCATCCCACTATAAGAGGGGCTGCTGGACCCTCCTCACTCTCTAAGCTCTCTTACTCTCTAAGTTTTTACCTCTAACTTTAAGCTTTGTTACTCTCTAGTCTTCTCTCTCTCTCTCTCTCTCTCTCTCTCTCTCTCTCTCTCTCTCTCCCTTCTCTCTTTCCTCTGCCTTTCTACAATAAAGATCTAAAACCACAGACTGACTCTGTTCATGAAGGCCCAGACTAAGGACTCTCGTCTGTGTGAGAACCACCCAGTGCCCCCTTTCTTTCCTCTTGCCCTCTCTTCCTGTATCTCCTCCAGGGCCCCTATTTTGTCATCAGCTCCTCCACCATATCCAGTGTGGGATGCTGGAGACTGAGAACCTGGTACTGGGGGCTGCCCCATGTCCAACCCCTGCCCTGTGGAGTCATTGGCTTCACACAGCCAGATGCCCACCTGGGGCTGCATGGAAAGCATCCTCAGTCCTCCTGTGTCCACCTGCCCAGAACTCTGGCCAGACGTGGGCTCTCTCCCTCCCCGATCTTCCCCTACACCCTCAGCACTGCAATTTAACGATGTAAAATACAGCTTGCAAGTGGTTTTTCTTGACTGTATCAGCAGTAAAACATTGTTATATTAAAATAATAATAATAATAATAATAATAATAATAATAATAATAATAATAATAATAAAGGCTGAAGTGATGGCTCAGCAATTAGGTGCAATGTCTGCTTTTGCAGAGGAACCAGATAAATTTCTAGCTCCCAACCTTCTGTAATTCCAGTGTTATGATTGCTATGCCCTCTTCTGGCTTCAGCATGCACTACCAATACATACATGATGCATATCCATGTAGGTCAAACACTCATACACATAAATAAACACGTTTTTTAAATTAAAAAAGTATAAACATTGTCATCATTTTATATACCTGTAAAACAAAGTAAATTTGATTTTATTTTAGTAATAAAAGTATAAACATATCAAGAATGAGATGTTTCAAGTTCAATATTTAACAACTTTGTTCAAATACAACCATTTGTTTAAAGATTATATTGAGTAAACTGCAATGTACAAAGTTAAATCAAATGTCAAAGTAAACAGCAATTCCCTGCTACAGGATATTTGAGCCTGGTTCTAGTTAGGATATGCTCAGCCTTAAGCACACAACTTTAATCCCTTTGGCGGGAATACAGACCAGTTAGTTCTTAGTACTCAACTTTAATCCCACACAATAAAGCTAAAATTAGTTTGTAGAAGAGGTACCCATGTTTGAAAGTGATGACTTATTGAGTGATGACAAAGTGGCAAAACAAAGATTTGACAGAATAGGATGTGCCCAACTCTCATGAGAAGAGAAAGGAAAGGAAGCTACTTAAGGGAGAGACTGACAGTGCCAGGATGAAGAGAGTACAGTACAGGATACAATAGAGTTCATGGCGAGCCTCACAGTATAGTTGAAGGGAAGAGAAGCAGAAAGAGAAAGAGAAGAAGGCGGCAGTTTTACTGGGAAAGTTTTTCAGAAAGAAGAGGAACAGAGAACAAGTTAGGCGCAGGTGAAGACAGAACAAGCCAGGGAATGAGAAGGAGCCAGGGGATCAGGGCAGATTAATACCGTTAGTTTGAGGCCAAGCAGAGCAATTCAGAGGCTGAGAGACAAGCCAGAGGGAGCAAGTCAGCTGTGACAGGAGTTGGAGCCAGAACAGCTGAGTTGAATCAGCCAGCTGGAGTAAAGAAAGAACAAGAGAGGATAGCAAGTCTAAGAGGCAGAAAACGTTCTAAGCCTAGATTAAATTGTACGGAGGCTAGAAGTATCCAGGTTCTAGGCCTAGGTTAGCAGACAGAGGCAAAGAGCGTCCCAGAGACAATAATTACAGCACATGAAAAAAAAGATACTTTTACATTGGTCAGTTGCTGGAAGAAACCCAGGGATCCATGGCTCCAGATACATATGTAGCAGAGGATGGCCTTGTCTGACAACAAAAGGAGGGGAAGCCCTTGGTCCTGTGGAGGTTTGGTGCCCCAGCATAGGGGGATGATGGAGCAGTGAGGCAGAAAAGGGTGGGTGGGTAAGGGAATAGAGTCAAAGGGAAGTAAGGAGAGGGAAGATATGGGATGGGGTGTTGTGGGGTGTAGCCAGGAAGAGAGGTATCATTTGAGATGTAAATGAATGGAATGATTTATTTTTTTTTTTTTAAAAAAGATACTTTTACAGTTCTCAACATGTGGGTTTACAACCCTTTCAGGGTTGAACCCCTGTCACAGAGGTCGCATATCAGATATCCTGCATGTTAGATATTTATATTACAATATATAACAATTGTGGGTAAAATTATATTTATGAAGTAGGAATAAAAATAATTTCATGGTTGGGGGTCATCAGTACATGAGGAATTGTACTAAAGGGTTACAACATTAGGAAGATTGCAAACAGAAATCAATAGTAAAGTCAACGGTATAATTGGATCTTAACTGATAAAATTTCCTAAAACACTTTGCCAGGGAAAGAGAGTCCTGGCAAAGAGTTTTTAACAGGTTCTATATATTTCATATGAAGTCTCATTAACTAAATTAAAGGTAAATTATTAAGATTAGTCTTTACGTAATAAATGAGCAAGGTAGATACAGATTAGCCAGAATGCCTTTTATATTATTTTATTCACAACATACTCATGTATTGAATAACGAATAATTATTTGTCATCACTGTGATGTGAATGTGGAGGGTCAACAAGGCTGCTTCTGGACTAGGTGGTTGTCACTCCCTGAGATGGATGCCCATCCTCTGGAGTTTCAGAATGCCATTGAGGCAGAGAAGCAAGAATTAGGAAGACAGCTATATAGACAAAGAGGGTGGGGTCATATATATCAAAAAAATTCATAAGGAGACACTCACTCTTATGCTGGCCATGAGAACTCAAAGGCCATGAGCTAGAAGTGGCAATGAAAGTCACTCTTCTATAATTGGTCAATAAACATTATTGACATTGTGTTAACTCCACTATCTGATCCTAACTAAACACTAAGCACAGGCAAGTTTTTAAATCATATTTGTTATACACACAAATATACAAATGCTGCTTATGACTCTGCATAATCATTTAGGACATAATATATAAAAAGATGATGATGATGAGACAGAATGCTTACATTGTTCCTTTTTATGGGAGGTGGGATAGCCTAAAAACTTAATATGCTTCACCTCACAGTAATTCTTAAACACAACTCTGTTAGGTAGACAGAAACATTATCTCATAAGTGAGATCATTGGATTCAAATAAATGTGTTAATACTGTCAATACTGTCCATCAGTTCTGAATAGAGCATACACAAATGACAATGCTCTGATATATGTGATACAATATTCCTCCATTTTGAACTGCTTTATATTTCTCGATTTTGTTCAGTTTCATTGGTAGAATTTTGAAAATTTCTGATATATTTGTCCATAGATGTGTTGGTTTGTATTTCCTCATATTGTTATCTATGGGCCCATGCAATATCCTTTGCTAACTGAACTAAGAAAATAATTACTTGGCTAATCAAAACTGTGTAATTAAATGGACAATATTTATACATTTCTCAAACTGAAAGGGGATCAAAATTCCTGAATTTGTTTGATCTAAAAATCTCACTTGTCTATTTCAAATAAATAAAACTCTCCTTTACTAGAAATAGAATAATAGATAATTCTATTGGTTCTATTGTTAGATAATAATTAAAGCTGAGATTCTATCAAAACACAGGAAAAAGTTAAAAGGAATGCTATTTGTTTAATAATGGATTCCTGCAGAGATATATGCAGAATAAAATTATGCCACTGTATAAAAGGTTAAATGGATACTTGAGGTTAATGAATCACATATTAAGACCAAAGATGCAGGAAAGGAACAAGATAAAACTATATTTAATAATTTTATTTAACAACTGAAGATATTTTTGTATGGTACTCTTTTGTTTGTGGTAACAACTTTTGATGAAGTTTAAATTCCCAGAATATAAACTATATTATGTCTGACCCAAGAAAGTGACATTTTCTATAAGAAATTCCCAATGAATCAAACATAAATTCCTTAATTAACATTAAAATTAAATTTTAATTTAAAACACCCACTTGAGCCATCTGTCAGAAAATCAATATCTTTGTGAGTTTTGCAAAATCAATACATGTTATTTGGATTAACTATTATCCCTTTTAATTTTTCTACTTCCTTTTGAATGCTCTGCAGTGTGTTTTCTATTCATTTCATTGTCTTCATAGTGACCTTTCATAATTCATGTAGGACCTCCATACTTTTCAGAGCACCTCTTAAAATCTATCTTAATTCTACTTTGCTCATCCAGCACGAGATGTTCCCCCAATGACACTCTCTTAGATTGGTGATGCCATTCCTTCTCCTATGATTCCCCAGGCCTTATCTCACCATCACCTTTTCCCACCTTAAAATCAAGATTTCCCCAGCTTTCTAACTATTTCTTCAAAAAATTCAGCAATCCATTAAGTAACAAACAAATAAAAAAAGATTATTAAGCCGAATTGTTTTCCTAATCTTGATTTTTCACAAGCATTTGAGTCATCTACCATTTAATAAGAGATAGCCGAAAGAGTGTAAGAGACAGAATGGGTTGGGGTGTTGTGAAATCTTGTTTTCTGGACATGACATGGTTATTGCACAACACAGTTCTTAGTAGCTGTGGTTACCTTCAAAAGACATGCACAAGATCAAACTGGTCAAAATGCCAGAAGGGATTGGCGAGGAGCTCAGTAACCTTTAAACCCAAAAGGAGCTATTGGTAGTTGGTTATGGTCATGAGAGGAAAAGTCATTTTTATTTGGAGAGGATGGCCACTGTTAGGTTGACTATGTATCAGTGGGCAATACTCATGTGCATATGAGCAACACTAATTGGATGAGTTTTTTTGAATATACTGAAAAATAAAAATAAAAAAGAGAACATAAATTTGAGAGGGGGTATATGTATTACAGAGGGATTAATGGTCAGAAATGGAACTGGAGGATAGATATAAGCACAATTTATTACATATATATATATATATATATATATATATATATATATATATATGAAAATATTCTTATAATAAAATTATTGTCATTAAAAACAAATGTAATTTTATTTCATATTAATTACCTACTTACTAAAGTTATTATTTTTCTTATAAAGACAAGGAATATGTAAAACAATAACACAAAATAGAATATAAAATAGAATAGCTCTTTTGAAATTTTTATGAAATATAGGGTAGTATTTCTCTTCAGAACTATTAATAGATTTCTTAATATGCATTGTAAGGTGGGCTAATTAGTAACAATACAGAAATAAACAAATTATTTTTCCTCTAATAACTTGTAGTGTATTTTTAAGTCTTAACAGAAAGTAGAATTAAGAAGTATGCTGTTATTTTTCTACAGTATTTTAATATGTGTAATAGACACTAGGTTGTTAGATTGTTTTTTGATTTTTGTGGGGTTTTTTTGTGCCTTTAAGTCATATATAATATATCTATATTAATGTTAGTAGCTATTTGCAAATCTATGTAGATAAAAACCAAGCTGAGAGCTGTTTTATAATGCATTATCTACAAAGTGGACAGTCAGAGCAGAGTGCAAAATGATGAAGAAGACTCTGAATTTCTAATATTTTCTGATGGTAATCATTTTTATTCCAGACCCCTTCTAAGTGAGAAATATGATTCATTGTTGACAGCAGTTAGCTTCGGTCACCATACTTCAAAGCATCACTAAGAAAGGCTAACCCAGCTTTTTTTTTTTTTTTTTTTTTTTTTTTTTTGGTTTTTGTTTTTTGAGACAGGGTTTCTCTGTATAGCCCTGGCTGTCCTGGAAATCACTCTGTAGACCAGGCTGGCCTCGAACTCAGAAATCCGCCTGCCTCTGCCTCCCAAGTGCTGGTCTACAGAGTGAGCTCCAGGACAGCCAGGGCTACACAGAGAAACCCTGTCTCAAAAAAACCAAAAAAAAAAAAAAAAAAAAAAAAGAAAGAAAGAAAGAAAGAAAGAAAGAAAGAAAGAAAGAAAGAAAGAAAGAAAGAAAGGCTAACCCTCTCCTTCATGTTGATGAGAGGACAGCTTCCTGAGGATGATGGAGATGTTTTCCCAAACTCTAAATAAAGCTAGGAAGTTGATGATAAATATTCATTTGGGGTATACATTTAACAGTAATTCCAATTAAAACTACTACAGTAGATAAAGACTCTGGAAGGGGATGTAAGAGGGCAGAATTAAACAGAGAAAAAATGATAAGAAAACAGAAGCAGATGAGTAAAGAACCAATTCAAAAACTGGAACAAGTGAGTTAAGGCAGCACATCTTGTAAGTACACAGTACTGTTCTCGTGACCTCAATTTCTAACCAATGGAGGAACTCTGTTCAAACGTTCAGAAACTCTGTACTAATGCAGGTCTGTATATGTGCTTTGATTTCTATCCAGTTTTTTTTTATCCAGATTTTAATCCAGTCATTGAGCAGCCCTCAGTTTTTCATGCTTTTGTAATAGACAGATACAAAAAGGAAGAACAATGCATAAACATGCAGAGATTTTCCACTCTTTTTCTCTGATCTAACAGAGAAATCAAGATAGATTGTTTTTCACTTAACAAATAAGGAAACTAAGTGACTGAAACCTTAAACAGTATGTCTGGATATGTGGGGGAGTCACAGTAGGGACTGATTCATTATGACTCTCTGAATTATTTTCTCTGATTATTGCAAATTAATTTTGGTCTTTTGGAAGATCCTAAATTGCCACACCCAGTTCAAAAACACAAATAAGCAGTTGTTGGGGCTAAGAAAGAAAGAATTAAGTTCAAAAGGCCTTACTTTGCCTGATATAATTCAAACTGTTATATCTTGACTTATAAATGAGGAAACGATGTGAGAGAGAGGACCCAAAAATCCTTCTAGAGAAATGTTAGAGCGCCAAGGGATGGAGCTTGTACATCACAGAACAGGTAATCTAAACTGGCTTGCTGTTTGTGTGCTTGAGAGACCCCGTTGCTCCTGGGATTCCTGTAGATTTCCTCCCAGGTGCACATAAGCCCAGATCTTCTGTGACTGTAGGGAATGGCTAGTGCTGCCCAGAGACACTGCATGCCTACTTGCTGGAAAGAGACACATTGAGGTTTACAAATCTGAAAATAAAAGCCTGGCTTTCACTGAGCAACACAAAAATCTGCTATAGAATGTCCCTTATGCCTCAATTCTGGCATCCAGCCCAGCACAGGGGAAGGGCCAGTTGATGCTTCTGAAGAAGGACAAAAGGCTCCACCACCCCTAGAATTGTTCAACTGCTTTTTATAGTCTGCTTTATTCTTAGCTTGTTTATTTGCTAGGGCGGTTAGAAAAATCTTTAAAAACTTAGAAATGTTGAAGAATTCTCAGTACTCCTACTCAGGGATACAGGCTGCTAGCAAATCTACAGTGCCTGAGCTCTGACCTTCCCACATTGTTTTCTCAGCCTTCCTGCTTTTGTATTGAGAGTGCATGGTAAACTTACACAGCTCAGTTATGCAGACAAGGCTTCCATTATATTTCTAATCCACAATGGAAGGGATTAAGCTATCAGCATTCTCTCCTCACCTGTCCACATTTCCCTTAACAAGAATTTAAAACAAGTTAAGGAAAAAAAAAGAAAGAAAGCAGACATTATACATTTACAATAACATGGCCTGAGAGGACCTACCATAGAAAATAATAACTGTAATATAAATTAGAATTATAATTGCCATAATTACTATTAAGGAAAATCCCTTTATTTTACTGAAACTCTGAATGTTTTACACTACATGTCTCTCTCAAAGATATGTTTGGATAATGAAACACTAAGGTGAATTACTTGATTTCTTTGCATCCTTTATATTGCAAAGGAGATAACCAGCGCTGCTGTGTCCAGGCTCTGGTCTTCCTGCTCTCCCTGCTTCCTGTCCCTTCTATGAATCTCTCCCAGTTTCATGCTAACTCTCATGGTTCTACCTAGTATGTGTCCCTGGCTGGTGAAGGCAGGGCCACAGAGGCATGTCACATTGTCTTGGGTGCTTATGAACTTAGCCAGGTGTCTCTGTTCTAATAAGCCCACAAATCTAGTGTTTCACCTTGGGAAAATACCAATATGAAGACAGCATAGGAGAGTATCATTTACTGAGGCCCACTTAAGTGATTAAGCATCAAATCGAAAAATATTTTCTTGCTTAGCCATTAGCTTCTATATTTACACACACACACACAAAAATGTTCTACTCCCTTGAAGAAGACTGCCTTGGGACAACAGATATCATCTATTTTATTTATTTTTAGTAATTTACACACACACACGCACGTGCACATGCACACATGCTCACACAAGCTTTCTATGCTTGTCTGTCTGTAAGTACACTATATGTCTATGCATACTTATGGAGAGCAAGACAGGGCACCAAAACTCTCAGAATCTGAGCTAGAGATCATTGTGAGCTACTATGTGGGTCCTGGAACCGAAAGAGGATCCTCTGCAAGAGCAGAAATAATTACTGAGTTATTTCCAGCCCCAGATATCATCTTTTTGAGATTTTATTTTTATTGTATATATATATGAGTGGTCTTCCTGCTTGTTTATGTGCATGCAGTGCTCATAAAGGCTAGAAGATGGCAACATCTGTGAGCCTGGAGTTAAAGATGGTGGTAAAATGCCACTTGGGTGTTGACAATCCAAGATGGGTCCTATGAAAGACTAGTCAGTGTGTACCTACTCATTGAGCCATCTCCCCAGTTCCAGATACCATCGTCTTTATTGTGGATCACAAGACCAGGATGGGGAAACTTTAGACTCTAGACCTTACACTATAAACACTGAAATGGAAAACCTAAGAAATAGGACACAAAAATATATTTAAAAGTAAATATTCCTCTCA
The DNA here is from genome assembly GCF_000001635.26 of Mus musculus. NCBI lineage: Eukaryota > Metazoa > Chordata > Mammalia > Rodentia > Muridae > Mus > Mus musculus. The sequence goes on along the minus strand of NC_000074.6, from coordinate 54,920,925 downwards.
TTATGCATTCTAAATTCTCACTATGCCACCAAGAGTATGCTCATATCATTAGGGACAATCCTGTGTATGTGCCCATCTGTGTGTGCATGTCTTTCTGTGGGGTAGGGAGGCACTATATCTGAACCCAACTGAAAAACAGGGTTACAGAGATCTCAAGAAGTATTAACATAAATTATGTAATAAAATAAAATGACATCCACTAATTAGCCCTATATTCATAACAAAGAAAGAAAGATACATAGTCTTCAAGTATGTGAAGAAGAGAGTAACAACAATAGATGTATCTAAACTTTCTAATTCTCCACAATTACTGATTTTGCTAGTATACAAAAGCGTTTACTTGGTGTGGTACTAAGGATTCCTTATAAGACCTTGCACATGCTAGACAATTTCATGTCAGGAAAATTAATTTAAAATCTTATTAACTTCCCAAAATCATGTATTTAAAACTAATATACCAACATTTACTACTAGAATAAAATGTACCATTCAACTACTATGTCCACATTATATATAATTATTTAAATAAATTAGATGATATATGTGATTATGATTGCATAAAATCCTATTAATTATATAATTAGACATAATTTAATAACATACACTTAACATTTATGGGAATGTATTTATTTTATTAATTTATATATTAATTAATGTACATTACTTAATAACATATGTAACATATATGAGAATTCATATATATATATGTGTGTGTGTGAGTATGACACAACCATGTACACAGAGCTAGACATTCGTAACTTCGTAGGCGTGGGAACAGGAAATGGGTCCTGTCATATACACACATACTTGTTATCCTGCCTCATCTATCCTTTTTTGGTTTAATTTACCAGCTCTCCTGCTGAATAATAACAGCTCTATCCATCATGTATTCCTGGGTGTTTTTGTAAGGAATACATACACATACACACAGAGGGAAGGAGGGAGGAAGGGAAGGAAGGAGGGAGAGAGAGGGAGAGGAAAGGAGGGAGGGAGAGAGAGAGAGAGAGAGACTAACATTACAGGTATAGAGACAGGAAAGGTGTGCTGTATATGTAAGTACTTTCCAATAGGAGTCCACAGCACATGCTGACCTACTACCCTCTACTAAACATTTGATTTTTTTCTGACACAAGATAGTTCCTTTTTCTAACACTTCAAGCTCTCTATGCTTTTATGAACAGCCCTCCCTTGACTGAGACTATTCACCTTTGCATAAAGCAATCTTCATTACTCTTCACTGAGTTCCACATTACTCCTCAGATGCATCCTTTAGCTCATTTTCTCACATAGCTAATAACTTTGAAGTATGTTACCTGTCAGAAATTAGTTTAGTTTATAGAGAAAAATTAATCCAAAAGAGATTTAAAAAAGATCTTTCGTGTCTTAGAGCTTATATGCAAACACCAGCCAACAACTTTGAGTGCATTAATGATATTATATAATATATTACATTCTACAGATATTGATATAAAATAATAGAATAAAATATATAATTTTGTGAACAATGTCTTATAGCAGACTGGTTAAAGAAGGTAGCATCAAAAATTCACACTCAAATAAATATTTGGTAAAAGTGCAGATTCTGGCCATGGCAGTAATTAGAGGAAGCCATTCCAAGTAGAAACACTGCAAAAAAAAATCTTAATATGGGAATGTGTTAAACATTCTGCTTAGACAGAATGGAACTCATCATGGTTTTATCAAGAGCATAAAGAGAATAGGGTCGAATCCACTGTCTCCTGCAGGAGATACGTTTCTACCTGGAGCTCCGCCATTAAACTACCTCGTGTACTTACATCAAGACGGTCTATTTGTGATTTTTGGGTGCACGTCGAATTGGGAACAGAGTGGGGGTTTCCCCACTAGGTTCTTTCATTTGGAGGCCCCAGTGAGATCTGCGTGACACCCAGGAACCCCGAAAGACCCCTTAGAGGTACGTTTGTTTTTGTGAGTCTTACATGTTGTCTGCCATCTAAGTGTGGCACCACTAAATTTGTGTCTTGGTTTTTCAGTTCTGAGATTGTGGATTTGTGTCTTGGTTTTTCAGTTCTGAGATTGTAAATTTGTGTCTTGGTTTTTCAGTTCTGAGATTGTGAATTTGTGTCTTGGTTTGTGAATTTGTGTCTTGACTTTTCAGTTATGAGATTGTGGGTTCAAGTCTCACCTCGTGTCTTGGTTTTACAGTTCTGGGATTATGGGTTCAAGTCCCACCTGGTGGGTTCAAATCCTACCTGGGTCGCCAGTTCTGGTACTCTGTACTCTGGCAGCTGCCACTGTTGGCTGTAAGGACCCAGTAGCCACGGGAGGGAGACATCCAGAAGGCCCCGCAAGCTGCGACCCCTGGAAGAAGTTCCAAGGGTGAGGGACAGTCAAAAAGTTCTGACTGTCATCTGGCAGAGTGAGGAACAAGTGTGCTTAGATACTGGAGTCTTTTTTTCTCTCTCTCTCTCTCTCTGTTACTGTCTTGTTTCTGTTGTGTTTTTCGTCATGGGACAGACTGAGTGTGTGTCAACCCTTTGTCTCTGACCGTGGACTTGGGCTGACATTGGGACAGAATTTGTCAGTGGTAGTTAAGAAAAACAACTCAGGTGCTGTTTTCCTGCGAATGTGGCACTCCTGACTGCTTGAGGAGGTTGGGATGCAGCCGCAAGGCTGGACTGGGGACTTCCGGCTTCAGCAATGGCGGTGGTGGCATGCAGCTAGGGCCTTGGCAGGGGCAGCGAGCAAGTTGTGAGACGCTGATGGTGAGTGCGGGTACCGGCAGAGGGAAGGCACTACATGGGAAACCATGGCGCAGGGGGAGAACACCAACGTTGAGGTTTCCCCGGGACAACTGCCCCACCACTGCCACACACCGCAGCCCGCAGGATGGACAAGAAAAGAAGACGGGCGAGGCCTGCAGAGGCCCCATGCAGGCCCTGCCTGGCTCCCTAGAACCTGCCACAGCTGGGGAGGAGCCTACTAGAGTAGCTGCCTCTGCCACCTTCCCCCACACCCGAGTGCTGGTTCCTCCCGCGCCCCCCCCCCCCACCCCTGACCCCAGGCCCCACCTCCGCAGGACTGATGGATGAGAAGAGGAGCAGGACACTGTGGGAGTGGCCAGCCAAGAATGCAGGGAGTTCCCTGGCTTCTTCTCATTAATTATGTTCCCCTTTCCCCCACATCCCACCTGCCCATCTTCAGGCTTTGACAGTACCAGAGTGCCTCTTGTTAACAGAAAAAGTGCTTTAACTTTGAGATATCAGTGGCACGGTGCAGCCAGCTGTGAGAGCTGCCTTCCCTTCCCTGCCCCAAATGTTTTCTCTTCTAGGGCAGCCCCATCCTAAGCTGCTAACCAAAGAGGGAGACATCCGCCCACTTAAAAACTCTTGTCCCAGGTACAGAGCACCTACGAGTCTAATCACCAGGGTCTGACAAATGTGTATAGAGGTCTAGAAAAAGGTGAGCTTAGACTGTAAGGAAGAGCAAAGCTTCAGCAGACTCAGGAGAGATAGATGACAGTGAAAACAGAGATGAAAGAGATTAGAGAGGTCTGAGATGAGAGAGATACTCTGAATGAGAAATATTTAGAGGAAGAACCAGTAAGTAAGAGACAAGCAAGAGGAAGAGTTGAGGAAACATGAGGCTGACAAAGACAGAGACCAGAGTCAGAATCAGAGATGTGCAGTGAGGCAGACTAGAACCCAGCAAAGTGGCACATGCTGATAATGCTAACACGTAGAAATGATCTGTAAGGAACAGGGAGCCAGGGAATTAAAAAGGATAAGAAAATAGTACCTGGCAACTACAGAAAGCTTTTGGGCTAAAGATCAATGTGTTTACTGTAAAGAAAATGGGCACTGGGTAAGAGACTGCCACAACAAAAAGAAGAGGAGGCCCCCTTATGACCAAACCCTTCACCTGTTCGTGGCTAAAAGTAAAGAGATAGTAAAAGGGGTGCTAACACAGAAGCTGAGTCCTTAGAGGAGGCCAGTGGCATACCTGTGGAAGCAGCTAGAAAAGAGACTGTGTTTCATATTCCTCCACCGACCAGTTCAAAACAAATTAGGAAAGCTCCTAGGCACTGTGAACTTTTGCAGATTGTGGATTCCAGGTTTTGGAGATAAACAGCCCTTCATATAGAGAAATAAAGAACAACAGGCCTTGGATGCCATTAAGACTGCCCTAATGTCAGCCCCAGCTTTGAGCCTCCTAGATGTGACTGAGAACAAAGGTATTACCAAAGAGGTTCTTACTCAGAGATTGGGGCCCCGGAAAAGACTTGTGGCATACTTGTAAGAAATTGAACCTGGTGGCTGTAGGATGGCCTGCTTGTCTGCACATAGTGGCTTCTGGTCAAGGACACAGACAAATTGACTCTGGGACAAAACTTGGCGCATGACCTAGAAAGTGTGGTCTGTCAGGTCCCCTGACCGATAGACACATTATCAGAGCTTTTGGTTGACTGAAGGAGTGACCTTCGCTCCCCCTGCTGTCCTCAATCTCGGCACCCTACTGCCTGAGACTTCACCTACTCATCACTGTGCTGACACGAATGGGAGTAGCCTGGAGGTTGAAGGTAAGCGGAAGGCAGGGACAGCAGTACAGTGGTGAACAGAAAGCAAGTGATCTAGGCCAGCAGCCTCCCTGAAGGGACATCGGCCCAAAAAGCTGAACTTATGACTTCGATATAAGCTCTATAAATGGCAAAAGAGAAATCTACACTGACAGCAGGTATGCTTTTGCCACTGTATGGAGCAATATACAAACAAAGAGGGCTGTTGACATCTGCAGAGACATACCTAAGATGCTGTGGCTAAAGAAAATCACATGGCAGATCTAACCGCCAAACAGGCAGCCCAAGGAGCAATGATCCTGGCAGTCAAGGAGCCTAAAGATTATTATGATGTCAGAGAGAACAGCTTTAGATACACCCCTGAGCACTATCAAGTTATGGACATTACTTGACCCACCTGGGGGCCAAGAAATTAAAAGGTGTGGTTAGGTCCTTTGACTACTATGTTACAGGACTCTCTGACTTGGCAGAAGAAATAGTCAAAAGCTGCAAGGCCTGTGCCATGACTAATGCAGGATACTCCATGTATATACTCCTGAGAAGAGGCTCAGGGGCAACTGGCCTGAAGCCTACTGGGAGGTAGATTTTATAGAATTAAGCCAGCTAGATATGGCAACAAGTACTTATTCGTGTTTATAGACACCTTTTTCAAGGTGGATAGAAGCTTTTCCTACCAGGACTGAGACGGCTAATGTGATAGCCAAGAAGATCCTAGAAGAAATCTTCCCAAGGTTTGGGATACCCAAGGTAATCAGGTCCAATAATGGACCTGCCTTTGTTGCCCAGGTAAATCAGGGACTGGCCAAGATATTAGAGACTGATTAGAAGTTACATTGTGATACAGGCTCCAAAGCTCAGGACAGGTAGAAAAGATGAATAGAATTCTAAAAGAGACCTTGACAAAATTAACCATAGAGTCTGGCGCAGACTTATTGCTCCTTCCCCATGCCCTATTTAGAACTGAAAATACTCCCTCTTAATTCAGGCTTACTCTTTTTAAAATCCTTTATGGGGCTCCCATGGCCATCACTGTCTTAAATGATGTGTTTAAACCTACATGTTGTTGTAATAATAATCTGTATGCTAAGTTAAAAGGCTTGCAGGTGGTGCAGAAAAAAGTCTGGTCACAACTGGCTACAGAGAACGAGCCAGGTACCCCAAAAGACATCTCACCAGTTCCAGCCAGAAATCTGATCTACATACACCTACATCATGCCCAGACCCTCAAGCCTCACTAGAAGGGTCCCTGCCTAGTTCTGTTTACTATCCCTTCTTATTCTGTTTTTGTTCTTATAGATGATTTCTATTCTCCACATAGAGATATAGACTTCTAAAATTCTAAGATTAGAATTACTTAGTAGAAGAAGAGAGGAATGAAAGAAAATAAAACTTGAGACCTGTGATTCATGTAATTTATGTCAAATAGCCCAAAGAGTTGTTTGTGAGCTTTGAAACCTGGGGCTGAGAACATAGCAGAACAGGCTAGGACATGCCTGGGCAGGCCCATCGTTAAGACATTCCTGAGGCTGCTTGGCCATAAAGATAAAGAGAATGACATGTCCAGACTGGCCCGGCGCCTCCCTATCTCCTGTCCTTCTGACCTAAGTTAAATGTTATCTGCATGTACAGCCTGCTGATGTTTAAATGAACCAGTCATGTGAAACCACGCCAATTCCTATTCCAGCCCCAGACCCTTTTCTATAAAAACCCCCAGCTTTCAAGCCACGTGGTTGAATCCACTGTCTCCTGAGTGAGATACGTTTCGACCGGGAGCTCCGCCATTAAACTACCTCGTGTACTTACAAAAAAAAAAAAAAAAAAAAAAAAGAGGAGAATAGGATATGGCATCAGAACGGCTAGGGAGCATGAGCATGTCATGTTTAGTTTTGAGAATCAAATGAGAATCTTAAGTTGAAAAGTGACATAATCACATTTATTTAAATTGATCATCAGGTAAAGAGAAATTGATCATCAGTAAGAGCTCCCTTAAGGCGTTCTTGTACATGCTTCCTGTGGTTTGTGAATATTTTACTTATACAGCAAATGGGATTTTGGAGACAGGATTAAGTTAAGGGTTCTGAGGATGGGCAGTTTATCTAGGTAAGTGCAGTATCACCACAGAGTGTTTCCTCAGAGGAGACCTGGGTCAGAATAAAAGAGGGGGTGACAACTACCATAGCTACAGTCTGATGTCAGACCATAAGCGCCATTTGACTCTGTGGCTGACAAAACTGTAAGACATTATTCATGTTTCAAAATACATATGTTAGTTGATTTATATTAACAATATTAAACTAAGAGCAATATGATTTTTAAAAACTAAAATTGGAGTTGGAGATTGTTTTTATTGTCCTCATTTTAAGAAGCATCTTTGCTTTTTTTGAGCCAATAATTAACATACATATCTAATGTACACTAATGGATATCTTAAAATGCCCAATCTTCAGGATTTTAAAAACCTTATTGGGAGAAAAATTTTAAAAGATTGTAAAGTTTAGTGTTTTTATTTGAAGGCTAAGAACACTTGTCCAAAATCAACTGGAAATTAGTCTATAAAAAGCAAAGCACGGCAGATAAACCTACTCAAAAATCTTATTTCCATGACAACAGAAAGAGAGCATTAAAGGGTCAGTACACCTCTGCAATGTGTTGTGAAAACATTCAGTCATCTCAAATATAGCTCAGAAAAGCTGTAACTCTTTATATACATGCTAAATTCTAATGACATGTGAACAAATGAAGGCAGTTTGTACCCCTTTAGCCAGAAGGGGGACAAGCTACTCTCTGCTAATAATTGCAAGCAGGTTTTATACTTGTTCTGATAGATGCAAAAATAAAATATAAAGCATTTCATGCAAAAAATACGTTATATCTCCTATAACTATAACTCAATTAATCATTTAAAAAATCTGGTAATCATATTAATTTTAGTTAATGAGTATTGTTTATAAATATAAATGTCACTATAATAATTTTTTAAAATTAAAAGAAATCTATGGAATTCTATGATATGAGATAAATATACTCAGTTCTGGAAAGGAAAATGTTGAAGATTTGGGCTTAGCATACAAAAAAATACTTAAGAATTATTTTGGAAAAATAGCGTTCCTTCCTTATGGTAACAGCAATGTTTGCCCAGAATTCATTTTGGGGAATTATGCTTTCAAGACTTCCTAAACTTTAAAAAAAAAAATTCCCCAAAAGCAAATTTAATGCTAGATGATGGGAGATAAATTTGACTGTGCTATTTAAAGTGATCTGTATCACACTACTGTAGTCTGAAGGTGTTATTATGTAATAGAATTTTGTCTTCGCAGCAACCCTCTATGATGTGGAAGGGCAGATACTCCTGACATTTCCCAGCAAGTAAGGTGTTTACAATCCCTACAAGCTATGTGCTCTTAAAAGAAACAGATGCACTTATTTATGTAGTCAGATCTTTAATATATAGCATCATGTTATAGTCCAATAATCTCTGCTATATAGTAATTACATTAGGTATTTAAATGTAAATGTGTAAAGCTTCCTGCTTCTTAGTCATTGTCTTTAAACTGTTACTTATTTCTTGCAATTACTTAGCCTGAAGATGAGATAGTAAAAATAAACTACTTAATGTGACCTCATGTGTCACATGACTTCATAATGAGACCCATCCCACAATATTTTTGTACTATTTTATGTCAAAATATAGCACTTAAGATCCATGAGCCAAGACATTTTTCCTTTTTGGCTTTAAATATGCAGAGATATAATACAAATAGTCACAAAACTAAAATAGTTACTCGAGCTCAAAATAGAAGATGTTTTTAGTTAAAGACAAAGAAATAGCATATTCCCATTAACACTAAAAGAAATTAAGAAAGTTTCCCTGAGAAACTGGGCTATTGATTTTCATTGGAAGGTCCACAATCAATGTGTCCTAAACAAATACCTGATGTCCAGTTAAGAAGAGGATTCTGCAGTGAAACATCATTATTTTTTACTTCCATATCTGATTCCCATCATAATTCCTTCTTGCCTACCTTCAATTTCTTGTACTTTCTCAAGTGGTTGTTGAAGCAGTATGACTATAATTATGTATTACTAAGAAAACTATTACTGTGGAGGTATGATTTTTGTTGTAATTCAAGGCCTTCATAGTCTCAGATAGCAGCCTATTTTTCCCATATGAATAACTTTCTATTTACCCCTGAGAGCAGATTAACCCCCACTATCTATTGCTTCTGGGCGAAATTAGATAGATAATTTCTTAAGTGGAAAGCCCCAGATTTCTTACTTTTCATTTTGCTTCTGAGTTCTAAAAGTCTTACAGTCTTCAAAGCCAAACATGTTACATAAGGACCTTCAAGTGAAAGGCCAAACTAAGGTGTCATTAGTGCTTTCAAGTGATTTGAAATTTCAGTTGCACTTCCTGAGTAGAGCCACAAACAATGAGAATGAAATCCTATATTTATGTAGAGGGAGTGATTCAAAAGTAGAGCTCTTCTGTATTTTGCTGGAGGCCTGGGCTTTGACACCAAAACCAACAGAGAAGGACAGAAAGCCCTGTATTATCTGGGATGATTTTGGAAAATTACCATTCCATTATAGCTTCAATATTTTCATTAATATATATAAAATAATATATTCACACTATATCTACTATGGAAGATCATTCTAAAAATTTTAGAGATAATGCATGCAATACTTTTGATATGTATCTAATATGAAATAATAAACTTGTGATTCAGTATCGAATAAACAAAACCACCTAATAAGTGTAGTTGCTAGATTTATTAAGTGAAGAAAAGTTGTGATAATAGTATTCTGTTTCTCAGTAGATCTTAATAAAAGCAGTATCTATACATAAATGAAAAATAAAAAAATGATGAGAAAATAGACTATACATTCTTACAAGAGAAAATGATAAACCACTCAATTTTACTTTCAGATATTTTGTTGTTCAACTGAAGAAGGTAGTTGAACTACCTGAAATATTTATGCATGTGTCTTAGTCAGGGTTTCTATTCCTGCACAAACATCATGACCAAGAAGCAAGTTGGGGAGGAAAGGGTTTATTTGGCTTACACTTCCACATTGCTGTTCATCACCAAGGAAGTCATGACTGGAACTCAAGCAGGTCAGAAAGCAGGAGCTGATGCAGAGGCCATGGAGGGATGTTCTTTACTGGCTTGCTTCCCCTGGCTTGCTCAGCCTGATGTCTTATAGAACCAAGACTACCAGCCCAGAGATAGTTCCACCCACAAGGGGCCTTTCCCCCTTGATCACTAATTGAGAAAATGCCTTACAGTTGGATCTCATGGAGGCATTTCCTCAACTGAAACTTTCTCTGTAATAACTCCAGCTGTTTCAAGTTGACACAAAACTAGTCAGTACAGCATGGTAGTTATTTCTAAGTATTAAAAAAAATTATTTCAAAACATATGACTTATTTTGTCAATATGTGTGGGAATCACAAGACAAACGTATTTTCTATATGAAAGAAAAAGCCATGGTTTTCATGTTAAAGTGCTATTATTCTGGTAATAAATCCATGTGTTCCTTATTCTTCCAAACCTTGCTCAGGTGGGCCTTTTGGACTAATTACAGTCAATCATGTATAAGCACAGGGCACATGTGTTTCTTCTGGGAAAGGTGAGAATTTTTATGGTTTTTTTTTTTTATGAGTTTAAATGTTGAAGGCAGTGAAGCCTTTGCATACATTGTTCTAAGTTGAAAGTGGGGTACAGTTCCATTCTGTCTAGTATTATATACCAAATTATGAACTAGAGACAACCTTTTGATATCTCAAAACTGTAATATTTGAGAGGTAAATATGATTTCAGTATAATATAGACTGCTATGCTTAGTAGTTAATATAGAGATGGTTTCAATGACAATAAAATGAAAATAATAGCCACACCCAAATAAGACTAATAACTACAATTTAGTATTTGGCCATTTCACTATCTGCTTTTCATTTGAAAAATTTACAGTAGATCACATTATGATTCCCACACAGAGTCATTGTCTCAAAAGAAATAAGAGACACTAGCATTCACAATGAAACATAGTATAAGGTATAGAGAAGTATAAATTAACTCCGTGAAAAGGAATGTGTGTTCTGGTAGAAGATTTCTGAGAAGAGGTAGTCTATGACAAAGGGCTTGAAGAATTAGGTGCATTCGGACACAAATGAATATGAATAGTGATGAACATATGGCAAAAGAGAAGCTAAGATGAGCACAGTCACTAATAGAGAACTTGTTGGATGAGTCTGGGAAGGATGGAAGATTTAGAAATGTTAGATCATCACCAAGTTGCCATGCACTTTCCTAAGGCATATCTGCATAAGGTAATAACTCTGACAACTACTGGATAAAAGATTTGTAGAGAACTTTAGGAACTTCCTTCAATGTGACAGAAAACAACCTTAAAGGACAGAGACAATCTTCGATCAGAAGGACACGAATCTTTAGCATTTTAGCTATGAGAGAGAAGGTATAAAGGCATGCCAATAAAAAAGTTTGTTATAATACATCCCATAGGATGTAAAAACTGAGTAAATTGGTATAGGCAGAGAGTGACATTTGAAATGTAAGAGAGAATAAATGTAACATTTTTGTGAACACATTGAAACGATTAAAGAAAGAAAATTCTATATATTACAAGGAGAAGGGAGTACATATGAATCCAAATAATCAAATGAGGTCATCAAAGAGGAAAGTTTTGATATTAAAGAAGAAACATATTTTGGGTAAGACAATTATATATTACATTGGCTTTAACAACTCACATAACAATTGAAAATGTGTAAATCAGCAAGCCTGGGAGAAATTTACTTACAGCTGGAATAGTTACATGGTCTATGGTAGGATTCTTTAGTATGCCCATGAATCTTAATACTTGTATTTCTAATGCATTAAAACAAGTAATTTCATATAAAATAAATCTATTGCTATATAGTTAAAGGAACATGTACAGGACATATGGAAGATAACATGTGTGTGAATAAAAGAAATACTATTTTTCATATAAATAGCATATATGAGCTAGGTCACTGTATGGAGACTTCCTCTTCATAACTTACTTCCAATAGCTTTTTCAATTTGAAATATATCTCTCCAGACAGAGAACATAACTGTAGCCCTTTGTTTTCTTGAGACTTTCATCTCCCAATTGATAGACAACTCCTGATCAATTGAAAGGATTATGTTGGAATATATTGGTTTCGCTGAAGAGGAGTCCTTAGGTTTCCCCCTTAATTTTAACAGGTATCAAGAGTGTAGTACCTTTGGAGATAGATAGATAGATAGATAGATAGATAGATAGATAGATAGACCGACAGACATAGATAGATACATAGATACACAGATAGGTAGAAGATAGATAGATAGATGATATATGTAGATAGATGCATAGATACATACATAGAAAGATACATTCATACATGCATACATACACACATACATACATACATACAAACATACATACATACATACATACATACATACATACATACATACAGGTAGACAGAGTCTTTTGTACTCAGAAAAATCTGAAAGCTTTGGTAATGTGAAAATATTAATCAAATGCCATCTATTAGTATAGCAAGATGGAAATCAGAGAATAGATGTACACTATTTCAAAGCAACTTATGGGATGAAATATGGTGAAGTGCCTAGGTAAATACTCAACAAAAATTGTCATTCCTTTTGGTAATACTGTCTGCCAATGGGCTGTTCAGTTATTGAGGTGTCACATTTCTCCTCTGGATTAAAGCTCTCTTCAGGAGACCCAGGTCCTGCAAAAGCTTACAGGGAATTTCAGATGACTGTGCTAGTTCTCTTGCTTTGGTGTTCCCCATTGTTAGCAATTTAAAGGAATATTTCAAATCACTTAGGGTCAGAGAGATTAAAGCACTTAAAATAGATTATACTTCTATTCCTCACAGCGAATACATATTTAGAGTGATTATTACAACTCAACTCACAAAATTAAAATGACGGTTTGGGATTTTTTGGCATATTATAAAAAATCTTAGCTTAATGCTAAGTTTAAAAGAAAAGAGCTAACAAAAAAGCCTTCCATATTACCCTAGGGGCGTGTGTGTGTGTGTGTGTGTGTGTGTGTGTGTGTGTACCAGTGCTATGTGAGAATAGAGTATGCATGTGGCATGTGTGTGTGCATCTGTATGTGTGTACGTGTGTGTATGTGTGTGTGTGTGTGTGTGTGTGTGTATGTGTTTAGGAGATTCTAGCTAAAAGCTCAACTTGAAGCTAATTTAAAGTACTAAATAACAGTGCAACACAAATTGGAAATTCAAGTTCTTTCTTCATGTCTTTTGGCAAAACCACAGAAACAATGAGATCAAGTAGGAAAATCAGGAAATCTGCATTTTTTGACAAAGATTTAATAAGATTACCTGTAGAGGCATGCTATGCTTTTATGTAAAGGATTATGACCCAAGGACTGAAAACAAAAATCGGAAAGGAAAAGAGCCAACAAATAAGTGTCCTGGCAACCTGAGTACTCACATGACTCTCTCGGGTCTTATTTCTAAGCAGTGCTTTTGTGTGAAGATATTATGGTATTAATACCATTCAGTTACCAAAAATAAAAGTAAGAAAAAATTCTAAGCCTTCTTAACAAGCTCAGACAATTGTTAGCTTAGAAATGCTTAACCATTTCAGTACCAAGGGACATTTACCCAAGGTAATTTCTAACTGGTCAAGGTTAAGGTGAACTATAGAAACCCACCTGTGATTGTCTGACCTCCCAAGCAAGGAACCACCATCTTGGAGCATTCAGCTGCTCCAGCATAAATCACCTCAGGTGGGATCTTTGACTCTCAAAACTACCTCATAGAGTATCCAGCTATTCCTATCCCCCTGCTTTCCATCTGCCTTAACTGCACCTCCCTGTGGTGCTGCAGTACACAAGTAGAGAAGCCCAGGCTGTGGCAGAGTGGTCACTGAGTGATGGGGACGCTCTACCTTTGCAGCTGTGGAAAAGTACTCGTGTGTGCTGGGTATGGTGTTTCAAGCACAGCCAGTTGAGAGAGTGCTCATAACCCTTCACCTATGTTCTGTTATGAAGCCCAGTAAACTGATTGATTCTCCAGAGTGAACTGTAACTGACTCCTGCATGGGTTTATTCTTAGTCTAAAGGTCACATCTTCTGAGAAGGAATTTTAGAAAGACCACTTTATGTTTAATTTTTTTCACATTGACCACAGTGAGGACAGAGCACACCTTTAATCCCAGCACTCAGGGGCATGTGACTCTCAGAGTTTGAAGCCAGTCTCCAGAGTAAGTTCCAAGACAGCCAGGGCTATAGAGAGAAACCTTGTTTGAAAAAAAAATTAAAAAATTAAAAATTACGGTTGAAAAGTTGAAAAGGCCCAATTGCCTTAAACATTTCAATAATTAATGATACAAAGGGTCCTCTAAAAAAACCAGAAAGCAGAATAAAGCATACGGAGGATGTATTTCTTAATTATTCAGATAAACTGAAAAGATAGCAAAAACACAGGTCTTGGCATGTGGTTTTTGTTAAGAAACAGGGCACATTTTGGAAATACATGTGGGTCAGCAAAGGGAGTAGAGAATCAGGATAACACGTAAAAACACTGAGATTATCAATTCCTTTCCCCCAAAAAAAATGCTAAAGGAAGGAAGAGGAGACAAAAAAAAAGGAAATTAAAAAGTATAAACACGGGGTTCACTGGGTTGAATATATAACTTACAAAATATATAAACATTAGTGGATCTTCTAAACATGTCAGAGTTTAAATTTCATAAAAAGACCATCGTGTGACAACAATGAAAGCTCTAATAGTTAACCCCTAGGATTTAAGAAGAAAAAGATTTGAGTGAATGTGTTATAGCTGACTTACAACTTCACGAGCAGAGATGGAGACTGGAAGGAATAGGTCAAGGGTAAGCAACTGGTTCCCAAATTACACATAAATGAAAGAAATCTCAACAGATATTTTCAATAATTCTGAAACAAATAAAATAAAACCTTTTCACATTTCTGGGATACAGACTATCTGGTCCACCAAGAATGTCCTTTTCCTAAAGTAGTGAATTTAAACAAAAGCCATCCCTTAGGGGCTTGAAGAAACCCCTTCCTGCTTGCTAAAAAAGGAGTCATTCTCCTTATCTCTGGCAAGAGAAACTGTGGCTCCTCCATTAACACATGACTGTGCTGCCTATTAAACATCAAAGTCAATGCTAGCTTCTGGGCTCTCTCAGTCTCTAAGAAACTGAGGAGTTCTGTGAAAGAGACACATCAACTAAAGCAGAATGCAAGCTGGTACAACCCTTCTGGAAATCAATTCCTCTCTAAGTTCAAATCCCCTTTCTCCAGGTTCCATTTAACCCTGGAAATCTTTCCCTTAAAGCTGTTCCTTAGTTTGGGAGATGGCCACCATGGTTTAGAATAAACTTCTCCCTTTTCACCCACATAGTGGCTATTTTGGTTTCTTTACTGTGCCCATTTTTATTCACAGATAAAGCAGAATATGTGGAAAATTTTTATTAAAAATTTTCTATTAGCTTTGGTGCTTAGGGAAGAGCTGAGGGCTTGGTCATACTAAGCATGTACTCTTATCACCGACTAAAGCTCTCTAGGCCGAGAGGGAAATTTACATCTTTAACTTCGTTTATTAAAGAAAGAAAAATATAAAACAAATAGCCAACACTTCATCTCAAGGTATTAGAAAAAGGAAAGCAAATTGAGCATAAAGCAAGAAGAGGGGAAGATAAAGAAACTGAAAAAGACACAATCAATTTTGAAAAGTACCCCAAAAAAGTAAAGAAAAAAGTCAGAGTTATGACTTTCAAAAACTGCATAGTCAGCTCTCAATCCATTCTTCCTGAGGATCAGAAACAGAGAAGCGACTTGTTAGCAGTCAGAGCAGGAGCAGGGGAGTTGATGAAGCACCATTACTAACTTGGGCATCAGAAAGATTTTAAAAATGAGTGGGCAGGAGAAGAGGGAAGACTCTCTGAGCAACCCCTTCTCCAGAAATATGAAAATGTGAAGAAACTGAGGAGTTCTGTGAAAGAGACACATCAACTAAAGCAGAATGCAAGCTGGCACAACCCTTCTGGAAATCAATTCCTCAGAAAAATGGACATAGTATTACCTGAGGACCCAGTTATACCACCCCTGGGCTCCAATATATAACAAGGACACATGCTCCATTATGTTCAGAGCAGCCTTATTTATAATAGCTAGAGGCTGGAAAGAACCCAGATGTCCTTCAACAGAGGAATAGATACAGAAAATGTGGTACATTTATACAACGGAGTACTACTCAGATATTAAAAACGATGAATTCATGAAATTCTTAGGCACATGGATAGAACTAGAAAATATCATCCTGAGTGAGGTAACCCAATTGCAAAAGAAAACATATGGTATGCACTCACTGATAAGTGGATACTAGCCCAAAAGCTCCAAATAACCAGGATACAGTACACAGACCACATGAAGCTCAATGAGAAAAAAGACCAAAGTGTGGATGTTTCAGTCCTTCTTAGAAGGAGAACAAAATACTCACAGAAGCAAATACGGAGATAAAGTGTAGAGAAGAGACTAAAGGAAAGGCCACCCAGAGATTTTCCCACATAGGGATTCATCCCATATACTGTTACCAAACCCAGACACTATTGTGGATGCCAAGAAGTGCATTCTGAAAGGAGCCTGCTATAGCTGTTGCCTGAGAGGCCCTGTCAGAGCCTGACAAATACAGAGGCATATGTTAGCAACCAACCATTCGTCTGAGTGCAGGATCCCTAATAGAGGAGTAAGAGAAGGGACTGAAGGAGTTTCCAACCCCACAGGAAGAACAACAGTATCAACCAGCCAGACACCCCCTTCCCCCAGAACTCCCAGGGACTAAACCATCAACAAAGGAGTACACATGACTCCAGCTGCATATGTATCAAGGATGGCCTTATCATGCATCAATGGAAGGAGAGGTCCTTGATCTTATGAAGGCTTGATAGATGTCCCAGTGTAGGGGAATCAAGGGCAGGGAGGTGGTAATGGGTGGGTGGGTAGAGGAACATCCTCATAGAAAAAAGGGAAGGGAGGATGTGATAGGATGTTTCTGGAAGGGAGGAAAACAGGGAAAGGGGATAATATTTGAAAAGTAAATAAAGAAAATATCCAATAAAAATATCATCAAAAAAGAGCACTGTATTTGTGAAAAAAATTAAATACACAACTCAAGATAGTCTAAAAGTAATAAAGAAGGAATGGAAATATTGCATACATCTTTCAGAAGACAAATTAGAAAATAGAGTGTCTATGTACACAGCTGGATATTCTCATGAGATACTTTATAAAATTGGGGGAAAGACTAGCTTTCCTGATACCTAATCCTAACTTTGATCTTATTGCTATACTAAGTCACAGCCAAACTAGGTCTCGGATACTTCTGAATGACTTTCTAGAGCTATAGCTCTGGCTTTGCCTATAAATACCAGCAACAGTGCTATCCTCTGTTTAGTTATTCTACATCCTTGCAACAGGGAGTCCTGACATATTCAACCTTTCATTTTCTTAATATTTATGCTCTTAATCCTATTTCAATATATACTGCTAAATAATTTATACAGCTTCGTTTCATTTGCATTTTTAATTATTTATGGAATATTAAAAAGGCACTAGAGTGTTTTCTGCTATATATACCCAACCTAAATTACCCATGTTTTCCAAACTTTAAAACTGAACTTTGTGTCCTGTCTCTAATATTTTTAACACAGCTACAGATAGCTGTTACCCTTGGAATCATATCGCACAAAAAAGAGTTTTCTCTAAAATTGCAAATAAACATTTTTGTATTTAATAAACGAGAAATAAATTTGTTCTATGGAATATTATCTGAGAATTACTCTTTTTTTATATTAACTCATAAAATCTATATGAAGATTAAGTCTTAATAAGGCTCATTTTGGAAAAAAAATACGAGAAGTCAATGGATATATTGAACTAATCTATCATGGTTTAAAACTAATAATGGAATAGGAAGGTTTAAATTGGGGTGGTGAGCAAAATACAGGGAAGAGGAAGATATAGAGAGGGATAGATAACACTAAAAACATTTTTATAAGAGCAATATGAAGATTTACTATTGTAGAAGCTTCCACATACATAAAAGATTCCATGGTCCTACTCAAAAGCCTAGGATAACAAATAAAATATCAGTACCAAGAATGGATAACTACTTTTGAAGTTCTTGGTCAGCGAATGTTTATAGACTTCAAAAGTTACACATAGTGCAATTGTTCTTTGTTATCCTCCAGAGCTAGATGTTAAGTCCCTATTGCTGAAAATTTCACATCCTTGAGTAATGTGACCTGAAAAAATTAAGCTGGTACAGGCCTGAAAACATAATTCCTACTAACTAGCTTTAATAATATTGGAAGGTGTTATGCAAGAGGAGAAAAATATTTAATAGTATTGGAAGGTGTTACACAGAGGAGCAAGTCAGTAGACATGGACTAACACAGAGACTTATAAATGTCTCAAGTGCAGAGAGGAGGAGGCCAAAGAAAGTTCAGCCCTAAATGAAACATATAAACTACGACTCCCAAACTCAGGATTATTGCTAAATAGGGGTTAAATAATATCTAAAAGCCAGAGGTAGTGAATGTCTACAAAAGAAATAGTGTTTCCTGGATAAAGCAGGGAAGCTACACATCTTAATTAACAGCAGGTATGGAAGCACGCACTCGACCTGTGCATTCGAAAGCCAAACCAACTCTAAGCTTGGCTTCACACGTCTTTTAGATATAGTTATTGCAACAGTGGGAGTTAGGCATGAAATTCAGTCCCAGCCATGGAGCTAGCTACTGGAAATTGCTAGCTTCTTAAAGGAGATACAATTTTCTCCAAACATGTAGTCCTTGGAAGTCAACTGTATTCTAGTGGAAGACTATACATACAAGAAGATTTGGGCAGCACAAATTGGTCTTGTTGTGCATTTTTTATATATAAAAAGGAGGACCCAAAGCAGTGTTGAACAAAGAGGGGAGGAAGTGGGTCTGAAAAGAATTAAAGTAAAAGGTAAATGTGATGTAAATACATGGTATGAAACTCCAAAAATACCACCACCATCATCATCATCATCATCACACGTTATAATTCCAAGCTACAGTCCTTCAGACCAGAACTCACAGTTTGAAAGAACTGATCATGTTGACTCTGCATCCAGAAGAGAGCAATAAATGTGTTCATGCTGGGGCTCAGCTGCAAGCTTCATTTTCACTTAGTCTAAAGCCAAGCTCATGCAATGGTCTTGCCCAAACTCAGCCGAGGGCTTCCAATCCCATTAATCCAATTAAGAAACTGCACCCCTGGCATGCTGCAACTAATCTACACAATTCCTTCTTAAGGCCCTCTTCCCAGTTCATTTCAGATTGTGTAAAGCTGACAATCAAAACAAGCCATTACACCTATATTCTAAAATGTGTTTCAAAATTCATCTTCTCATTAGCTCAATAAGACTACTTAATGAATCCGAAGGTCAACGTGGCTATCCTGATTTTTACCAGCTTTACTAGAAAAAAATTCTTAAATCAGAAGCCATTCAAACTATACCACAGCTACATTACTAAAAAACTATGTTTTCTCTATCCATTCGTGTAATTGTGTCTCCCACAGGTTGTTTGGCATGTTCTAAATTCACTCCCTAGTAAGGAAGTAAGGAAGTTTGGCAGTAAAAAGGTAAGTGGTTAACTCTGCTATCAGTGTTCCAGGCAGACTTGAATGAGTGAGCACAAAAATATTAATATTATACTAATAATTTGAAGCAAGACAATAAAATAGCAAATAAAATCTCCATTTGTAACATCACACATCAGCAACTATATGAAGACTTGGCCATAAAAATACTCCCATTTTAAATGGTCTTAACCTCAAATTATCTTTGTTTTCAAATTTATATACATTTCATCTTATATGAAAAAGAAGTAGAAGTAGAATAGGCTCAGTAGTTATTAAATAATATGGAACAAACATAGTATATACTTTCTACACCAGAATCTTTTTTTGCTTGTTTTTTGTTGTTGTTGTTGTTTTGTTTTGGTTTTTGATTTTTGGTTTTTTGAGACAGAGTTTCTCTGTGTAGCCCTGGCTGTCCTGGAACTCACTCTGTAGATCAGGTTCGCCTTGAACTCAGAAATCCACTTGCCTCTGCCTCCCAAGTGCTGGGATTAAAGGCATGTGCCACCACTGCCCAGCTCAGAATCTTTATTAGTATAAATATATTAACATATATTTATCTTCACCATGTGGTTCATAATGGATCTAATAATTTCAAATTAGTATTTGTAATTGACTAATATGTAGATTATTTCAATGTTGAAGTTGTGTAATATGTCTTATTTATGATTTCTTTAAACTTGGCTTTTGGCAGAGGGTTTATGATCATTCAAAGTTTTTTGTTTCAAATATCTAGCACCAACAGAAAAAGTGCACATTGAAAAAATAAAGGCCAAGAGATTTTTGACAATGGATAACCCCCAAAAGTAGCAGCAGTAGAGAGCTATGACGAAAAAATTTCCTCAGGACCACTCACAATACTTTGCATCAAGGATGCCTACTTTTGACATCCAAACATGAGAGTTGTATGTTCATGAGCTAATAAATATGTTCAAATCAAATTATGATCTAGGCACCCTTTATAACCTTTTGTGAGCAACATTAAGCTTGAGGTATCTATTGTTGTATACAGTATCCTCAGTGTTATATAGTATGCTCACAGTGAGGATGGACACACAGTCATATATATCCACTGATTTGAACACTTACCTGCTTTGAGTACCTCGGGTAATACCATTTGACCTGCCTGCTCAAGTCCTTTAGTAAACATTGCATATAGTTTTTGCAGTGCATTGATTTTTAGATTCAAGTGCAGTTTAATTCCCAGTAGTAGGTTGTATTAGTACTCTATTTACTCGAAGTTTTATCAAGTGAGTGGTTCCTATAAATGTTACTGTGGTGGTTTGAATCAGGATGAGCCCCATTGGCTCATGTATTTAAATTCGTGTTGCCTGGTTAATGGTACTAGGAGGTTTGGGAGTAACGTGGTGAAGGTACTGTGTCCCATTATGGAGGGCTTTAGGAGTTTAAATACCTGGGCTGATTCTAGTTTGCTCTCTCTACTCCATGGTTGCTACTGAATATGTGAGCTCTCAAGTTTGCTTCTCCAACAACCATGCCTGCCTGAGGTCTTGCCTCCTAGTCATGATGATCCTTATCCCTCTGGAATCATATGCTCAAATGAACAACTGTTTCTATACATTGTTTCTGTCATGGTATTTTAACCACAACAGCGAAGAATAATTAATATAGTTACATGGGTTTTGTTATTAGAAATAAACTCATTTCAAGACTGATGCTCTAAAGTGCTTACATCCCATGAAATTGTCATGATGAATCTTACTATTTAGGATTCTAACTAAAAATAAATTAATGAATTTACAAATGTCTGTACTGAGTGAACTTTGACTAGATATGAGCACTTCTGATTCTCTAAGAGCATTTTTTCTGGTTTTGCTTGCTTGCTTTCTCTTTCCATCCTTCTCTAACACTATCTCTTTCCCTCCCTCCCTTTTTTCTGCTTTTCTTTCCACTTCATTCACCGGGATGAAAATATAGTTCAGACATATTTAACATCTATACTAAGGGATAATTAATAAGAATAAGCTACATAAGTTCATAATTGCTTAGGTAAGCATAATTTTATTGTGTTGAACACTAGCTGCTCAAAATTCTATTTTATTGGATTACCTGTCAGATTTTTTTGATCATGGAAACAATAATTTCATAGCATTACAATTACTATTTTTATAAGACTCATTGAAAAATAATATTATTTCTTCTGCAAATGTTTGGCAGAATACCATAGTGGTGCCACGTGAACTGGTTTGTGTGTGGAAAGGTTTTTAATTAAAAACTCAATGTCTTTAATAATATTGAATTTAATATTGAAAATGTTCACATTTAATTTAAACTACTCTGAAATCTTGACTCTATATGCAATTTTAAATTTTCACTAAGTTGTGGAACATATTGTCAGACATCTACAACATTTTGTTGTAAAAAGTCACACGATCATGTCATTAGATACTGAAAGAGCCTTAAGCAAAATACAACACCCCTTCCTGTTAAAAATATTAGAGACATTAGGAGTTCATGGAACATGCCTAAATATAATAAAAGCAATATATAGCAAACCAACAGCCAACATCACATTAAATGGAGAGAAATTGAAACATTCCTAGTAAATCAGGGATAAGACAAGCCTTGCCATGATCTCCCTAGCTATTCGATATAGTATTTGCCAGAGAAATTATACAACAAAAGGAGGTCAAAGGGATACAAATTGGGAAAGAAGAGTTCAAAGTATCACTATTTTCAGGTGATATGATACATATGCAAATACATATATAAGTGACATCCAAAATTCAACCAGAGAACTCATACAGATGATAAACAACTTCAGCAAAGTGACAGGACATAAAAGTAACTCATAAAAATCAATAGCCTTTCTTTCTACAAATTATAAACAGGCTGAGGAAGAAATTAGGGAAACAATACATTCAGAATAGCCAAAAGTAGTATAAAATATCTTGTAATCCTGACCAAGCAAATGAAAGATCTACATGACATGAATTTCAAATTCCTGACGAATGAAATTAAAGACCTCAAAAATATCTGCCATGCTCATGGGTTGGTAGGATTATCATAGTGAAAATGGCCACCTTACCAAAAGCAATCTACAGATTCATTGCAATCCCCATCTAAATCCCATACAAGTCTTCACAGACATGGAAAGACCAATTCTCAACTTCATATGGAAAAACAAAAAAAAACAAAAACAAAAAACAAAAAAAAAAAAAGTCAGGATAGGCAAAACAATTCTTAACAATAAAAGACCTTCTGGGAGAATCACCTGATCTCAAGCTGTACTACAGAGCAATAATGATTAAAAAAAAAAAAAAAAAAAAAAAAAAAAAAAACTCCATGGTATTGGTACAGAGACAAACAGGTAGATCAATGTAATAGAACTAAAAACCCAGAAGTAAACCAACATACCTATGTTCACTTGATCTTTGACAAAGAAGCTAAAAACAGATGGTGTGGAGGAAAAAAAGCATATTCAATAAATTATACTAGTCTATCTGGTGGTCTGTATGTAGAAGAATGAAAATAGACCCATATTTCTCACCTTGCACAAAGTACATGTCCAAGTGCATCAAGGACTTCAACATAAAACCAGAAACACTGAACCTAATAGAAAAGAAAGTGGGAAAGATTTTCGAACTCATTGGCATGGGGTGGGGGCTGGGGGGCAGGGTGGGTTCCTGACCAGAACACCAATGACCCACACTTTTAGACCAACAATTTACAAATGGGACCTCATAAAACTGAAAAGCTTCTGTATGGCAAAAAAAAAAACAAACAAAAAAAAAAAACAAAAAAAAAAAAACATTGTCAATAGAACAAATCAGCAACCTACAGATAGGGGAAAAAACTTCACTAACCTACATCTGAAAGAGGGCTAATATCTAAAATATATAAAGAACTCAAGAACTTAGGCTCCAAAAAACTTGTAGAGTCCACCTCAAGTGGAGTGACAGGGTTACTAACCCACAGTCAGAATTTCTGACTGAGAATTGATCCTGCCTAAAAGGAAAGCCAGTGACCAGTCCAAATTGGGATCCATCTCATGGGTGCTGGGGGAGGGCACCAAGGCCTGACACTATTACTGATGCTATGATGTATTTACAGACAGAAGTCTGACATGCCTGTCCTCCAAGAGGCCTACCCAGCAGGTGACCGTGATAGATAGATGCAGATACATACACCCAAGCATTGGACTGAAATCAGGGACTTCTGTGGTTGAATTAGGGGAAGGATTGAAAAAGCTGAAGGCAATAGCAACCCCATATGAAGAACAGCAGCCTCAAATAACTCAGAACCCTGTGAGCTCCCTGAGACTGAGCCACCACCAGGCAGCATACAGGGGCTACTTCAATGGCATAGGCACATAGATAGCAGAGCTCTGCCTTGCCTGGACTTAGTGGGAGAAGATGAACTTATTTCTTAGGAGACTTGAAGCCACAGGTAAGAGGGAGGTCTGGTGAGGGGAGCACTCTCTCAGAGACAAGGAGGAGGAGGAATGGGATGAGGAACTTTGGGGGGGGGGGAACCAGAAGAGGGCAATGGCTGGAATGTAAATTGAATGAATGAATGAATGAATGAATAAATGAATGAATGAATAAATAAATAAATAAATAAATTCAATTTTAAGCTTGACATGATGGGATACCAGGCTGACCTGGAAACAGTTCCTCATGTCCCAAAGTGCCTGGAGTTTTTACTTTCCACTGTTACTCAAACCAGGACTTTTACAGTTTGTCAACTAAGAATCAAATTTTCTCATCATGGCAATGGTTCCTGATGTTGTTTCCATTCAAGAAACTATATCTTCATAATCTTTATCCCCATCTTTGCCTGTCTGTCTATCGTGTTGCTGGAGCAGTTTTCCTCACTCTTCCTGTCCTGCTGAAACAAGAATTATTTTTGCCTTCTTTTAGGTATTTCTGCTCATTAGGATGTCATGGAGACTTCTTACCTCCATCTATGAAGGACTCCAAAATTACTCTGAGCACTCAACTATCACATTTTACTTACATACTTTTTAGGCTTTTTTCATCGGGCACTTACTGTATTGCTAGTACTCATGTGAGGCAACAAAATTAGAGATCTATAAAAATTTAATTCTTCAACTTAACCCTCTCTTATGTTTTTGCTTTGCGTTGTTGTGTCTCATGGATGATCCTTAAAGATCATTATCATTATTATCTTCTAAATGTACATTAGTCTAATTTCTAGGAAATGTTTTCTTTATTTTCTCTTTCCACTCATCCTTTGTCATGAAAACCTATTCCTTAAATACATTATTTTTTCCTTTCTTTTATCAATGGTCATTAAGGTTTTCCTATCAATAGACACATAAAAATTGGCCCATCTAATATCTAGTATCTTGGGCCTTGAACAACTGTGCTTCTCTTTCAAAATCTAAGTTTCCAATCAATAGAGATTAAAAGAATAGTTATTTTAATGATGCATTATAAATATAAAAATTAATTGTTCCATCATAGAACTTGTAGCAAATAAATAAGAAAAAAGATGGAGTTGTTTGGTGTAATGGCTCATGCTTTAATTCCCACCATTGAGAAGGCTGAGGCAAACAAACTTGGGCTGTGTATTAAGAGTCTGCTTCAAATTAATTTACCCAAAAAAGTTCTATTATTATTTTAGCTATGTCAATATTATATTTGGGGGCTTCATTATTATCATTTATTCTTGTACTATTATTTAGCACGATTCATTTAAACTCTAATATCTGATGATGTTTCTTGAATCTGTCTGTCTGCCTCTGTGCGTGCGTGTGTGTGTGTGTATGTGTGTTTGTGTGTGTGTGTGTGTGTGTGTGTGTGTGTGTGTGTGTGTGTGTAAGCCAGAGGTGAGAGTAGATGTTTCCTCTACCTTATTTTGTTATTTAGTGATAGGACCTTTTTTTCAGAGTTTACTAACTGGGTAGACCCAGTAGTCAGTGATCTATGAGTCGCCTTTCCTCTCCACTGCCTATGCCCTCCTCCACCTAGAACCGTGACAACAGGAGCTGATTACCACATCCAGCTGTTGATGGGAACTCAGGTTCTCAGACTTGAGCAGATCCAGTGTAAGACTACATGGTCTATCTAGAGTCTCTGTCATTTGTCTCACTTGGTTTATGTTCATCATGATTTATAGAATCTTTATTTTCAAAACGCTAACTTAATCTTAACAAGGAAGCGCCTTTCCTCCTTGATTTCTATGTATCTCTCACCTTTGTATTCCTTACCTGTTCAAACAGGTTTCTCTCTCCTCTTTCCATTCCTGCTTTATATGGAAACTGTTCTCTGTATCCCACCCATTTTTAAGCACTCATTTTAAGCTCATTTTGAACTCTGTTTCACCCAAAGATTGTCTTGTTATTTTGTTCATATGGATGCATGATGTGTTGAGATCTTCATGTAAAATTCATAGCATTGTCTATCTTGAAATGAATAGAGTTTTGACTGATTGGCCATTTTAACTCAGATCTGCTTACAGCTTTAGCTACAGAAAGAGATTTAAAAAAATGATACTGAGATTTCTTCTCCACTATTCCCAGACATGCTGCAACATTTCATTACCAAGGCACAATTAACACTTTTTTGTTGTTTGTTTCTGACATAGCCTTCCAGAGAAGATGTCTGGCTGGCTCATCCCACTGGGAATTTACAATTATAGTTTATGAAATAAAATCTCTCTGCCTCTTTCACCCTGTTCTCTACAAGTAACATATTTTATCATCTCTCATTTTTCAGTTACAGCTACATACATTCGCAGGTATGTGAAGCCCACATGCTGCTACAGTGTTCTGGGAACTATTCTGCACCTAGGTGTAAAATGGTACAATCTATGATCTACCTAGGCTAGCACTCTGCTCTGGACTCGCATCCTTTTCTGCATCTAGACACTTTCTCAATGGCTTGGAGAATGTCTTTGATTTCCTCTTTGGGGGCAGGGTTGGCTTTTTTCCAGGAAGCATTATAAAATCCTCATGTCACTGTAGTAAATTGCAATCCAAAATATATAAAACTGAGGCAAAGAGGAGGACTTAAATATTTATAAGAATCATATAATAAATTTCCTTGTTTGGCTTTCTCTTGAGAAATAAAACCTTTAATATTTCACATGGGATGTTTTATCAATACTCTTGTTTTTAAGTTAAATCATCACTTAGATTTCTTAAAATAAAAGTTCTCTAATAGTGTTTTAGGAGCACAAGGGTTAATATGTAAACAATGCCAAAATTTATGTGATAAATAAAAGGTGTAAAAAAGTTAATGCACTTGAAATGCAATAAATTAACATGTAGACAGATGGTATAACTTTCCTGTGAAAATAAGATTCTAAATTTTACACTTCTGTGAAACCAAATGCGATTATCAGAGTTCTTTCTCTAACAAGTCCTATTAGGATTGATGAAATTGCATCCCTTGAGTTTAGAAAAATGCTAATTAACTGTCATATAGTGCTAAACAGAAATTACTAGCTGGACAAATATATACCTCCTGATTTTATTTATCTTCTTGTGGGGAGGAAAAGATAAGATGCTAAAACATTTTCAAATTTTGGTTGGGTATAATATATACTTACGGCAATGGTGAATTACCTCAGTAGATGTGTAGACATGTTGGTTTTAAGATGGATAATGAAGACAGAATTGGAAGATCGCTTGGTGGGTTAATTGCTTTATGTGCAAGTCTGAAGACCAGTTTGGATGAACAACACCTACATACATGTTATGCATGGAGGTATTCACCTCTAACCTCAGCACTCAAGTCCCACAAGAAGACCAATCTGCAGAGGGCCTAAGTCAGATGCACGGAGACTTCCTGATTGTTCAGACTCTACAGGCCCCGATGAACCCAGGTGAGCTGATTCTGTGGGAGTTCCGGTACACGTCGAAATTGGAAATAATGAATAAAAGTATACATGATTTCCTTAGCTTAATGAGTTAATTTAGCAAAACTGTTGAATATCAACCTGTCTGTAACTCAAACATAAATGTCACAATAAGGTATTATTACATTAAATACCATGCCATTTTCAGTGTTTTTCTCCAGGAGTTATCACTGAGTTTCAAAGATTACAATTGAAAGTCATCACTGTATTTATTTTATTTTGTTCAAATATACTTAATTTTGTAAACATGTGACTTTATTCATATTTTTTAGAATATGTTGCTTTAGAATGACTCTAATATTTGGAATATATAGTATAATATAACTTTTTTCTTTGTTCTCCTCATGACTAATAGTCAATATGAAAAAAAAAAACACTTATAGTTTAAGAAGCCCTGAAACAATTATATTAAAAAATTCTAGGGTACCATAATGTTATACTTAACACACTATTTTTTTCCTTTTTTTTTAATTAGGTATTTTCCTCATTTACATTTTCAATGCTATCCCAAAGGTCTCCCATACCCACCCCCCAACCCCCTACCCACCCCCCCAACCCCCTACCCACCCACTCTCCCTTTTTGGCCCTGGCGTTCCCCTGTACTGGGGCATATAAAGTTTGCAAGTCCAATGGGCCTCTCTTTGCAGTGATGGCCGACTAGGCCATCTTTTGATACATTATGCAGCTAGAGACAAGAGTTCCGGGATACTGGTTAGTTCATGTTGTTGTTCCACCTATAGGGTTGCAGTTCCCTTTAGCTCCTTGGGTAATTTCTCTAGCTCCTCCATTGGGGGCAATGTGACCCACAATAGCTGACTGTGATCATCCACTTCTGTGTTTGCTAGGCCCCAGCATAGTCTCACAAGAGAGAGCTATATCTGTGTCCTTTCAGCAAAATCTTGCTATGTGTTTCTGATGAACTCCAACATCCTACAGACTTATTGGCATGCCTTTCTTCCAATATATCAAAGGATTTCAACAATTTAGTATTTACTAAAAAAAGAATAAAAAAGTGAAGAATGGGTTGCATAAGCTCAAGTAAATTGTCTGTAAGAACCAGAGCTAATTTGAGAATAATGAGCAGGAAAGATGAGGAACAGCAACTTTTCATAGACGAGAGATAATGGAAAGTCAAAAGCATTGAATGCTGTGTTCTTGGCGGCAGGAAAAATTGACAAATGACACTATCAACTGACCGTGGGATGAAAGGTCACAGAATCAGAGTGATGACAAATCTGAGAAGGTGTCATTGATGAACATCCACATGTAATTTTTGAGAGACACAAAATTTTCCAGGAAAAAGAGAAGGAAAGAAAATGGTTAAATGGCAAAGTGGTAGTAGACATAGCCTAAATTATTTAAAGGTTAACAGCAAAGTTGTGGAAATTTCATGGAACCTTAAGGTAAAAGAAAGTGGTGGGGAAACATGCTGGGATGATATAACGAGACAGATACATGATACCTGAGCACAGGTAATCAGCCACATGGCAAAATGTAGGTTAAAATAAATAGATTATGTAACCATTCCACATAAACAAGCTGGTTTGATGCTCCCTACACATATACAGCAGAGAACTGCCTGGTCTGGCCTCAGTGAGAGAAGAGGCACCTAAACCTGGAGAGACTTGAGGCCCCAAGGATTGGGGAGACCTAGCAGAGTGGGGTGCAGGGGCTGAAGAGGAAGGAGCATCCTATTGTAGACAGGGCAGGAGGAATGGGATGAGGAACTATGGGAGGGCCGACCAGGAAGGTGATAACAACCAGACTATAAAAAAGAATTAAAGATAATTAAAAACATAAGTAAAATAAATAGGTTATCTTGTAAAGGGAAGAAGGGAAGAAAGGACGAGAGGAAGGGAGGGAGGGAGGGAGGGAGGGAGGGAGGGAGGGAGGGGGGAGGGAGGGAGGGAGGGAGGAAGGAAGGAGATGGGCTAGAAACAGGAGTGTAGCTCCGTGGTATAATGATGCTTAGAACCCATACTCCCCTTAGTTAAAGTCTCATTTTGCAAACACACACGAGACAGACAGACAGACAGACAGACAGACAGACAGACAGACACAGAGACAGACAGAGACAGAGTCAGAGACACAGAAGAGTGACAGAGACAGAGATATTAAAATAAAATGAAATAAAATAAAATGCCTTCCAAAACAGAAACCTAACAGCATCAAAATCAAAGCCCAGTAAAATGAAATAAAATAAAAACTGCAAAGACAGCATTATCAACAAATGGTGCTGGCACAACTGGCAGTTATCATGTAAAAGAATGTGAATTGATCCATTCTTGTCTCCTTGTACAAAGCTCAAGTCTAAGTGAATCAAAGAACTCCACATAAAACCAGAGAACTGAAATATATAGAGAAGAAAGTGGAGGAAAGCCTTGAAGGTATAGGCACAGGGGAAAAATTCCTAAACAGAACAGCAATGACTTGTGCTGTAAGATCAAGAATCAACAAATGGGACCTCATAAAATTGGAAAGCTTCTGTAAGGCAAAAGATACTGTCGATAAGACAAAAAGGCCACCAACAGATTGGGAAAGGATTTTTACCAAGCCTAATTTTGATAGGGGACTAATATCCAATATATACAAAGAGCTCAAGAAGCTGAACTCCAGAAATTCAAATAACCCCACTAAAAATGGGGTACAGAGATAAAGAAAGAATTCTCAACTGAGGAATACCGAAGGGCTGAGAAGCACTTGAAAAAAATGTTCAACATCCTTAATCATCAGGGAAATGCAAATCAAAACAACCCTGAGATTCCACCTCATACCAGTCAGAATGGCAAAAATTCAGGTGACAGCAGATGCTGGCAAGGATGTGGAGAAAGAGGAACACTCGTCCATTGCTGATGAGATTACAAGCTTGTACACCACGCTGGAAATCAGTCTGGCAGATCCTCAGAAAATTGGACATAGTACTACCGGAGGATCCCGCAATACCTCTCCTGGGCATATACCCAGAAGATGTTCCAACTGGTAATAAGGACACATGTTCCACTATGTTTATAGCAGCTTTATTTATAATAGTCAGAAGCTGGAAAGAACCCAGATGTTCCTCAACAGAGGAATGGATACAGAAAATGTGGTACATTTACAAAATGGAGTACTACTCAGCTATTAAAAACAAGTAATTTATGAAATTCTTGGGCAAATGGATGTATCTGGAGGATATCATCCTGAGTGAGGTAACCCAGTCACAAAAGAAGTCACTAGATGTGCACTCACTGATAAGGGGATATTAGCCCAGAAACCTAGAATACCCAAGATACAATTTCCAAAACACAAGAAAATCAAGAAGGAAGACAAACATGTGGATACTTCATTCCTGCCTAGAATAGGGAACAAAATACCCATGGAAGGAGTTACAGAGACAAAGTTTGGAGCTAACATGAAAGGATGGACCATCCAGAGACTGCCCCACCCGGGGGTCCATCCCATAATCAGCCACCAAATGCAGACACTATTGCATATGTCAGCAAGATTATGCTGAAAGGACCCTGGTATAGCTGTCTCTTGTGAGGCTATGCCAGTGCCTGGTAAATACAGAAGTGGATGCTCACAGTCATCTATAGGATGGAACACAGGTCCCCCAATGGAGGAGCTAGAGAAAGTACCCAAGGAGCTGAAGGAGTCTGCAACCCTATAGGTGGAACAACAATATGAACTAACCAGTACCGCCCCCCCCCCCACCCACCGAGCTAGTGTCTCTAGGTGCATATGTAGCAGAAGATGGCCTAGTTGGCCATCATTGGGAAGAGAGGCCCCTTGGTCTTGCAAACTTTATATGCCCCAGTACAGGGGATTGCCAGGGCCAAGAAGTGGGAGTGGGTGGGTAGGGGAGTAGGATAGGGGGGGTGTATAGGGGACTTTTGGGATAGTATTTGAAATGTAAATGAAGAAAATATCTAATAAAAATTTTAAAAATAAATAAAAAATAAAAATAAAAACTGCAACATCTTCATTTATTATTTATTGGTTTATAAATAAATGTCTTAAAATCCATATGAATGTTCATAATCATGAGGTTGAATGTGAAAAGGGACACATATAACTGCTTCCAAAATGAAAGATAGAATGGAAAACAGGGATCTTTTAAAATATTTTTTATACATTTTTAAGAAAAGAGTAAAAAGAAAAAAATGTCAAATTTACTTCAACTGGCAGTGTGTTTTTTTTTTGTTTTGTTTTTTTGTTTTTTTATTAATCTAGGTTCAGCCCCTGAGAAATATTAGAAAATACGTGTCTTAGTTATTTTATAAAATTTGCTGCACTGATAAATATCCAGATAAAACTAAGTTAAGGGAACACTGCTTTAGTATGGATTATAGCTCCAAAGCAATACAGTCCATCCAGACTATGAAACAGAGCAGCAGGCAGGAAAGGCACAGTGGCCGAACCAGAGCACTTGCTAGGCACATGGGATCTGTACTCATGAAGCCAAGAGTGAAATGCAAGTGGAGCTGTGCTGTCACATCACAAGTGGCTACCAGTGGACTTGCTTCCTCTACCAAGGTTCCACCTCCTATAGATGCTACCAGTAAGGATCAAGTCTTCAAACATGAATATATGGGGTGCATTTTGCATTTAGACCACATCAGTCAGTATTGTAAGAGATTGTTGGCGGGCATTGTTTTTACTACCCATTCCTTTCTTACATTTTAATATATCTTGATTTCTTCTTCATGAAATCACTTAGGTTCCAACATATCTGTGTGCTGCAATGCAAAGGCTATGCCAAGCCTTGAGTTCAAAAACAGAAACATAAGCACCTGCCAACATTCCAGTCAAGAATCCTATATCTGTCCAGAGCTTAGACAAGAGATTTATTCCCAGGACATTGAAAATTGTTGTGATAATAGAGAAAAGTTGTGAACAAACTCCCAGAATCCTATGTTCTTGCTGATCCTTTCAAATAACCACAGTCAAATCTCCACAGTTTTATTCCTATTGTCTTAGTTTTGTCCTGTTGAGGCTCCTCCTCCATTCTATGAGCTTCTGAAATCAAGCCTATAAACTGCCCATGATGGCACGTAACTGGCATCCCAGTACTTGGGAGATAGCAATAGGAGGACCAACAGGTCTAGGTCATCCTTAAGAACACAGCGAGTTTGAGACCACCCTCGGGTACAGGAGACATTGCAACAAACAAATAATGCAAAATAAGCAAGCAAACAAACAACAAAATAAGCTCACAAATTTGTTTGCTTAATTTAGCTATAACTATTTGTATTCCTTTCAACATATTCTCCATCTACCTACACGCCTTCTAGAGTAGCAGACATATGACCTCTAAAGAAGAAAAAGTATTTCTAAGTGATCAAAATATATACGTGAGTAAACTGGAGATGACAAAGAGTCACCAGCAAAACTGAGTAGCCAGTTCAATCTAAATGATATAAACTCACATATTTATGATGTCCAAATGTAATTGATCATCTATGCAGTGAACATTTCATGAACATAACTTTTAAAATAAGTAGGATAATGATTTCCCAGTCCCATCAAGATGTTAGGTTTTTTTATAAATACATCATAAAATATATCCCTGAAGACATCATTGCATATATCAACTGAAGACATGGTGAATTCATTATAAAAAAATTTCCAACACAATTTTTCTACACAGAACAATCTGAGAAATAAACACATTACAAATCATCCCAAAATCTCCTAGGTACTGCTAAGAACAGATGCCACACTGTGCACATATCCTTAATCCCAGTACTCAGGAGGCAAAGACAGGTGGATCTCTGAATGTGAGGTCTATGAGGGAAGTTCCAGATCAGCCAGGAAAACAGCAAAACCCTGTCTCAAAAAAAGCCTCAAATGCAAAAATTTCCTGTAATTTTTGGGGGCAACTGTTTAAAGGATCAACTGTTTTTGACAGCAATGAATGACTTTCTATTTTAGCCTAGACTTTGATTGAACTCTTATTAATGATTAGAAATGGAATACAGAATCTAGATACAAGTCAGAGAAAGTAGCTACATGTAGATTCAAGTGCTGTCTTTATCTCTAGTCAGCCATTTAACTGGGCAACTCAAATAACCTTTTCTTTTTCTTTTTTCTTTCTTTCTTTTTTTCTTTACCCACAATTTGAGATTAGACAAATTTTCAACAGGCTCAAGCCTTCTAGAATTCTCACCGTGATTTCTCTGTGTAGCTTGATTCCCATATGGTGCTTAGATCTGAAAATAGTATGAATGTGGGAAGAATCCTAGGAGGAGTGTGGTGACGGTCCATGGGTATCAGAGGAGGACTCACATGCAGTCGCTTATATTAGAATTCAAGAATATAAACGTCCTTAATGCACTGGGCTATAGGAATAACCATACCACTCATGCACTGGACAGCCTCGTGCTTTAAAGACGTTAAAAAGATTGGACTTAAAATGATAAAGAAATTTAAAGCCAAAAATTTGATGTTGCTTTTAACTAACATCTACTGTACATTTTGTCCTCGGTTTCTGGAAAGAAAATATGTCACTCTATCTATTTTGAGTTTTTGCTTCTGTTTGTAGAGAAGATACACTTTCTCTCTGGAAATTGTCTTTTGAGTGCCATGGTAACCACATCCTTTCCAGTCAAGTCTGCCCTGTGGGCTGCGCAATTTAAGACATTTGAAAATGCCACTGAAGAAGATAACACCAAACAGACATGAAAGGGTATGCCTGAACATAAAAGTGGGAGATTTTTCTTAGTGTTTGCTTAAATGAAATGCCAAGAATGGGGAGGGAGACGAGGAATCACCAATCCAGAAATTCTGAAGAACCCAACTCCCCCAAGCCCTCTACCTAATCTCACATTATGTTTCTACCTTTCCTGCCTTTTAGCATTGGTGTGGAAGACCGTGGGTAAGAAGGACAGAGAAATAATAAGACTCTAGCTGAAAGGTAAGCAGGGTTACTGTGGACATTGTCCTTACAGGGCTGTGTGAGCTGCAGGTTCCCAAGGTCCAAGTGAGCACATGTGTCTCCCGTGACAGAAACCAGACTTCCAAATGTCAGAAGAATTATGCTTTGATGATTCTATGTCATCACAGAAAATGAGAGCCACCGACAGTCTATTAATAGGCAGTGACATTTTCCTATGATAAGTGCAATGGAAAGACTTAGTTGTGGGGCACAGAATATGGTACAAGCCTCCATTGGCTGGTGAAGGGGCTGGGGCATGCATTTGCAGCCATTGTGTGATGATCAAAAAAATTGCTGGTTCTGGAACGATGGCTCAGCTATTATGATCATTTGCTCTTGTAGAGGAACCAGGTTTGACTCCCAGCATCTGCATCATGGGAGGCTCATAATCCTCCATAACTCCAGTTACAAGGGATCAGGAGCCCTCTTCTGACCCCTGCAGCCACGAGTCACACACACATTGAACAAACGTGCATGTGAGTAAAATGCTCATAAGCATAATATAAATTTTTTTAATTAATCTTTTAAAAAAGAAACTACTTCTAAATGTGCAACGCCAGCAAACAAACTGCAATGTTCTATACCTGGGTCCCACAAGAAAACTGAGTATCCACTGGCTCAGCTATCTGTGGGATCCAAGTATATGGCATTCTTCCCTTATTAAATATTATATTGTGAATGCTATATGGAGATATTTATAATGTAGATGCTATATGGAGATATTTTAATTAAAATTCTTTGCTTTTCATTTTAATTCTTTGCTTTAAAAGGAAAATTAAGTTATGTCTGAATAATAAGTTTTTAATTTTTAAAAATGTATTTATGTGTATAATTGTTTAACCTACATACATTTATGGATACTATAAGTGTGCCTGGTAAATGCAGAAATTAGAAGAAGGTCCTAGATACCCAGAAACTGGCCTTACTGATAGTTGTGAGTTCCACATGGATGCTCAAAATTAAACGTGAGTCTACTGCATAAGCAACAAGTACTCTGAACTGCTGAATCATTTCTCTAGTCTCAAAATGATATTTTTAAAGTCTTTTCTAAACAACCACTTTATTAAGAAACAACTACATGTATTTTGTAGCAAAAAGGGTTAAGCACCTAAGGGAGAAATTGATTAGGATAATTTAGATCTGATTTCACAATATGAATAGCTTGTTGTGTTTACTGTTATTTCAGTAATTAAAAAATAGAGACTCTATGTCTTGTTTTACCCATGTATAGAAAGTACCTGGCAAGAAAGATATACTTTGCATCATACTTGAAGGAGTGTGTCTTATTAATATTTCTATTATTTATTCTAGTCATGTAAATTTTCTTTAACATTTTTGGCCCTCTATTGTGTTCTTATTCAAGCATTTGGAGGTGGTAAATATTTATGCTGATTTTATGTAGGGGCGAGCAATGAAAGTAATCAATGGTACTTGGCTTTCAAAGGCTTTCACAAAAAAATGAAAATATTCAATAATATCATTATGAATTTTAATGTTTGACTTCCTAGTTAATAAAACTGCCGACTTTTCTAATATTATTTACTTTAATTTTTGACAAGTACTTAATATTCTTCTTTCAATACTAAAATGATTATTACAGAGAGAGGCTATGATATTTAGAATCTTTTTTATTTCTATATTTTTTATTCTCCCGTTAATTATGAAGTTTGCAGGTGAATGGCCATTCCTAGTAAAGATTATTCTGAGTGAGTTAATCCAGAAATGGAAAGATAAACTCCACATGTTATCTATCATCTGCCATTCTTAGCTCCAAACTCCAGATATATGACTTAAAATGATGGCAGAATCTAGGTAGGTATAAAGGGACAATGGGTTGGGGGACATGAAAGGGAATAGAAAGATAGAGGAGGTATGAAGTAGGAAACAAAAAAAAATAGGGATGGCACTTTAATTGGGGATAGAGATGAAGGTCAATAGAGAAGTAAAAAGAAAGAGGAGTGTCAATAACACCATAAAGCTTCAAGGAAATATATTATTTTCACTATATACTTACCTAAAACTATATATATACTATTTGCTATATACATATATGCTATATATATACATACATATACATATACATACATACATATACACATACATACATAGAGCAAAACTATATATGTATACAATATACATGTACACACATATGCTACTTGTGCAGACATGTCTCCCCACAAGTGTCATAGACTAACAAACTCCAGTATCAGATACAAAGAGCCTTCACTCAAGTTGTTGTTTAGAGTAGTCCAAGTGATTTCTAAAACAATATAAGCTATTGTAGCATCTGGTTGCCTGTTAGAGGTTGAAGGTAAGCCTGTATTGCTGAAAACACTGCACACATAAGATGCAGGGCTCTGATGATCTGAGATGGATCCAACCTGAAAGCCTCCTCCTATACTCTAGTTTCCATAGTACCAGAAAGTACTACACAGGCTTCCAAGGGAGAAAAGCAATCAGTAGTGCTGTCCAGCTCTGAAACCTATGAATCACAACAATGAACAGCATGGCAAAATATTGCTAAAGGTGCAATAGTAGGGGCTGTTAAGATGGTCTCACTAATGAACAGCTGCCTAATTAAACTTAAGACCAATTCAACAGGAAGAATATCATGCTAGTTCTAGTTAGAGAAAGCTAGCCAATTCCCTGGGTGGTAGTGAGATCATGGATCAAAGAGAACTTACTACTGCCATTTTAGTGGACCAGCGTAATGTAACTGTGTGCTACAACTTATCCTTTTATACTCACAGCAGTTATCATCTCTCATCAGAGAAGTTTCTCATTATAGCAAATGGAGACCATTACTAGAATATACAGATATTGCAGAGATGAACTGATCGTAAGGAGGCCAGGCCCAACAATGTCTCCAACACAAATCTTGCACTTAAGGCTCACGAACATCATGGAAGAGGGGGAAGAAAGATTGTAAATAAAAGAGGTCTATGAAAATTGCCATCAAGTTCATGCATCTGCCAGAAGAGGCTGCATGTACAGGACCTCAACCGTGTGTAACAGCAATAGACAGGCTAATGTGGAAGTGGGGAAAGCCCAGAGGTTTTCAAAGTGGTCAGCCATGAATTCACATATTCACAAATGACAAAAGCAGACTCACCACAATGCGTGTTTATATTTGTGTGTGTGTGTGTGTGTGTGTGTGTGCATGTAAAACAACAATAATGCAAGAGGCCAAAACTTTGCGATAGTGTGAGAGGAAGGAACAGTGAGAGGTAGGTTGGAGGAAAGGGATGAGGCAAAGTAATATAATTATATTTTAATTAAAAACATTCACTCACTATAATAATAAGTAAAAAATATGTGTTAAAAATAAAAATTTCATATTACTTAAAATTTACTTTTTAATACATTTAAAATATTTATATTCATGGTATGATGCAGATATGGGCTAGTGTCAGGAAAAAGAAGGAACAGGAGTGGGTAAGAGGAGCTACGGACTGGTAAGTGAGGAATGTTTTAAAACTGGAAAGTTTTCATAACTCTTCGGAGGGCTGAGTAGGAATGACAGTGGAGATAGCTGGCATAGGGATGAACCTCCTGTTTGGAAGAGAGAAGAACTTACAAAGCAGCCTTGAAACTTTAACAGGCTTCACCAAGTGGCCAACAAGATTCAGTTTCTAAGGAGCATTTATGAAAAGTCTGAACACTTCTAAAATTGTATAATGATCAAAGATATGTTTAAAACCTTAAAAATGGAAACCTTTAGATGTAATGGGTAGAACAACAGTTGACATGGCAAGAGAAGAAGGCAGATGGCTGCTGAGAAGTCCATATACTCCTGATATCCATGCTTTCTTTTTTTTTATTTATTTTTTATTAGGTATTTTCCTCATTTACATTTTCAATGCTATCCCAAAAGTCCCCCATACCCACCCAGCCCCAATCCCCTAGCCACCCACTCCCCCTTTTTGGCCCTGGGGTTCCCCTGTACTGGGGCATATAAAGTTTGCAAGTCCAATGGGCCTCTCTTTGCAGTGATGGCTGACTAGGCCATCTTTTGATACATATGCAGCTAGAGACAAGAGCTCCAGGGTACTGGTTAGTTCATATTGTTGTTCCACCTATAGGGTTGCAGTTCCCTTTAGCTCCTTGGGTACTTTCTCTAGCTCCTCCATTGGGGGCCCTGTGATCCATCCAATAGCTGACTGTGAGCATCCACTTCTGTGTTTGCTAGGCCACTGCATAATCTCACAAGAGACAGCTATATCTGGGTCCTTTCAGCAAAATCTTGCTAGTGTATGCAATGGTGTCAACGTTTGGAAGCTGATTATGGGATGGATCACTGCATGTGGCAATCACTAGATGATGGTCCATCCTTTCGTCACAGCTCCAAATTTTGTCTCTGTAACTCCTTCCAAGGGTGTTTTGTTCCCATTTCTAAGAAGGGGCAAAGTGTCTACACTTTGGTCTTTGTTCTTCTTGAATTTCATGTGTTTAGCAAATTGTATCTTATATCTTGGGTATCCTAAGTTTCTGGGCTAATATCCACTTATCAGTGAGTACATATTGTGCGAGTTCCTTTGTGATTGGGTTACCTCACTCAGTATGATGCCCTCCAGGTCCATCCATTTGCCTAGGAATTTCATAAATTCATTTTTTTAATAGCTGAGTAGTACTCCATTGTGTAGATGTACCACATTTTCTGTATCCATTCCTCTGTTGAGGGGCATCTGGGTTCTTTCCAGCTTCTGGCTATTATAAATAAGGCTGCTATGAACATAGTGGAGCATGTGTCCTTCTTACCGGTTGGGACATCTTCTGGATATATGCCCAGGAGAGGTGTTGCGGGATCCTCCGGTAGTACTATGTCCAATTTTCTGAGGAACCGCCAGACTGATTTCCAGAGTGGTTGTACAAGCTTACAATCCCACCAACAATGGAGGAGTGTTCCTCTTTCTCCACATCCTCGCCAGCATCTGCTGTCACCTGAATTTTTGATCTTAGCCATTCTGATTGGAGTGAAGTGGAATCTCAGGGTTGTTTTGATTTGCATTTCCCTGATGATTAAGGATGTTGAACGTTTTTTCAGGTGCTTCTCAAGGGAAACATAACAACAGATCCTGAAGAAATCCAAAACACCATCAGATCCTTCTACAAAAGGCTATACTCAACAAAACTGGAAAACCTGGATGAAATGGACAAGTTTCTAGACAGAGACCAGGTACCAAAGCTAAATCAAGATCAGGTTAATGATCTAAACAGTCCTATGCCCCCTAAAGAAATAGAAGCAGTCATTAATAGTCTCCCAACCAAAAAAAGCCCAGGACCAGATGGGTTTAGTGCAGAGTTCTATCAGACCTTCAAAGAAGACCTAATTCCAGTTCTTCACAAACTATTCCACAAAATAGAAATGGAAGGTACTCTACCCAACTCATTATATGAAGCCACAATTACTCTGATACCTAAACCACAAAAAGACCCAACAAAGATAGAGAACTTCAGACCAATTTCCCTTATGAATATTGATGCAAAAATCCTCAATAAAGTTCTTGCTAACTGAATCCAAAAACACATCAAAACAATCATCCATCCTGACCAAGTAGGTTTCATCCCAGGGATGCAGGGATGGTTCAATATACGGAAATCAATCAATGTAATCCAGTATATAAACAAACTCAAAGACAAAAACCACATGATCATCTTGTTAGATGCTGAGAAATCATTTGACAAAATCCATGCTTTCTTGATGCCAGTGAGGAATTGTCATATTAAAACAGAGAATCCTTCTAATCTGCTGCATTATTTACATGTAATTAATTACTCACATCTAAACTACTTCTGTCAACTACCACTGTAAAAGTATAAGAGAAATAAAAACAGAAGTATAATTTGAGCCATATAAAAACATTTTCTAATTGCCATTTTTAAAATAGCAACAACAAAAGAGAAATATATGCATTTAAAAATACAATAAATAAGGCAAAACTATTCCAAAAGTAAAAATTATTAAAATTCACTTAACTTTTCCTGTGCTGTCTCAAAAATCTGGTGCATCTCAATTCATAAGCTAAATTGTCATTGAAAGCACATCAGTGTATATATTTCAGTTCAATTTCTAGTATAGTAAGAAAAGCAGATTCACATTCCAAAGTTACTTACAAACAAAACTGAAATCTTCACTAAATTCAATATCAAAAATTAACTTATTCTACAATGCACAGTAACAGCAATTTGTTCATTTATTTTTGAAAATGAATTAGGATCTTAAACTAAAGCTTGCCATTTTAAGTTATATTATGAAATGTATATCTAACCCATCCCATGGGCAAGTACCAACCCCTAACACTATTTATTTTACTTTATTCTTTGATAACTATTTTGTTAATTAGATATTTCCTTTATATACATTTCAGATGCTATCCTGAAAGTTCCCTATACCCTCCCCGTGCCCTGCTTCCCTACCCACCCACTCCCACTTCTTGGCCCTGGCATTCCCCTGTACTAATGATGCTCTGTTATGCTTGCAGACAGGAGCATGTTATCCTCTGAGATGCTCCACCCAGCAGCTGAATCAAACAGATATTGACACCCACAGCCAAACAGTGGGTGGAGCTTGAGGGTTCATATGGAAGAACAGGAAGAAGGATTGTGGGTTCCAAAGGGGATACAAACAACAGAGTCAACTAATCTGGACCATTGGGGCTCTCAGAGTCTGGACCATCAACCAATGAATATACATGGGCTGGACCTAGGCCTCCCCATATACATGTAGCAGATGTTCAGGTTGATCTTCATGTGAGTCCCAAATAAACGGAGTGAGGGCTATCTGAAAAGCTGTTGCCTGTATGTGGGATTTGTTCTAGGTCTGGCCTCAGTGGGGAAGGAAGAACTTAGCCTTGCAGAGACTT
Organism: Mus musculus; assembly: GCF_000001635.26. Lineage (NCBI taxonomy): Eukaryota > Metazoa > Chordata > Mammalia > Rodentia > Muridae > Mus > Mus musculus. Next base: position 54,880,022 of record NC_000074.6, on the reverse strand, counting down.
GAAGGGTACAGTTAGGGAAGAATGGGTTGGGGAAGGATTGTGGGAGGCGGTGACCTGAAGTGGGTCAGTGAGCAGGTTGTAAAGTGAATAAGTAAAAGAATAATAATAATAAATTAAATTTAATATAATTTAATTTAATTTTATTTTATTTTATTTTATTTTTAGACAGGGTTTCTCTATGTAGACCTGGCTGTCCTGGAACTCACTCTGTAGACCAGGCTGGCCTCGAACTCAAGAATCCACCTGCCTCTGCCTCCCGAGTGCTGAGATTAAAGGTGTGCACCCCCATGCCCAGCTATAAATTAAAATTTTTAAAAAATGCATATCTATTCAAGATAATTAAAGTAACTTGGGTCAATTCAGTTTTAAAATAACATTCACTAGAGTATTGAATAAACTGAAAAGCCATTAATTATCTATAAATGGAAAAATTATTGCTCAAAATTTTCTCATAGTATTTGTGCCAACTTGTATAATAATAGTTTTAGAAATGATTGGTTTTTTCAGTGCTAGGGACTGAACCATGGTCCTTATACATTAGAGATAAGCACTCTCCTCTTCATGGATACTCCTAGCCTATGATTAAAACTTATTTTCCACTGTTTATCATAAAAACTATGTTAATTCAATATTCTTAATTACATTATAAGAAGTTTCAACTTCAAAATAAATTATATCTATCTAGCTACATAAAAATATGTTTTCTCTCTCCTTGGAAATTCAAATTTAGTTTCTTCATGTAAAATATAGTGATTTTATTTTTTTTTTACAGAAAACCACACTTTGCTGCCATTTTTGTCTCTGATTATTTAATACCTGGAAAGCATTATTTTTGTTTAAAGAAATATTGAGCAAGAATTAACAAAGTGCACACTGAATACTCAGCATGTAAAGAAACTTCTGCCAGGCCTAAGGTCTTGGCCATTGACTGACTTACACGGTGGAAGGAGAGTGTAGACTTCTGTAAGTTTCACACATGTGCACTGCATGTAAACAAATAAAAGCAAATGAAAAAAATTAAGTTTTAAGAGAATCAAAATGTTCCATGATCCATCTCATCTGTGTTTAACCTTTAAGATTTATGTGTTTCATTTGGAATGCCCATAGAGTTTAAGCAAGTAATTAAAGCCCAGGAGGGAGAAGGAGAACAGTCAATGAAGAGAGGATACGAGGTAGTATTATAAAAAAGTAAGTGGGAGAAACAGAAAAGGAAGGATTGAATAGAGTGGAAGATGAGAAAGCAGTCGATGAAGGACTATGGGGATGGAGGGCTATCTAACACTAATAGCCCTTTAAAAATCCACAGCGAAACCAACTGCTGTAAAATGTTTCTAAATTGTACACGAACACATATATGAAAAGAGTCTAAATGTAGTCTCCTACAATGAGAGATCAATAACCCAACTAGGCAGAACACAATATAACAAAAAAAAAAAAAAACAAAAACAAAAAAACAAAAACAGTACCAGGAACAATTTCAGGAATGAGTTATCTCTTTTTGAGTTGTTGGTCTATGGAGTCCACAAACTATCCAAACATTATAAGCTATTGCCATTTCTCTTGGGTACTCTCCAGAATTTGATAGTAAGAACCTATTGCTAAGGACACCCCATACTTGAATCATAAATATAAAGACGTCATTTATGTAAACATTCATGTCACCAGGATAGGTTAGTATTTTTTAAGTCATAAACAACAAAAGCATTAAAGAAAAGGGCCAATGTATTTGATCATATTTAAATATAAAACTCCTGAGTATACGCCCTTACAAATGCAAGAAGATAATTCATAGACTATACACATAACTTGTATCCAAAACATGGGCATTTAGTAAAAGCATACCATGAATAAATAAGCTAAATAGTCAATATTCAAGGAGAAAATGATACATAATATGTACAAACCATGTGTAAATCCAAAATACAAAAAGGCAAAAATGTCTTGTTGAACATGCAGATTGTCTGAAGACTACAGAATCTCAGATTAAAGTCACAGCAAGTTAGCTGCATATCAAGAAGACTGGCAACTTTTCAGATTGAGCATCAGGAATAACTTTAAGAAAGCAAGTTGTTAAAGAACAAGCATATACCAATTAAATCCATTTAAAAACACAGATTTGTCAAAATCACATGTAGCATAAATGGCATGCATATGCATGTATATTTATATGGATATGTTTATATTCAAAAGGAGATGCTCTTGAAATACATGAGCAAAGCTGGAGCTGTCCCAGAAGACATTTTTAAGATGTATAAGATGGCCTTTTTGTTCATCTACTGAACAAAAATAATACTATAGAGCATTACAACCACCATCTGACAATGTCACTTTGTGACTTAAGTTAAAAAGTAATTCAGGGTGCGGGTTGAAAGCATAAGGAGGCAAAGTAGCAACCCTTCTCAAAACAGACATGATCAGACACCCCCGGTCTTGTCCAAAATGAGTGGCTTTCTTCTTTCCTAACTACAAACAGCATTGTCCTATTACTTCCATTTCAATAATGCTTATGAAACATTCAATAACACAATCATTCCTACTTTCTATTGTAAGCAACTCAGAACAAAGTCTCACCTAAGTCTCACTGTAACTAAACACGAGTTCAAATCTGTGGTGTACTTATTTTAATAGCCTCCTTTTAAACTGTTCCACATACTCTTATGATACACTGTCTGTGTCACTGAGATGTGGCCCTTTATTCAAACAACTCCCCTTCTATGTTTCTGGGTACCTTGTACTTAACAGGGTGACAGACTTAATTTTTTTCTCCTAAATTGTGCCCATATGGAATATATCATTATATTTCTTGTCATTATTCCTCGCAAACAATAAGCAATAAAAACTATTTACATACCATTTAAACAAAACAAGGTATTTTAAAAATAATCTAAGATACTTGACAGTATATGGAGACTATGGCTAAGTTGTACATAAATACTATGCCATTCCATAGAAGGAACTTACTTGGTATCCTTGGTGATCCCTTGAATGTCCATGAAGCCTAAGGCATGACGAAAATGTTTTCATGCTGGTCTTTATTTGGGAGATATTGACAAGGAAATAACAAAAATAGACATCAAGAAATGACACATTTCAGTGCAGTGGTTACACCTTGGGTGGGTATAAAGACAGAATGATAGGTGGTGGGAACTTGGACTCTGTCTTCAAAGTCCCATTGCTCTTTTCTGTTTAGGCATGTAAAGCATCGAACCAAGTTTAAACTTGAAATAGCAGAGTCAGAAACTAGTCTGAAGCTCCGACTCATAATTTCAAAGCTCATTTAGATAATTATAGGACTAAATAAAGAATAAAATGAAAAGGCAGCCTATGATTCACAATATTGCAAGCTGTGATGCTGTAATCGAGCCAAGAACAGAGATCAACACACGCAGTACCAAAAAACTTCCATGTGGCTTGTGTGCACTGTTATGGTGTATATGACATGTATGGAGAGATAGGCAGAAAGACATCAGAGGGCTTTGCCCAGAAACAGCCAAGGTCAATACTACTGTCAGGCAAGTCAATTTGCCTCCTTTGGGTAACAGAAGCAAAGTTCAATTTATATTCTGAAGAATAAAATTAATCAACCGATGTATCACTCTTATGAATATGATCTAGTTAAAAGATGACACAGGCATTTTGCTTTGAATCATCAAATTCTGTACAAAGGAGCCCAACTCACTTGCTTATCTCATTCCAAGTTACTCTATTAACCATCTGAAAAGTATTAAATTAAGAACAAACAGTGCTCCTTCTTGTCCCTCTTGCTTCCCCATTTTCTTATATCTGTGACATTATCTGTGCTTTTATCACTCACTAATTGCCTCTCATCCTTTACACAGGGTTTACAGTCTCTGTGTCCTACAGTTTGTAATTCATGTACCAACTATCTTATGAAAAATTCTTGAATAACCATACTGAAAGTACAGGGTCACTCCTGAGAAAATATATCACTATTTTTGCATCTCTGGTATGTTCATTATTTTATTAATTTACTCAATTAACATAGTTGCTCACTTTGTAAGTAGTGCTGCCTCAGACATCCTTGTAAGGATGCCATCCTCCAAGCTTCTCTTGCCCATGACTTTCTTCCTTAATGTTTTTTTGTTTGTTTGTTTGTTTTGTTGTTTTGTTTTGTTTGGTTTGGTTTGGTTTGGTTTGGTTTGGTTTGGTTTGGTTTGGTTTGGTTTGGTAAGTCTCTTGAGATACTCCAAACTGCCAAAGCCATGGTCATGAGGTCACAAGGCACATTATCAGGGAACTGCTTTAGAAGCTAGATAGATGGCAACTGAATGCTATGGTAAAGTTCACTGAACTCTTATCTTCCTTCTGAGGTTTGAATGTCTGGAAATTTGTTGTTGTTGTTGCACTAATGTCATTCTAGATGGCTTCTTTCCAAACTATCAATGCTGTGGTGACTTAAATGAGAATGTCCCCTATGGTCACTGACATTTGAATACTTGGTCCCTAGTTGGTGTTGCTGAAATGGTGGGTGATGAGGCCTTGGTAGAGCAAGTCCATCACTGTGTGTTGGTTGTCAGATTTCAAAGCTATTCACCATTCCTAGCTAATTCTCTCTGCTTCTTGCTTGCCGCTACAGATGCGAACACTCAGATTCTATTCCAAACAACATGTCTGCTGAATGTTGCCATACTGATCTGCCATGACTACTACCTCTCTGGAACATTAAGCTACATAGTCCCTTCCTTTTACGGTTTGCCTTAGTTATGTGTTTTATCACAACAGTAAAGAACCCAATATAAATGTCAAGACTGAGGTCAGGGCAGAGAGCTCTGTTGCTCAGTCATGGCTATCCACGTGCAAGCCATACAGTGGTTGTCTATTCTCTTTGGGGTCTGGATAAGGACCAAGTTAGCCTAGTCTAGGGAACAAAATCTTGTTCTTTATGTCCAAAGACTCTGCTCATTCTTCTACTTAATCTTCCTTAACATACTGATCTTTACTTGTTTTATTTTACTCTTTACTAGATATTTCTATGAATAAGGTGCTATTGGAGTATAGTGATGGTGTAATTGCATGGTCAAGTCAATGAACATGTTGACTCTTTCACAACTTTTTATTTTATTGCAGAATTTACCAACAGCAATTCAGAGAAATATAGTTCACACAGGGAACCTGAAAATATGGAGGAAGTAATCATTTTTGTTGCTGCTTCAGGAAAAAGTTTTTTTTTTTTTTTTTTTTTTTTTATGATTCAGTATTTATTTTCTTAGTCATAGCAAGCAAGCTGTTTTCCTACAATTTTACCGAATCAAACTCATATTGGATGCTTAAACAGGCACATGTACGTAAAACAAAATTTGTGGGTTTTTTTTTTCCATTTTTTATTAGGTATTTAACTCATTTACATTTCCAATGCTATACCAAAAGTCCCCCATATCCACCCACCCCCACTCCCCTGCCCACCCACTCCCCCTTTTTGGCCCTGGTGTTCCCCTGTACTGGGGCATATAAAGTTTGCAAGTCCAATGGGCCTCTCTTTCCAGTGATGGCCGACTAGGCCATCTTTTGATATATATGCAGCTAGAGTCAAGAGCTCCGGGGTACTGGTTAGTTCATAATGTTGTTCCACCTATAGGGTTGCAGATCCCTTTAGCTCCTTGGCTACTTTCTCTAGCTCCTCCATTGGGAGCCCTATGATCCATCCATTAGCTGACTGTGAGCATCCACTTCTGTGTTTGCTAGGCCCTGGCATAGTCTCACAAGAGACAGCTACATCTGGGTCCTTTCGATAGAATCTTGCTAGTGTATGCAATGGTGTCAGCATTTGGATGCTGATTATGGGGTAGATCCCTGGATATGGCAGTCTCTACATGGTCCATCCTTTCATCTCAGCTCCAAACTTTGTCTCTGTAACTCCTTCCATGGGTGTTTTGTTCCCAAATCTAAGGAGGGGCATAGTGTCCACACTTCAGTCTTCATTCTTCTTGAGTTTCATGTGTTTAGCAAATTATATCTTATATCTTGGGTATCCTAGGTTTGGGGCTAATATCCACTTATCACTGAGTACATATTGTGTGAGTTCCTTTGTGAATGTGTTACCTCACTCAGGATGATGCCCTCCAGGTCCATCCATTTGCCTAGGAATTTCATAAATTCATTCTTTTTAATAGCTGAGTAGTACTCCATTGTGTAGATGTACCACATTTTCTGTATCCATTCCTCTGTTGAGGGGCTTCTAGGTTCTTTCCAGCTTCTGGCTATTATAAATAAGGCTGCTATGAACATAGTGGAGCATGTGTCCTTCTTACCTGTTGGGGCATCTTCTGGATATATGCCCAGGAGAGGTATTGCTGGATTCTCCGGTAGTACTATGTCCAGTTTTCTGAGGAACCGCCAGACTGATTTCCAGAGTGGTTGTACAAGCCTGCACTCCCACCAACAATGGAGGAGTGTTCCTCTTTCTCCACATCCACGCCAGCATCTGCTGTCACCTGAATTTTTGATCTTAGCCATTCTGACTGGTGTGAGGTGGAATCTCAGGGTTGTTTTGATTTGCATTTCCCTGATGATTAAGGATGTTGAACATTTTTTCAAGTGCTTCTCTGCCATTCGGTATTCCTCAGGTGAGAATTCTTTGTTCAGTTCTGAGCCCCATTTTTTAATGGGGTTATTTGATATTCTGAAGTCCACCTTCTTGAGTTCTTTATATATGTTGGATATTAGTCCCCTATCTGATTTAGGATAGGTAAAGATCCTTTCCCAATCTGTTGGTGGTCTTTTTGTCTTATTGACGGTGTCTTTTGCCTTGCAGAAACTTTGGAGTTTCATTAGGTCCCATTTGTCAATTCTCGATCTTACAGCACAAGCCATTGCTGTTCTGTTCAGGAATTTTTCCCCTGTGCCCATATCTTCAAGGCTTTTCCCCACTTTCTCCTCTATAAGTTTCAGTGTCTCTGGTTTTATGTGAAGTTCCTTGATCCACTTAGATTTTACCTTAGTACAAGGAGATAAGTATGGATCGATTCGCATTCTTCTACACGATAACAACCAGTTGTGCCAGCACCAATTGTTGAAAATGCTGTCTTTCTTCCACTGGATGGTTTTAGCTCCCTTGTCGAAGATCAAGTGACCATAGGTGTGTGGGTTCATTTCTGGGTCTTCAATTCTATTCCATTGGTCTACTTGTCTGTCTCTATACCAGTACCATGCAGTTTTTATCACAATTGCTCTGTAGTAAAGCTTTAGGTCTGGCATGGTGATTCCACCAGAGGTACTTTTATCCTTGAGAAGAGCTTTTGCTATCCTAGGTTTTTTGTTATTCCAGATGAATTTGCAGATTGCTCTTTCTAATTCGTTGAAGAATTGAGTTGGAATTTTGATGGGGATTGCATTGAATCTGTAGATTGCTTTTGGCAAAATAGCCATTTTTACAATGTTGATCCTGCCAATCCATGAGCATGGGAGATCTTTCCATCTTCTGAGATCTTCCTTAATTTCTTTCTTCAGAGATTTGAAGTTTTTATCATACAGATCTTTCACTTCCTTAGTTAGAGTCACGCCAAGATATTTTATATTATTTGTGACTATTGAGAAGGGTGTTGTTTCCCTAATTTCTTTCTCAGCCTGTTTATTCTTTGTATAGAGAAAGGCCATTGACTTGTTTGAGTTTATTTTATATCCAGCTACTTCACCGAAGCTGTTTATCAGGTTTAGGAGTTCTCTGGTAGAATTTTTAGGGTCACTTATATATACTATCATATCATCTGCAAAAAGTGATATTTTGACTTCCTCTTTTCCAATTTGTATCCCCTTGATCTCCTTTTGTTGTCGAATTGCTCTGGCTAATACTTCAAGTACTATGTTGAAAAGGTAGGGAGAAAGTGGGCAGCCTTGTCTAGTCCCTGATTTTAGTGGGATTGCTTCCAGCTTCTCTCCATTTACTTTGATGTTGGCTACTGGTTTGCTGTAGATTGCTTTTATCATGTTTAGGTATGGGCCTTGAATTCCTGATCTTTCCAAAACTTTTATCATGAATGGGTGTTGGATCTTGTCAAATGCTTTTTCTGCATCTAACGAGATGATCATGTGGTTTTTGTCTTTGAGTTTGTTTATATAATGGATTACATTGATGGATTTTCGTATATTAAACCATCCCTGCATCCCTGGAATAAAACCTACTTGGTCAGGATGGATGATTGCTTTAATGTGTTCTTGGATTCGGTTAGCGAGAATTTTATTGAGGATTTTTGCATCGATATTCATAAGAGAAATTGGTCTGAAGTTCTCTATCTTTGTTGGATCTTTCTGTGGTTTAGGTATCAGAGTAATAGTGGCTTCATAAAATGAGTTGGGTAGAGTACCTTCTACTTCTATTTTGTGAAATAGTTTGTGCAGAATTGGAATTAGATCTTCTTTGAAGGTCTGATAGAACTCTGCACTAAACCCATCTGGTCCTGGGCTTTTTTTGGTTGGGAGACTATTAATAACTGCTTCTATTTCTTTAGGTGATATGGGACTGTTTAGATGGTCAACTTGATCCTGATTCAACTTTGGTACCTGGTATCTGTCCAGAAATTTGTCCATTTCGTCCAGGTTTTCCAGTTTTGTTGAGTATAGCCTTTTGTAGAAGGATCTGATGGTGTTTTGGATTTCTTCAGGATCTGTTGTTATGTCTCCCTTTTCATTTCTGATTTTGTTAATTAGGATTTTGTCCCTGTGCCCTTTAGTGAGTCTAGCTAAGGGTTTATCTATCTTGTTGATTTTCTCAAAGAACCAACTCCTCGTTTGGTTAATTCTTTGAATAGTTCTTCTTGTTTCCACTTGGTTGATTTCACCCCTGAGTTTGATTATTTCCTGCCGTCTACTCCTCTTGGGTGAATTTGCTTCCTTTTTTTCTAGGGCTTTTAGATGTGTTGTCAAGCTGCTAGTATGTGCTGTCTCCCGTTTCTTCTTGGAGGCACTCAGAGCTATGAGTTTCCCTCTTAGAAATGCTTTCATTGTGTCCCATAGGTTTGGGTACGTTGTGGCTTCATTTTCATTAAACTCTAAAAAGTCTTTAATTTCTTTCTTTATTCCTTCCTTGACCAAGTTATCATTGAGAAGAGTGTTGTTCAGTTTCCACGTGAATGTTGGCTTTCCATTATTTATGTTGTTATTGAAGATCAGTCTTAGGCCATGGTGGTCTGATAGGATACATGGGACAATTTCAATATTTTTGTATCTATTGAGGCCTGTTTTGTGACCAATTATATGGTCAATTTTGGAGAAGGTCCCGTGAGGTGCTGAGAAGAAGGTATATCCTTTTGTTTTAGGATAAAATGTTCTGTAGATATCTGTCAGGTCCATTTGTTTCATAACTTCTGTTAGTTTCACTGTGTCCCTGTTTAGTTTCTGTTTCCACGATCTGTCCTTTGAAGAAAGTGGTGTGTTGAAGTCTCCCACTATTATTGTGTGAGGTGCAATGTATGCTTTGAGCTTTACTAAAGTGTCTCTAATGAATGTGGCTGCCCTTGCATTTGGTGCGTAGATATTCAGAATTGAGAGTTCCTCTTGGAGGATTTTACCTTTGATGAGTATGAAGTGTCCCTCCTTGTCTTTTTTGATAACTTTGGGTTGGAAGTCGATTTTATCCGATATTAAAATGGCTACTCCAGCTTGTTTCTTCAGTCCATTTGCTTGGAAAATTGTTTTCCAGCCTTTCACTCTGAGGTAGTGTCTGTCTTTTTCCCTGAGATGGGTTTCCTGTAAGCAGCAGAATGTTGGGTCCTGTTTGTGTAGCCAGTCTGTTAGTCTATGTCTTTTTATTGGGGAATTGAGACCATTGATATTAAGAGATATTAAGGAAAAGTAATTGTTGCTCCCTTTTATTTTTGTTGTTAGAGTTGGCATTCTGTTCTTGTGGCTGTCTTCTTTTTGGTTTGTTGAGGGATTACTTTCTTGGTTATTCTAGGGCGTGATTTCCGTCCTTGTATTGCTTCTTTTCTGTTATTATCCTTTGAAGGGCTGGATTCATGGAAAGATATTGTGTGAATTTGGTTTTGTCGTGGAATACTTTGGTTTCTCCATCTATGGTAATTGAGAGTTTGGCCGGGTATAGTAGCCTGGGCTGGCATTTGTGTTCTCTTAGTGTCTGTATAACATCTGTCCAGGCTCTTCTGGCTTTCATAGTCTCTGGTGAAAAGTCTGGTGTAATTCTGATAGGCCTTCCTTTATATGTTACTTGACCTTTCTCCCTTACTGCTTTTAATATTCTATCTTTATTTAGTGCATTTGTTGTTCTGATTATTATGTGTCGGGAGGAATTTCTTTTCTGGTCCAGTCTATTTGGAGTTCTGTAGGCTTCTTGTATGATCATGGGCATCTCTTTTTTTATGTTTGGGAAGTTTTCTTCTATTATTTTGTTGAAGATATTAGCTGGCCCTTTAAGTTGAAAATCTTCATTCTCATCAATTCCTATTATCCGTAGGTTTGGTCTTCTCATTGTGTCCTGGATTACCTGGATGTTTTGAGTTAGGATCCTTTTGCATTTTGTATTTTCTTTGACTGTTGTGTCGATGTTCTCTATGGAATCTTCTGCACCTGAGATTCTCTCTTCCATTTCTTGTATTCTGTTGCTGATGCTCGCATCTATGGTTCCAGATCTCTTTCCTAGGGTTTCTATCTCCAGCGTTGCCTCGCTTTGGGTTTTCTTTATTGTGTCTACTTCCCCTTTTAGTTCTAGTATGGTTTTGTTCATTTCCATCACCTGTTTGGCTGTGTTTTCCTGCTTTTCTTTAAGGGCCTGTAACTCTTTAGCAGTGCTCTCCTATAATTCTTTAAGTGACTTATGAAAGTCCTTCTTGATGTCCTCTATCATCATCATGAAAAATGTTTTTAAATCTGGGTCTAGATTTTCGGTTGTGTTGGGGTGCCCAGGACTAGGTGGGGTGGGAGTGCTGCGTTCTGATGATGGTGAGTGGTCTTGATTTCTGTTAGTAGGATTCTTACGTTTGCCTTTCGCCATCTGGTAATCTCTGAAGCTAGCTGTTTTAGTTGTCACTGTTAAGAGCTTGTTCTTCAGGTGACTCTGTTAGCCTCTATGAGCAGACCTGGAGGGTAGCACTCTCCTTAGTTTCAGTGGGCAGAGTATTCTCTGCAGGCAAGCTCTCTTCTTGCAAGGCAGGTACCCAGATATCTGGTGTTCGAACCAGACTCCTGGCAGAAGTTGTGTTCCACTCACTAGAGGTCTTAGGATCACGTGTGGAATCCTGTGTGGGCCCTTGCGACTCAGCTGGCAAGGTAGCCCGGGGCTCGAGTGGAGTGGAAGGGGTTTGTGCCCCAGATCAAGCCCGGGTAGCCTGCTTCCCTATGTACCGCAGTCTCAAGTTCCACGCGATTGGATTGGGGCAGGCGCTGTGTTCCACTCACCAGAGGTTTTAGGGTCCCGTGGGGAGTCCCGTGTGGGCCCTTGCGGGTGTTGGGCAAGACTTTGCTGGCAAGGTAGCCCGGGGCTCGAGTCTCGAGTCGAGCGGAAGGGACTTGTGCCCCAGATCAGGCCCGGGTAGCCTGCTTCCCTATGTACCGCAGTCTCAAGTTCCGCGCGATTGGATTGGGGCAGGCGCTGTGTTCCACTCGCCAGAGGTCTTAGGGTCCCGTGGGGAGTCCCGTGTGGGCCCTTGCGGGTGTTGGGCAAGACTCTGCTGGCAAGGTAGCCCGGGGCTCGAGTCTCGAGTCGAGCGGAAGGGACTTGTGCACCAGATCAGGCCCGGGTAGCCTGCTTCCCTATGTACCGAAGTCTCAAGTTCCGCGCGATTGGATTGGGGCAGGCGCTGTGTTCCACTCACCAGAGGTCTTAGGATCCCGTGGGGAGTCCCGTGTGGCTCTTGCGGGTGTTGGGCAAGACTCTGCTGGCAAGGAAGCCCGGGGCTCGAGTCCAGGAAAAAGTTTAATGACATAAATTTCTGGCTGAAATAAATCTTTCACAGGCAATTGAAAACATGAAAAATCGTGAAAATACAAGGAGCAAATCTCATTCATACAATGAGTAAAGTGTTGAATTTTTTTTACTTGATTGTATAAAAGGTATATGAGGGGCTGGAGAGGTGGCTCAGAAGTCAAGAGCACTGACTGCTCTTCCATGAGGCCCTGAGTTCAATTCCCAGCAACCACATGGTGGCTCACAATCATCTGTAATGAGTTTCAGTACCCTCTTCTGTAGTGTTTGAAGAAAGTGAAAGTGTATTCACATTAAATAAAATAAATCTTTAAAAAAAATAAAATAAAAAGGTATATGAGCCAGAGATTCATGGTGCATGTGAGGCAGAAGCAGGAAGATCTCTGTGTGTTTGAGGCTGGCCTAGTCTACAAGGAGAATTCCAGGACAGCCAGGGCTACAAAGGGAAATTCTGTCTTGAAAAACAACAACAAATAGGTATTTGAACTATAACATATTTTATACATATACCCATGTATACAAAATACATAGGATACAAACTTTCATATACATATAGAAATATACTCATACATGGAAACTTATTTGTACATTTCTAAATACACGTTTAGATTCTAAATGTGATAAAAACAGTTTAGCTAAAAAGTCTCCCAAATATGAAAGTTATTTTGTCTCAAATTTAAACTAATTCCTGGCATGAAGGCATGAATATCTGAACTCTGAGCAGTCAGGAGAGGATGATATCAGAGGGCCATGGAATTGAGACTATTTTGGGCTACAAAATGGACCCAAACCTGCCTCTAAACAAAAACAAGCAAACAAACAAAAAAACGCACTAAAATCATAAGCCTTTAGAATATTTAAAAGGAGGACAGGCAGGAAGTCCACTTCAAAAGTCAACACACATCACCCTCTTGATATCCAAGATAGATTTCCAGAGATGGTGAGTGTTGAAGCCTAGCACCTTAAGGTGTCCTTTGCAACTTGTTTCTTATTTCCTCTTGGGCTGAGGAACATTCCAACTTCAGTGTAAAGCCTCCCTCAAATGGTTAAACTGTAGCCACTTTCCCTTCATTCCTCATTCTCTCTACTAATTCACTTCTGTCATACAGTGAACAGATTGAAACTCTGCATGGAAAGAAAAACTAAACTGAGCAGTAATGAATAATACATTGAAAGAAAAACAGTAATATCCACTCCTATCAGCAAAGCCCATCATACTCACAAAGGGGAATCTTCATGATTTAGTATCAGAATTCCTATATGCTACTCTCCAGTTTTGTGTTTTATACCAAATATTAAATGTTTCCTAAAAGTGCCTATGATACACATCAAAAATCACCAAAGAAGTTCATTTCAGCCATTTCAAAAAGTATACAAATATTATATCTTAATTTTTTTCCTAGTTCAATTCACTGAAAGAAATAGACATCATAAAGAAAGCAAACGTTTTCTCTGCCCTCCAAAGTTCAGTGCTTGACACCCAGCAAAATTTGAAAGGTAAGCTGACAGAGAGTTACCAGGAGAAAATGGTTATTAAATTTACTCTTGGAGGTTTACCTAAACAAAAACAAAAACAACCCCCCAAAAAAAGAAACAGTGTGAAGTCCAAAAACATTGTTACATTCAATGGTTTACATGCCATTTTAATAAAGAATAATAAGTTGTGTACAATAGACAAGACAAAAGAGAGAAGGATTATGTGTGGGAAAGAGTGCTATTGAGTGACCAAAAAGACTCCAATGTAAGTCTGATCCAGAAAGCTCCCACTCCACAAATGGGGAAGCCATCCAAGTACTAACCAGGTTCAATCCTGCTTAGCTCCCCAGACCAGACAAGATCAGGAGCATTCAGAGTGGTATGCCCATAGAAGTAGGGATCTGTCTCTGTTGCCTATCTTTGGATCCCTTCCCCCTAACTGGCATGTCTTATCTAGCCTCAATAGAAGATGGAGCTAGGCCTACTGCAGCTTGATATGCCAAGGCAAGTTGATACCCATGAGAGGCAGCCCCTTCTCTGAGGAGAAAGGGAGGGGAAGAAGCAAGTAGGGAAGGAGAAAGAGAGGAACTGGGAGGAGAAGAGGGAGAAGAAGCTGCAACCAAGTGTAAAATAAATGTATAAAGTAATTAATGGGAAAAAAAGAAAGCCAAGACTGTATCTCTAACTCTAAAGCAGAACAAGACTGTAAAATAGCAAAATCAATCATAATTAGCTACAACTCCGTAATTGTATAGTGTACAACTGCATAGCAAGGATGACAAAAAAGGAAATTGAGAAATTACATCTACAGTGGCTTATCATATTAACCAGGACAGAACTTTGCACAGTGAGAAGAGAAACCAAGCAACCTCATACAAAATGGCATACTCTAACCTAGTAAGGTCACATTTCAAATGGAACACCCTGCAGGCTATCACCATTCCCAGGACCTAGAGCTCTATTAGAACTGTCTGTTATTCTTTTTCAGTATCTCTCTTTTGGTATATTAAATATGTTTATTTTTCCTCTACTATAATATAATGGACTTTTAGTAATGATAAATTATAGGAAGTCCATTATATTATACAAACTGGTGAAAATATAGGTTTTTATAACACTGATTATTTATATTTCTCCCAGGAGCTGTTTTTGAACTAACAGTCTAAATTATATCAAGTAGCACAGGATGTACGGGCATTTTCATAAGATTTATGCCCATTTATTAGGCAAATTCAGGCATGATAGAGAGCTTCTCTGTGGCTGTTGCTTCTTAATTGCTCTCAGCTCAAACTAAACCTTACATCAAAGTGGTACACTCTTGATGCCCTTTGATATATACACACACACACATACATACACACACACACACACACACACACACACTGAGTTTTCATTCTGTTTAAAAATGGGAATCTTGGGGAAATGTCACCCCTTTTCATTAGATTGTGGAAATGGAATGCTCTTTGTCCTTGCAGCATTTAAGTGGAGCATTTTAGCGAAGATAAAGTGACTATGGACATTTGGATTTTCTCAATTAAATTGACACAGTTGGTATGGAGTGTATCCCCTTGTCTCTCTGCTTCCCTGAAGCATTTGGGAAGCAGAAATAACATTTCAGCAGGGATTTCTCTTGGTAATGAAAATTGCAGAATAGTTTCAATAACAGTCAACATTAAAATCCATTAAGTCATCTTTCTTATTGTGCTCAACATCATCAAATTCAAGGACTGAATGAATGGCCACAGCTGGATGCATGAGACATTGAAATTCAAGAAGCAGCACCATTGCATCAGGGATAATGAGCCTGAGAAGCAGTTAGTGGGTGAAAGATATAAAGTCATCACTGAATTTTGATTGTAGCTCGGCAGTCAGACAAAAAAGAAAAAAAAAGACTTGAAATTTTACAATGATTCCTTAAGCATAGATGTGTATCTAGAGGACAGGGAAAGAGAGCACATATAATTCTGCATGTTTAGCAAGGAACACTGGAGAAGAAATTGATAATTTGACTTTGGTCTTTTCTTAAGGCAAGATCATTCTAAAGCAAGGGAGGTTTCCGTTTTATCAGACCAATCAAAGAGGGAAAAAAATGTTCAAACTCCAGTGCTCTTATTTTTCTCTCCTCATTATTTTTATAGACTGTAACCATGGTGATATTCAGAACCGCAGCTCTGTTCCTTCCACAGCTTCTAAGCTTGAATATCTATCTACAGATCACCACCTCCCCCACAGCAGCCACACTCAGAATCCTTGGAAATGTACTTTCGCCTTGCTTTATGTCATTCTCTTGAAAGTCTAAAGAAGCCAATTTGATGTTGCTGATCTAGGGAGACCATCAAGAAGACATCTATTCCTTCTCAGGGCTGTAGGCACAGAACTGCTGTTGACATGGGTAAAAAATTTTACCCTGATAAGAATGCAACTCGTGTGTGCCAGGTTTGGAAGATACTCAGAGGAAGAAGGGGAAGGAAGGATGGGGGAAGGATTGTGGGAGGGGGTGAATGGAAGAGGACAGTGGGTGGAAGTAAAGTGGATAAGTAAAAAAATTAATTAATTAATTAATTAATTGGAAAGGATGCAAATCAAGCTGATACATTTCAGCTGTGCATGTTATAGTCACTGAAACAGGCCAAACTGATAGGCATGGCATCTTTGACCTGTCTTTCTGATTCTATCAAGGTGTAAAATTACCCTTTAACGTCATGTCAGAACCACCATTTACCATAAAGACAAATAACCTGTGACCATTACTGCTAGCCAGCTCTCACTAAACGTCATAAGTGTAGCTCACCTCTAAGGCAAGTCAGCTAATAAGCTGAGTGGATGATGCTTCAGTGCTGCTTCGAGTTCCCTTATTGCTCTACTATCTTTAATTTATCATGCTGCCTCTTTATGGTAAACCTTTCAGAACATTTGCTGCCTTAGACCTAGGGTTTTTTTAATCCCTTTATGATATTCTTTGACACTCACCTACAAATGAGTACATCTGCAAGGAGTTCATACTGTTATAAGAATTATCTAATCTTTATTTTGCTTCTCTTCTATCTCACACATTCCTATTCTCCCAACGCTTTTCTTCAAAATTAAAAACTATACATTGTTTTATGTACATAGACTTTTTCCTGCATGGGTGCATGTGCATCTTGTATGTCCTTAGTGGGTATGGAAACAAAAGAAGATATTTGATCTCCCAGAATTGAACAGATGTATGGTTCAGAGCCACCATGTGAATGTTGAGAATTAAACCCAGGTCTTCTGCAAAAGAAGCAAGTGCTCTGAAACACCAATCCCTCTAGCCTGCCCCTTTAACCTATTCTTCTTATATTTTAGTTTTGTGTACACATGTGTGCACGTTCCTGTGGGGAGCGTATGTGGTATATGAGTATATGCACCACAGGCTGCAGGAATATTGGGAAGCCAAATGATAACCTGGCGTGTTGCTCCAGTATACAGTAACTTTAATGTTTTTCAGAGCTGATGAATAACTTTATTTGATATCTAACCCTTCTAAGATCATTCTTTTATACAAATACAAAATGACAGAAGGAAATTGAGGTCCACTTTAAAGCCTACTAGAAATCCTGTCCTAATACCAGGCTGAAATTCATTTAATAGCTTTTTCTGAAAATATTCAACTCAATTACTCAAGGAGCAATATTTATATTCAAGCATTCTAGCAGAAACCAAATATATACCCTTTTTTACAGGTTGAACAATAATGGCAGGAAAACATTAAAAAAAAAAACTTTGATTTATGTAATGAAACCATTTTGCCTTTTAGGGGATCAGAACATTTTGAATGTACCATAAGAACTCTGAAATTCATATCACACAATACTCTAAAGTCATGGTGCTTCCAGCAATGTTGACAGGTTCCACAATGGCATAAGACATGTACAGAAGGAAGGGAATGCTTTGTGCTGGAAATCAAGACTGTAGCAAAGTGGCATGATGTAACACACACGACACCTGACAAAATACCATATACTTGGTTTTTAGTTGTGTTTTAATCAGTGAGAGTGTGAAGACCTTACACTGTTGGCAGATTCTTTACAACCTCCCACAAGCAATGCAGAGCTTGGAAGCTGTGAGTTGAAGAGGATGATCCATAAGAAATAACCACACCTTTAATGAAAGAAGAGGGCAAGGATTTGAAAGAGGAAAGGGGGTGAGGTTCATGAGAGGGTGTGGAGGAAGAACACTGGAAAGAAAAATGATGATGTATTTATATTATATCCTCAACAAATACAAGAAAAAATTAGAAAAATTATTTAAACAAAAGGAACAGCTTCAAGTGCAGATAATATTAAGCATAAATAACTACAAAGTACACTATAAAAGTCTACTTGATTTTACCTGGGCTTTCAAAGTACTCTGTGGAGTTTGTTATTATCCAGTGATATTTAGCAAACTGATTTTCTCAAGGAGAAAATGTCCTGATTTATAGTATTTACCAATATTGCCATGTGGCCAATTTTGAGTCACAAATGTTTTAACTGCAAGCTCCCGTTGCTCCCAGATATTTAACAACCAGTAGCAGCAGTAGGGTCCTGCCCCTGCATGCCAGTAGTTTCTCCTTTATTTTGAATAAAACTGTGGATTTGTTACATGCTTTCTCTGCTTAATTTTAGATTGTATATTTCCAAAAGGGCCACTAAGTTGAAAAATCAGACTCCTTTGAATAGTTAAAATAACAAAACCTATGGGAAAAGAAATGTTTCCTTCTGATTCAAGTCTGGACAGAGGGACAGGCTCTTCTAAGTGAGTTTGCTTCTCTTTTCTCCTAGTGTTACTCTTTCTCCTCCAATTGATATCTGACTTCTCAGCCTATCTGAATCAGTGAATGAGAGGAAAGGTACAACAACTATCTGCATCACTGAGACGATCATATGCTAATGCTATTACCATAGAACATGGAAGATAAACACAGCAGGCAGATTCTTTCCACATTAACTGAATTTTTGAAATGTCTCTCTCACATCCATCAGCTATACTCTACATCACCATGGGAACTGGCTCTCTCCCTGTTCTATTACTATTCTTTCTTCTACCGCCAGCTTGAAAACTCAAGTAATACTTATAACCTCTTTGCTCTAAAATCTACCTACTTCTCTAAACCAGAGTTCAACCATGTTTTTCTGTAAAAGGCCAAATGAAAAAATATTTTAGACTTTGAGAGACAAATAGTTTCTGAGCCAGCTATTCAACTCCAGTCTTTTAGCAACCACATATAATATAAATGCATGAACTGGCTATGTTCTAGTATTTACCAAAAAAGGCAAAAGATTTGGCCGGTGGGTCATGGCTTATCTGCAGTTCTTTCATACAGTCCTGGACAACAAGGACTATGATCATGTTGATTCAACTATATACACAGCATGCATCATACCTTCACAGATCTCTTGCTATCCTAATCCAGAAAAACAACTCAATACTCCTTGAACTGCCCAAAGTTGACTGTTGTCACAAGGATTCCATGAGCATCTTTATGTAGTAGAGTACTGTGTTCCAAATGCAGAGACCCACAGTAATCTATTCCACATTGCTCTTAAGTTCTTTTCCTTTTTGAGTAGATTAGGTTTTTAAATAGTATTCGAGAGAGTCATTTGGGACAGATAAGACTCAAAGTACAAAACATATAATATACTAAAACTCTTACATCAATTTATAATTTCTATCTATCTATTCATCTATCTATATACATCTACATCTACCTACTTCTCTTTGTAGCTCTGGTTGTCCAAGAACTCATTCTATATATCTTTGTAGTCCAGGTTAGCCTCAAACTCAGAAATCCATCTGCACTAATTCCCAGTACTGGGACTAAAGGTATGTACCCCCCAATGCCAGGCTATTTCCTAGTTTGAAAACACTGCATACAATCCAGTGCCTACTTGAGGAATGTGAATTATTATCACATAAATTATTATTTACTTTTTCATCAATTTGATCTGGCAGACACAACTTACAGGAGAAAGGGTTTCTTTTGGCTCTCAATTGAGAGGATCCTATCAAGAGACAGGAGAGCATGGGGGAATGATTCTGCCAATGGGTGGCACAATTTAATCTCACTTTGTGGGATTCAGTAGAGAGCTCAGGCTAGAATTAGATGTGAATATACCTTCAAGTCTCAACTCCTAGTGGCACACTTATGCTACCTGGACCACAGTCCTAAAGGTTCCACCACCCCTCAAAGCATTACCATGAAATGGAAATAAATGTCCCTACACATGAGTCACAAGAGCTAAATAATGTTTGGATGGTGGGTAGTACCTGGGAGCAATGTAAGGGGATGCTAGATCAGTGAGGAAGGAGTGGATGGATTGGTGGGTGGAAGAGCACCCTCTTGGAGGCAAAGGGGAGGGGGAGGGGATGGAGGGAGGGAAGACTGGGGAAAAGGACAACATTTGAAATGTAAATAAATAAAATAACCAATTTTAAAAAAAGAAGAAAACAGCTAAATAATGCTAAGGGCATTCTTGACCTATGTCGAGTATATCACTTACATTTTACAGGAGACTTCCATTATAGTACCCAAATGGGCCCACATAAATAAATAGCAAGGAAGGAATATCTACAGAAATCAGAGGAAGTTTTGTATCTCAACCAAAGAGAGTTTTAACTCTAGTTGGCAAATATCAAAGTGCTTAGAGGTCTTCTTGAGTAATATAAGGGATTAATTTCTATGAAAACATAAATTTTGCGATGAGTTGGATGTATTTAAAACCAAGGAACATTCTAACAGCAGGAAAAACAAGAGGATTCTTACAGTTAATACATGACCCCTCATAAGATTATATCCTGGAAAACTGTGAGCTAAAAGGGGATATGCAGACAAGAATGTAAAGATATGAAGAGAACTAGTTTCAGCAAGTGAAAGGATACAAACTCTGAAGTTCCATTCTTTTTATTTTTACATGTAATAGCATGTAATAGCAGAGAAAAATAATCAGAGCATGAAAATGAGAAAAAAAAGAATAATGAGAGAAATGATAATTCATTCAGTAGCATTTTGAGTTTGAGGTAATATTAGCAGACAAGAAGAAGCAAAAAAAAAATTGTAGCTAATGTTTAGTGCATATTATTGCAAAGCCATTGAATGAATTCTCATGGGGAAGGAGTAGAGAGGATAGACAGATAAAGAGTTAGAGAGAAGTGGATGCTCACAGCCATCCATTGGACTGAGCACAGGGTCCCCAATGGAGGAGCCAGAGAAAGGACCCAAGGAGCTGAAGGGGTTTGCAGCCTCATAGGAGGAACAACAATATGAACTAACCAGTATCTCAGAGCTCCCTGGTACTAAACCACCAACCAAAAAAAAAAAAAAAAAAACAAAAAACAAAAAAAAAACAAAGAAAAAAAACAAAACAAAACAAAAAAACAAAAAACAAAAAAACAAAACAAAACAAACAAACAAAAAAAAACATGGTGGGACTCATGGCTCTAGCTGCATATGTAGTAGAGGATGGCCTAGTCGGTCATCGTTATCAATGGGAGGAAAGGCCCTTTGTCCTGTGAAGATTCTATGCCCCAGTATAGGGGAATGCCAGGGCCAGGAAGCAGGAGTGGGTGGGTTGGTGAGCAGGGGGAGATGGGAGGAGATAGAGGGTTTTCAGGGGGAAACCAGAAAAGGGGATAACATTTGAAAAGTAAATAAAGAAAATATCTATTAAAAAAAGTGGTAGAGATATGTATAATGTGTGTGTGTGGTGTGTTTGTGTGTGTGTGTATGTGTGTGTGTGTGTAAAGATACAGTTAAAAATGAGCTAACAAATTGAGTTTATTTCTACTAACTATACATAAGAATTCTTAGGAGGAAGTAAAGTACTTAGTTAAGAAAGACAAAATATTCTTTAAATTCAGTTTACATCATGTTAAAAATTTAAATTCCATCTATAGCATGCTTACATTTTGTATTCAGTATATGATGACATATGAGAAAACTAATTTATTTAGGTTATTAAGAGTTAGTTTGCCCTGAAGGCCAGCAGAAAGAATGTAAACAGGCAATGTTGGGAAATAGGAGATTGGGGGATCCCCCTCTCAGAATGCACCAGAGACCTGGGAGATGAGAGACTCCCAGGACCCAAAGGGAGGGACCTTAGATGAAATGCCCCACAGCAGGGAGAGGGAATTTATTTAGCCCACCTCCACCAGAGAGACAGGCCATCAAGTGAGGGATGGGGTTGCCATCCCACAGTTACATCTCTGACCCATAATTGTTCCTGTCTGAAAGAATTACAGGGATGGAAATGGAGAGGAGCCTGAGGAAAAGAAGGTCCAACAACAGGCCCAATGTGGGACCGAGCTCAAGGGGAGGTCCCAAGGCCTGACACTAAAGGGACAAAAAGGGACCTATCATGACTGCCCTCCAAAAGACCCAACAAGCAGCTGAAAGAGTCAGATGCAGATATTTGCATCCAACCAATGGACAGAAGCAGCTAATCCCTGTTGAACCAAGGACAGCATACAGCAGCTGATATGAAGCCACCAACACACATACAGTAGAATACTTCTGGGTCTGTGTTCATTCAGAGATGATGCACCTAACCCTCAAGAAACTGGAGGCCCCAGGGAATTTAGAGGTCAGGTGTGGTGGGAGGTGGAGGCATCCACGTGGAGATGTGGTGGGATGGGAAGCAGGTGTGAGATGTAGAGCATTTCGAGGGTGGATGGAAGGGCAGGGAATGGAATACAGAGTGTAAAAAATAAATTAAAAATAAAATTAGATTTAAAAAAAAGAGTTAGTTTACCTGTAACTTCTGGTTATAAAGTAATAATTTAAATATTTCAGGTCCAGTATCAGCCTACTGTCAGTAACTATATGCACTAGAAAATTCGCATTACCTCCTTAGACATCACCTCTTCTTCATATCAGTGTTAATATCTTTCAGCTGTACTTTGTCCCCTTAGCCTTTGGTGAATACTTTTTTGTTGTTTTAGTCTCATTCAGTTGTCCAGGTGGGCCTGCATAGAAGACCCAAGTTACCTCTGAACCCCTCCCCCTCCTGCTTCAGCTTCCTAAGTCAAGAGACAGCCAGTGTGCATCACCGTATCCCACTAGCTACACCAAGTGCCAGGTCGCTGACCGTTGAGCCCTATTTATACTCCCTCCAAACATCACATGTCCTCCCGAAGGTCTTGCCTCAGCACAGCACCACATGAGGCTTCATCACAGGATACAGACAGAAACTT
Organism: Mus musculus; assembly: GCF_000001635.26. Taxonomy (NCBI): domain Eukaryota; kingdom Metazoa; phylum Chordata; class Mammalia; order Rodentia; family Muridae; genus Mus; species Mus musculus. Next base: position 54,857,458 of record NC_000074.6, on the reverse strand, counting down.
CTACTTCAATCTAGCACTCTAAATTCTCAGCCACTCTGGTAGGTAGGCTTTCCGATAACTGATAACACTGTGCATAAAAAGATCAGTCTTCAACATTTAAGTTCCAAACTATAACATACAGCATTTTAGTAGAGCATAATATTTAGTCACATCATGGCAGGTGCCACTTCCAAAGGCAAGCAACAAAGATGCAAAGGTCTGAAGAAGAAAAGCGTCTTGCAGGATGTCTCATGTTTTATTTTAGAGTGTTTGCAATATTGTAATGCGTTTTAAAAGTATGTTATTTTAATAAAACAGATGAGAAATAAATCAATCTAATAATATTTTATGCTTTAATATTTGACCTCTGTTAAAACATTAATCTTCTTTTCTGAGGTCCATACATCAATTCAGGACTAAATAAGTAGAACTTTAAGATATATGACTAAAGGGGTTGGGGATTTAGCTCAATGGTAGAGCGCTTGCCTAGAAAGCACAAGGCCCTGGGTTTGGTCCTCAGCTCTGGGGGAAAAAAAAAGATATATGACTAAAACAATATTTGTCATATTCATAAAATATCTAAAGATAGTTCCTAGATGTATAATGACAATCACAAAGCATTCCTGGACCCAAGTCTCAGGGGAAATCGTTAGTAAGGACCACATGGGTTCCTTGGGAGAAGCTACTAGCTAGGCAGAGATAAGCCAGGAATTGTGTGTGCGTAATGCTGAGCAGAGTATCTCTCAGAAGGTGAAGATATCGCAAGCTATATATTGTGAAAAAGAAAAAAAAACTTGAAACTAAAAATAACTTGTGAACCGTCTAACATATGCAGAGACAGATTTTGTAAAACATCCTAAATTTATATCAATTCACAAAAGTAAATTTAAACCACCCTTCTAAAACAACAGAAAATATACAACCACGACCAATTATTTTGTGTTTGAAAAAAAGAAAAATAAATGCCTGAAGTTGTCAAACTCTTATAGTACATCGTTCAGGCAGTGTGAAAGGAAATTGAACGCAAATTAATGTTTGTGCATGTTCTTTAAAACTTTTGATCAGCTTGAAGATTGTGAGAAACATTTTGTCCTTCACTTTAGAAAACTGTCTATGTTTTAACCAATTTCTTTTATGAGGCCTAGCCTGTCAAAATGCCATGGATGGATCTCTATTTCCAATAAGAATAGTCATAAAGAAACATATTTTATAACCTGTTAATTAATATGAAATAGCTAAATATGACGGAATCCCTATGAAAGGGAGGTTGGCACAGTAATTTTGATTATACAGTGAGCCTCAGTTTTATATGGGAAAATATAGGATAAAGGGACATTACATGACCAGAAATATTCAAAGCCTGACAAAAATCTATCATCCTATTTGCTAATTTCCCTTTATTTGTTTTTGGAGTGATATTTTTTATGTCCTATTGAAACTATTTTTAAAAGTTTCCAGAGAAAGTAACAACAAGATTGTATTGGCCTTATACAGCTGCTACATGAAATCATTTGAGGTTTGCTGTCTGTCCCTGGTTGCTGAGTTCTCAAAACCATAATTCAGGAGGCCAGAGGAAGAATGAGGGAGAGGAATATTTTCTTGTAATATGATCAATAGATGATAAACCACAGTTTATATAGTAAGAGAACAAAGCCTTAAAACTCAAGAGAAATTATTCCAAATCCTACTGACATACCAAAAGACACATGACTAAAGTAATATGCTGTAAAAGGAGTGATAACATGTAGTGTCTTCCATAGATGGCATGGCCATAGCATGAGACTAGACACGTGACTATCTGACACAGGAATATAATATTGGCTTCCTTCCTAAACAGGCATTAGTGTTAAGGAATTAACACTGAGACAGGATACGGTAAATCCAAATGCCTGTTAGGTTCTGAAAAAAAGTCTTCTTGTGAGTCCTGGCACCAGAGATAAGACTACAGCAATAGAGCTTCACCTTCCCCATTTGTACAGTATATTAGAGAGGTTGAGAATTATCTCAGAAGGCTTAAAGATCTTAAAGTGTTAGTGAGAAATGATTTTGCCCCATGCACTTAACCCAAGCTCACCTTCCTTCTCTTGGACTAAGTCTTTGTGGCAGCCATTACAGCATCTATCTTGATATGGGATTTAATATGCAGTAATAAAAAGTGGCCATTTTCCTGACTTGCCTAGAGCATGGGGAGTCTTTCATAGGCATTTGACCTGGGTGTTTCTTTTAATAGATTAGATTTATTAATATCTGGTTTCAAATACATTAAGATTGACTTGGTTTGCTACTTTCTATTATTTTAATATTTTTCTATTTATATAAAAGTATGATCGTCTAAATATGAGTATGGCTTGAGAGTCTAAATCAGAAGTTTCCATTGTTCCCTCCCCTAAGAGATAGCAAAACCCCACAGAAGAAAGGGGGGGAAAGACTGTAGCAGTCTGCTGAGATGGAGGGTACCAGAAGAATATGGCCTATGGAGTCAACTAAGCAGGGCTCACAATGGCTCACAGAGACAGAACCAGCAAGCCTGCATGAGTCTGTCCCAAGTTCTCTGTGTATATGTAATGGCTGTTACCTTGACGGTTTTGTGGGACCCTTAACAGTGGGAACTGCTGTATATTTGATTCTTTTGCTTTCTTTTGGGACTCTTTCCCTCTTTTTAGGTTGTCTCAATCAACCCTCAATATGAGAGTTTTTGCCTTCTCATGTTGTGTGTTATTTGTCCTGTTTGACTGCCCTCTCCTTCAGGCCTGCTCTTTTCTGAAAGGGAACAAGAGGGGGCGTAGATCTGGGTGGAGAGAGGAGGCAAGGGAACCTGTAGTCAGGATGTATTATATGAGAGAAGACTATTTTTAATTTAAAAAATTTACAGATTACAATTTGTCATATCAATTTTTTAAACTGATCTTTAAATTTTTAGATCAATTTTAATGACAGATCATCTTATTTTTAAACAAGTTTTATGTAAATGTAAAGTCCTTCTAAGAACATAGAAAAATTAGAAAAAGTGTCAAACTTTCCTTTCTTTTCAGGTTAGGTAATATTTTGAGCAGCATTGGCATCAGCTCACCTTTGAAATTCTTGTAAAATTCTGCATCCAGTTTTAAGCTGAAGTGTCCTCCAAGACACGCCCCTTATTGAGGAGCTACTGGAAGTTGATTGGCTTTGATAGCTTCTGGATAAGGCAAAATTACTTTTGGTTGGGAATGTGGTCCACAACCATGCACATATCAGCATGTAGAGTTTGTAGTAGATTATTAGAGTGAAAAGCAATACGATTTTATTTCATCATATACAAGCACTTTCTATTTGGATTTTCAGACTCACAGAGGAAACCCATACCAGGTACAGTTATGCCAGTCAAGAACCTGTGGCTTGTTGAATTATAGGCTCTAGGGGAGAACATAATACTAATATGGTGCCAGTATAATGTATTAAACTAACAACTAATGAGTTCTCATTACACCCATATATTAGAGCATCTCTCACATCTCTCAGACTTCACCAGAGACACTTCTTTTTGCAGTAGATGATGACTAACACTGAGACTTAAATTGGTCAAGTAGCAAAGGATAATCAGCTGTGATTTGCACAGCACCAAATGGGAAATCAGTAACATATCCCACTTGCCAAGGCTTGGGGATTATTGTGGAAATGAAAGCAGAAAGTCTGTAATATTGAGGGAAGTTGGTGATTTTTACAAGGAAATAGTCTTTTTCTGAGACAATAAGGCAGTTGCACATATAAGCTCACAGTGCTCTTGCCAGTATATATGAGGCCTGTGCAAGAGAGACAAAATCCCAACAGAGATGGGAGGTAGGCAGGAACCCCTAGACCCAGCTGAGAACTGTTGATAACTGATAGCTGTTGAAATGGGAAGAATTAACTTTTCTTTAAGGTTATGGCCCCTGGTAGGTCCAACATGCTCCAGTGAAGGACCACCACACCCTGGAGAATATAGACTTCACTAAATAGGCTAAACGAGAGATTAAAAAAAAAAAAAAAAGAATAAAGATACAAAATTTGGTGGGTATTAAGCCGGGAAAAAGATCTGAGGACCTGGAGAAAGGGGAACACTCCCCCACTGCTGGTGGGGTTGTAGGCTGGTACAACCACTCTGCAAAGCAGTCTGGAAGTTCCTCAGAAAACTGGACATAGTACTACCGTGAGGACCTAGCTAGACCACTCCTGGGCATATACCCAAAAGATGCTCCAACATGTAACAAGGACACATGCTCCACTATGTTCATAGCAGCCTTGTTTATAATAGACAGATACTGGAAACAACTCAGATGTCCCTCAGCAGAGGAATGGATACAGAAAATGTGGTACATTTACACAATGGTGTACTACTCAGCTATTAAAGACAATGACTTCATGAAATTCACAGCTATTCATTTTCTAAGGAGTACATGAAACTGGCACTGGTCTTTCATTTTTGTTTTATTAATATTTTGAAGCAGGGTTTTTCTGTGCTGCCTTGGATGTCCTGCAACTCACTCTGGAGACCAAGCTGGCTCTGAACTCACAGAGATACACCTGCCTAGGCCTCCTGGTTGATCACATTAAAGGTGCATGCTGTTTTTAATAGAGACAATTGTTTCAGAAAGGGGGAAATGTTTCTAAAATTTTTGTGTGCTTATGCTTTCCTTCATAAAATGAATATCCTGTAGAGAATATATTCTTTATTTCTCAGTGCTTATGGATTGGAAACATGATACATTATGAGGTTTAATAAATACCCTTTAATGTTATAAGCTTTCATATTAATCTTCTAGGGACTTGGGATAAGATGGTTGGAGTAAATACCATGAAATACTATTAAGTGTCCTTTTAACTATACCAAGGAAACTTTGCTATAGCCACATAAAACTTCAACTGAGGTAATCACGCAGCTTTGTGGACTTTATTGTGAGTCCAGAGGTGATCCTGATCATCTGCTATTATAGCAAGGGCTGTGTGCTTCAACGGGTAGAACGTAACTCTCCATTGTCTACTGTTATTCACTTGCTATAATATTTAAGATCAATATTCCAAAGCCATGCTAAAGAGCTTGCTACAAAAGAAAGATATATTTCAGAAAGAAATTATTTCTCAGACATGTGGGAACTGCCTAAGCTTAGCTGGTATGTGGTAGGTAGGGAAGAGGACTGAAACTACACCATGAAACATAGCCATGAAAACATTGGCTATTCTGTTTTTCTATTTGAATTAAGTTGTAAAAAATAGATAAAATATAAATAATCACTGTATACTGATAAATAAGATTTCAATATACTTATATTGTCCTTTGAACTTCTGCTTCTTGTGTCATGGAACTCTAGAATTAAAATGAAGTGGCTATAATAAAGAGACTTGAGTTAATAGCAATTGATCATATCCTTGATTAACATCCATGAATAAGTTTTCTGAAAAATATATTCCTTGAGCATTTCTGCACATACTGCAATTAAATTTATTAGGTTATCAATACAGAAGATAGACATAGAAAAGCTGCTTTGTAGTATAAATCTAAGGCTCTTGTGGCATAGACATGTTAACACTCAACAGTTTTAGAACTATGAACAAGTGAATGAAATAAACAAAATTTTAAAAGCAACGGGCTTACCAGAAATGCCAGTGAGATCTAATTTGATAGCCCTTTGACACAGATGAAAAAGAACAGGCTCCATTTGGAAACACTAATGATTGCTTCTGTGTTTAAAATACTTCCATAAGCAGAAAGGAACATTTTCATATTCCCCAAAACACCTAGCATTGTCAAAATATTTTGAAAGCTATGTCTCAAAAAGAAGTCTCATTATCTTATGCTTTAATTAGCCAGGAGTTAGATGTACTGGATTGTTCACATCTCCGACAGCACCCTTAATTCTTCTGTATAAAGTATGTAACTCTGGATGGCACAAAGTTTAAAGAAAAATCCATTTGGTTATTAATATACAAATAAAACTATAGTCTGACTTATTTTAATCTTGTCCTGACACATGGATCCAGTAAGGCACATATATGACTTGCCAATTATAATAACTTCCTAAATCTTTCTGCTGTCTCCTTCCCTTCAAACTTTTTCATTTAGAAGACCATGAAATTATGTTGTCCTGACTTTGAATCTACTCCTCTGTTAATATATGCAGAGCTCTGGCATATAAACCACCAGTTTAGTTATATAAATAGAAACTAAAATAAATGGTTGGAAAATGTCAATGCCTCTAGTCTAGTGTAGGAGAGAAGACAGCAATCTAATCTAATCTTTGCAATGTCTAAACGTCTCACAGGTACAAACACTATAATAAGCAATATAATGATATCAGATAACAGTAGAAAGACTATCATCTCGTCTATAGATACACACAGGTATATATGTAATCGCTACTGTGTGAAAGCTCTACCTCTATATTTTCAATGCAAACAATCAAGAACAGTTGTTTTAGCTTATATTCTACATGAGCTGTTAAGATGACTAAGTTGACAATCATTAGGAACAGGAACACTGTCAGTCTCATAGAGGCATTCTGCTATTTACGATACCAAAAAAAAAAAAAAAATCGACAAAAATAGTGCCCTTTGTTACACCATGGAAAGAGCTTTAGAAGTTTCAAAACAAGGATGCCAGAGGGGTTTGGATCATCTTGAAGATTGCGTCTATGTAAATATCCTTCCTTAGAAAGAAAAGCTATTTAGGCTCAATCAGATAAAACACAACAAAAGAACAAAAAAGACTAATGGTTTTTCTTCTGTTGTTGTTGTTTTGTTTTGTTTTTAATCTGGAAAAAGTTTCGACATGAACTCATCTTTCTAAAGAGCATTTTGGATATTATACAGCTTATTTTCTGCACTTCAAAACTAAATTTAGATAATGATACTCACGTCTTAATTTAAGTTTTACACATTTTTTTTCCTTGCTTGATGAGGCTCTTTTGAGTTTCTGAAGCTGAACCTCATTTTAATCTCTTTGAACTTGTAAGAATAAAAGCTTTTCAAATAATTTGAAGATTTCCATCAAGAATCCTGGCACTTTTCCTGTAGGTACCAGGAGGCATTACTTTCTTCCCACATATCAAAGGAATACAACTGTCTCCTAAACACTGAAATTTTCCTTCTTCTTAGGACAAGAAACTACAGGCAATTTTAAAAGCAATTAACTAAAAAGTTAACTAAGAATTGTGGCATTATGGTATAGCAAGTACTATTACTGATATGGTCATCATAGTGAATTTTTACTGAGCTTTTGGTTTGAGACAGGCATAACTCTAAGCATTTGCATTTCTCATGTAACTAATATTACCATGTCCAATTCACAAGATAAGAAAACCTGTACTGAGAAAAATATTCCATAAATATTACATAATTTAACCACTTTTGAAGCTTTAGCAATAGAAATTGTAACCTACAATTCCAAATTTTTGGGTACTTCTATATTTTATATTTATGAAGGATTTATTTAGAGTCCCTTGTTCACATTTTCTGTTTGGGGATATATAAGTGGTTTCAATTCTCTGTAGTAAAGATTCTTTCTTTTTATTAGGTATTTTCTTCATTTACATTTCCAATGCTATCCCAAAAGTCCCCCATACCCTCCCCCCTACTCCTCTACACACCCACTCCCACTTCTTTGCCCTGGCGTTCCCCTGTACTGGGGCACATAAAGTTTGCATGACCAATGGGCCTCTCTTTACACTGATGGCCAACTAGGCCATCTTCTGATACATATGCAGCTAGAGACACGAGCTCCAGGGGGTACTGGTTAGTTCATATTGTTGTTCCACCTATAGAATTGCAGATCCCTTTTGCTCCTTGGGTACTTTCTCTAGCTCCTCCATTGGGGGCCCTGTGATCTATCCAATAGCTGACTGTGAGTATCCACTCCTGTGTTTGCTAGGCCCCAGCATAGTCTCACAAGAGACAGCTATATCAGGGTCCTTTCAGCAAAATCTTGCTAGTGTATGCAATGGTGTCAGTGTTTGGAGGCTGATTATGGGATGGATCCCAGATATGGCAGTCTCTAGATGGTCCAACCTTTCGTCTCAGCTCCAAACTTTGCCTCTGTAACTCCTTCCATGGGTGTTTTGTTCTCAATTCTAAGAAGGGGCAAAGTAAAAAAAAAGATTCTTGCCCTTCCGCTCGACTCGTGACTCGAGCCCCGGGCTACCTTGCCAGCAGAGTCTTGCCCAACACCCGCAAGGGTCCACACGGGACTCCCCACGGGACCCTAAGACCTCTGGTGAGTGGATCACAGTGCCTGCCCCAATCCAATCGCGCGGAACTCGAGACTGCGGTACATAGGGAAGCAGGCTACCCGAGCCTGATCTGGGGCACAAGTCCCTTCCGCTCGACTCGGGACTCGAGCCCCGGGCTACCTTGCCAGCAGAGTCTTGCCCAACACCCGCAAGGGTCCACACGGGACTCCCCACGGGACCCTAAGACCTCTGGTGAGTGGATCACAGTGCCTGCCCCAATCCAATCGCGCGGAACTTGAGACTGCGGTACATAGGGAAGCAGGCTACCCGGGCCTGATCTGGGGCACAAACCCCTTCCACTCCACTCGAGCCCCGGGCTACCTTGCCAGCTGAGTCGCCTGACACCCGCAAGGGCCCACACAGGATTCCACACGTGATCCTAAGACCTCTAGTGAGTGGAACACAACTTCTGCCAGGAGTCTGGTTCGAACACCAGATATCTGGGTACCTGCCTTGCAAGAAGAGAGCTTGCCTGCAGAGAATACTCTGCCCACTGAAACTAAGGAGAGTGCTACCCTCCAGGTCTGCTCATAGAGGCTAACAGAGTCACCTGAAGAACAAGCTCTTAACAGTGACAACTAAAACAGCTAGCTTCAGAGATTTCCAGATGGCGAAAGGCAAACGTAAGAATCCTACTAACAGAAATCAAGACCACTCACCATCATCAGAACGCAGCACTCCCACCCCACCTAGTCCTGGGCACCCCAACACAACCGAAAATCTAGACCCAGATTTAAAAACATTTCTCATGATGATGATAGAGGACATCAAGAAGGACTTTCATAAGTCACTTAAAGATTTACAGGAGAGCACTGCTAAAGAGTTACAGGCTCTTAAAGAAAAGCAGGAAAACACAGCCAAACAGGTGATGGAAATGAACAAAACCATACTAGAACTAAAAGGGGAAGTAGACACAATAAAGAAAACCCAAAGCGAGGCAACGCTGGAGATAGAAACCCTAGGAAAGAGATCTGGAACCATAGATGCGAGCATCAGCAACAGAATACAAGAAATGGAAGAGAGAATCTCAGGTGCAGAAGATTCCATAGAGAACATCGACACAACAGTCAAAGAAAATACAAAATGCAAAAGGATCCTAACTCAAAACATCCAGGTAATCCAGGACACAATGAGAAGACCAAACCTACGGATAATAGGAATTGATGAGAATGAAGATTTTCAACTTAAAGGGCCAGCTAATATCTTCAACAAAATAATAGAAGAAAACTTCCCAAACATAAAAAAAAGAGATGCCCATGATCATACAAGAAGCATACAGAACTCCAAATAGACTGGACCAGAAAAGAAATTCCTCCCGACACATAATAATCAGAACAACAAATGCACTAAATAAAGATAGAATATTAAAAGCAGTAAGGGAGAAAGGTCAAGTAACATATAAAGGAAGGCCTATCAGAATTACACCAGACTTTTCACCAGAGACTATGAAAGCCAGAAGAGCCTGGACAGATGTTATACAGACACTAAGAGAACACAAATGCCAGCCCAGGCTACTATACCCGGCCAAACTCTCAATTACCATAGATGGAGAAACCAAAGTATTCCACGACAAAACCAAGTTCACACAATATCTTTCCACGAATCCAGCCCTTCAAAGGATAATAACAGAAAAGAAGCAATACAAGGACGGAAATCACGCCCTAGAACAACCAAGAAAGTAATCATTCAACAAACCAAAAAGAAGACAGCCACAAGAACAGAATGCCAACTCTAACAACAAAAATAAAAGGGAGCAACAATTACTTTTCCTTAATATCTCTTAATATCAATGGACTCAATTCCCCAATAAAAAGACATAGACTAACAGACTGGCTACACAAACAGGACCCAACATTCTGCTGCTTACAGGAAACCCATCTCAGGGAAAAAGACAGACACTACCTCAGAGTGAAAGGCTGAAAACAATTTTCCAAGCAAATGGACTGAAGAAACAAGCTGGAGTAGCCATTTTAATATCGGATAAAATCGACTTCCAACCCAAAGTTATCAAAAAAGACAAGGAGGGACACTTCATACTCATCAAAGGTAAAATCCTCCAAGAGGAACTCTCAATTCTGAATATCTACGCACCAAATGCAAGGGCAGCCACATTCATTAGAGACACTTTAGTAAAGCTCAAAGCATACATTGCACCTCACACAATAATAGTGGGAGACTTCAACACACCACTTTCTTCAAAGGACAGATCGTGGAAACAGAAACTAAACAGGGACACAGTGAAACTAACAGAAGTTATGAAACAAATGGACCTGACAGATATCTACAGAACATTTTATCCTAAAACAAAAGGATATACCTTCTTCTCAGCACCTCACGGGACCTTCTCCAAAATTGACCATATAATTGGTCACAAAACAGGCCTCAATAGATACAAAAATATTGAAATTGTCCCATGTATCCTATCAGACCACCATGGCCTAAGACTGATCTTCAATAACAACATAAATAATGGAAAGCCAACATTCACGTGGAAACTGAATAACACTCTTCTCAATGATACCTTGGTCGAGGAAGGAATAAAGAAAGAAATTAAAGACTTTTTAGAGTTTAATGAAAATGAAGCCACAACGTACCCAAACCTATGGGACACAATGAAAGCATTTCTAAGATGGAAACTCATAGCGCTGAGTGCCTCCAAGAAGAAACGGGAGACAGCACATACTAGCAGCTTGACAACACATCTAAAAGCCCTAGAAAAAAAGGAAGCAAATTCACCCAAGAGGAGTAGACGGCAGGAAATAATCAAACTCAGGGGTGAAATCAACCAAGTGGAAACAAGAAGAACTATTCAAAGAATTAACCAAACGAGGAGTTGGTTCTTTGAGAAAATCAACAAGATAGATAAACCCTTAGCTAGACTCACTAAAGGGCACAGGGACAAAATCCTAATTAACAAAATCAGAAATGAAAAGGGAGACATAACAACAGATCCTGAAGAAATCCAAAACACCATCAGATCCTTCTACAAAAGGCTATACTCAACAAAACTGGAAAACCTGGACGAAATGGACAAATTTCTGGACAGATACCAGGTACCAAAGTTGAATCAGGATCAAGTTGACCATCTAAACAGTCCCATATCACCTAAAGAAATAGAAGCAGTTATTAATAGTCTCCCAACCAAAAAAAGCCCAGGACCAGATGGGTTTAGTGCAGAGTTCTATCAGACCTTCAAAGAAGATCTAATTCCAATTCTGCACAAACTATTTCACAAAATAGAAGTAGAAGGTACTCTACCCAACTCATTTTATGAAGCCACTATTACTCTGATACCTAAACCACAGAAAGATCCAACAAAGATAGAGAACTTCAGACCAATTTCTCTTATGAATATCGATGCAAAAATCCTCAATAAAATTCTCGCTAACCGAATCCAAGAACACATTAAAGCAATCATCCATCCTGACCAAGTAGGTTTTATTCCAGGGATGCAGGGATGGTTTAATATACGAAAATCCATCAATGTAATCCATTATATAAACAAACTCAAAGACAAAAACCACATGATCATCTCGTTAGATGCAGAAAAAGCATTTGACAAGATCCAACACCCATTCATGATAAAAGTTTTGGAAAGATCAGGAATTCAAGGCCCATACCTAAACATGATAAAAGCAATCTACAGCAAACCAGTAGCCAACATCAAAGTAAATGGAGAGAAGCTGGAAGCAATCCCACTAAAATCAGGGACTAGACAAGGCTGCCCACTTTCTCCCTACCTTTTCAACATAGTACTTGAAGTATTAGCCAGAGCAATTCGACAACAAAAGGAGATCAAGGGGATACAAATTGGAAAAGAGGAAGTCAAAATATCACTTTTTGCAGATGATATGATAGTATATATAAGTGACCCTAAAAATTCTACCAGAGAACTCCTAAACCTGATAAACAGCTTCGGTGAAGTAGCTGGATATAAAATAAACTCAAACAAGTCAATGGCCTTTCTCTATACAAAGAATAAACAGGCTGAGAAAGAAATTAGGGAAACAACACCCTTCTCAATAGTCACAAATAATATAAAATATCTTGGCGTGACTCTAACTAAGAAGGTGAAAGATCTGTATGATAAAAACTTCAAATCTCTGAAGAAAGAAATTAAAGAAGATCTCAGAAGATGGAAAGATCTCCCATGCTCATGGATTGGCAGGATCAACATTGTAAAAATGGCTATCTTGCCAAAAGCAATCTACAGATTCAATGCAATCCCCATCAAAATTCCAACTCAATTCTTCAACGAATTGGAAGGAGCAATTTGCAAATTTGTCTGGAATAACAAAAAACCTAGGATAGCAAAAAGTCTTCTCAAGGATAAAAGAACTTCTGGCGGAATCACCATGCCAGACCTAAAGCTTTACTACAGAGCAATTGTGATAAAAACTGCATGGTACTGGTATAGAGACAGACAAGTAGACCAATGGAATAGAATTGAAGATCCAGAAATGAACCCACACACCTATGGTCACTTGATCTTCGACAAGGGAGCTAAAACCATCCAGTGGAAGAAAGACAGCATTTTCAACAATTGGTGCTGGCACAACTGGTTGTTATCGTGTAGAAGAATGCGAATCGATCCATACTTATCTCCTTGTACTAAGGTCAAATCTAAGTGGATCAAGGAACTTCACATAAAACCAGAGACACTGAAACTTATAGAGGAGAAAGTGGGGAAAAGCCTTGAAGATATGGGCACAGGGGAAAAATTCCTGAACAGAACAGCAATGGCTTGTGCTGTAAGATCGAGAATCGACAAATGGGACCTAATGAAACTCCAAAGTTTCTGCAAGGCAAAAGACACCGTCAATAAGACAAAAAGACCACCAACAGATTGGGAAAGGATCTTTACCTATCCTAAATCAGATAGGGGACTAATATCCAACATATATAAAGAACTCAAGAAGGTGGACTTCAGAAAATCAAATAACCCCATTAAAAAATGGGGCTCAGAACTGAACAAAGAATTCTCACCTGAGGAATACCGAATGGCAGAGAAGCACTTGAAAAAATGTTCAACATCCTTAATCATCAGGGAAATGCAAATCAAAACAACCCTGAGATTCCACCTCACACCAGTCAGAATGGCTAAGATCAAAAATTCAGGTGACAGCAGATGCTGGCGTGGATGTGGAGAAAGAGGAACACTCCTCCATTGTTGGTGGGAGTGCAGGCTTGTACAACCACTCTGGAAATCAGTCTGGCGGTTCCTCAGAAAACTGGACATAGTACTACCGGAGGATCCAGCAATACCTCTCCTGGGCATATATCCAGAAGATGCCCCAACAGGTAAGAAGGACACATGCTCCACTATGTTCATAGCAGCCTTATTTATAATAGCCAGAAGCTGGAAAGAACCTAGATGCCCCTCAACAGAGGAATGGATACAGAAAATGTGGTACATCTACACAATGGAGTACTACTCAGCTATTAAAAAGAATGAATTTATGAAATTCCTAGCCAAATGGATGGACCTGGAGGGCATCATCCTGAGTGAGGTAACACATTCACAAAGAAACTCACACAATATGTATTCACTGATAAGTGGATATTAGCCCCAAACCTAGGATACCCAAGATATAAGATATAATTTGCTAAACACATGAAACTCAAGGAGAATGAAGACTGAAGTGTGGACACTATGCCCCTCCTTAGATTTGGGAACAAAACACCCATGGAAGGAGTTACAGAGACGGAGTTTGGAGCTGAGATGAAAGGATGGACCATGTAGAGACTGCCATAGCCAGGGATCCACCCCATAATCAGCATCCAAACGCTGACACCATTGCATACACTAGCAAGATTTTATTGAAAGGACGCAGATGTAGCTGTCTCTTGTGAGACTATGCCGGGGCCCAGCAAACACAGAAGTGGATGCTCACAGTCAGCTAATGGATGGATCATAGGGCTCCCAATGGAGGAGCTAGAGAAAGTAGCCAAGGAGCTAAAGGGATCTGCAACCCTATAGGTGGAACAACATTATGAGCTAACCAGTACTCCGGAGCTCTTGACTCTAGCTGCATATATATCAAAAGATGGCCTAGTCGGCCATCACTGGAAAGAGAGGCCCATTGGACTTGCAAACTTTATATGCCCCAGTACAGGGGAATACCAGGGCCAAAAAGGGGGAGTGGGTGGGCAGGGGAGTGGGGGTGGGTGGATATGGGGGACTTTTGGTATAGCATTGGAAATGTAAATGAGTTAAATACCTAATAAAAAATGGAAAAAAAAAAAAAGAAAAAAGAAAAAAAAAAAAAGATTCTTTATATTTTACTAATAGTTGAATATATGAAAAACTAGAATATTGTTTTTCTATTTCCGGGCACAAAAATATTCCTCCTAGCAACATCAAATAGTTCTGTACATAGTAAGGATTAAAAAAAGTATTTTAAAATTAATAAGGGCTTAAATAATCAATATCTTGTATAGTAGAAAATATTAAGGAAATTTTTACAGTGAACAGAAAATGATAAAACTCAGTAGCATCAAAAAGAACATATGCTAAAACAATATTAGCAGGTAATCTGTGATGTGAATGTGTTCTCTCCAAAATGTAGGTGTTTCCAATTGGATAATAGTAAATGTCAGGCCTATAAAAATGATCAGGCTATACTTGCTCAAATAGGAGTAGGAGTTTATAAAAGATTCCTCTCTCTTGCTCTTCAGATTTCAACCATGTAAAGTCACATTGCTTCTTTTGTCCAAGGGACAAATATCAATACATCTTCTTGCTATCCAGTTTAGAGCATCCTTAACCAGACCCTGGGATTATCATAGCAATAATTTTGGGGTCCCTGTCCACTAAAACTGAGAAAATGAAAATATCTTGTTAATAAATGGTTGCGTCTGATAGGTTAAAGCAGCATAAAACAATAAAAGTATTTCAATGTATTTTCTCATTTAAAACTGTTGTTGATAAATGATTTTTTAAAATATACATAATAAAATAGTATTATGAACTTTAAACCATGTAGAATAAACTGTGGCAATGGCACAGGAAGGTAAAGCTAAATGTTTCTTGTGCTATGTATACACGACAATAATACTAAAAGGGAGACTCAAACAAGTTAAAGCATACATTGGATACTGTAGAAAAATATGATAACAACTACCATGAAATTTAATTGATAAGAAAATAAAACCAAGTGATTCAAAAGAGTCTATGGAGAAAGTAGGTAGTGAACAAATAACAGATATTACATACAGAAAATTAATAATATGGAAGATTGAGTTCACTTCAACTGTCAATTTTAATGCTATCTATTGAACAAATAAAATGCAGATTATCAGCTATGTGGGAAAACAGCACCCACATATATATTCTTCATAAATTATGTCCTTTAATTATTAATACAGAAGCAAAGAATAAAAGAGTAGAAAAGATGTGCCATGAAATTAAAAGAAAGTCAACAATTTCAATAAGAAGTATGGAGCACTTACAAAAATAATATTTTTTAAAAAATCACAAGAGAATTCATGGAAATACACTGAACTTCTCTTAACTTCAGAAAAATATGAATAATGATAAAGCCACTAAATAACCTCTGGAATAGTTAACATTGTAAAACTGATAATATCTCTTACAAAGGATGTAGACTATCCTATACTCCTACTGCAAATGTTAAAGGGTATAATTTTAAGAGAAGTCTAACTAAAAATGGTTGTTTTCTCCTCTAACATTCTTAGTACTATTGCACCAGTGAGTATATCTTACATGCATGCTGCTATTATAGCTTACAGGGGCCATTGCTTGATGATGATGATGATGATGAGGAGGAGGAGGAGGAGGAGGAGGAAGAGGAGGAGGATGAGGATATTTTTCCTCTGACCTCTAGCTGTACGGTTGAGTTGAGTGCCTGGTAGATTTCTCTAAGATCTAAGTCATAGCATATGGTATCTTCAGCAGGAGGGTCTTACCCTCACACTGTGGAAGGTAACTGGCAACTTTCCCCAAATGTAGATGTGTACTGACTGCTATGTGATCTCAGAATTGTACTCTTTCGTGTGTCAAAAATGTAAACGAAGACATATTTCAGCCAAACATTTTATATAATATTCTATAAGTTTTAATCATAGCTGTAAAAAAAAAGGAAATAATCTATATGCTCATGAGTGGTAATCTATACATTTATATACTAATCTGCAGTGAAGCAAATGGGCTATTAAATGTAGACTAACATGTATGAATCTCAAAAGCTACAGGCTGAAAAAGGCAGGCGCAAAGGGGCATTAGATTTTCATTTGTGCAGTAGGCAGAACTGACTGATGTCTGGTATTGATCAGGAATTGGAGTAGTCTAAGGTATAACTACCTAAGAGTAATGGAGGCCCTCAGAGGGCTAACAAAGGTCATACAGGTTTTGCCCTTGTCAAACTTCATTTTCTCTTCCTATATTATTACTGCAACTTACAATAGGAAAAAATTCCTCCATAAAGCTGAGTGTAAAGAAAGTTAACTTTAAAACACATGGTTTTATAGACCAGTGATCATGAATTAACTAAGAGGAAATTAGTTATATCTTCAAATCTGGGAAACCAAAGACATACTCGCTTTTGTTTATATTTCAAATAAACATCTAATTTACATCTAGATTAAAACCTAAATCATTCTATAAAGTTGGTAATTTCAGGATGAAAGAAAAGTCACAAAAAATGTCACAAAAGTGACTCAACTCTAAAGTTATAGCATATGTTACACATACTAAAATTTTTATCATTCAGGGGTATGCATCAATATTTTGTTTAGAGATTTAAAGTTTATATAGTCTTTAAAATATAAATAAAATTAAAATATCAACTTTCTATAAACGCTTGCAGATTACCTTTTATCAGCAGGGCAATGATGTATGTTTTCTTTCATTCATAATTCTGAAGCTAACACTAATGCTTCCATACACACTGGTGGCCTAACATTATCATGATTGCTTCCAAGTGTAGTTTTACATCTGAAATGGTACCTAAAACTAGATAATCATATATTTGCAGTTAAACTATTGTCCAAAAGCATTTGATGTTCAAAAGTCACAACTTCACATGGGATCCAAAGAGGATACCTAGAACTATTATGTTTTAACTTAATTATTTATATTTTATTTACTTTGTGATGGGGCACTGTATGACATTACTTTCACGTATATTGGCATACACATTTCACACAATAGTGCACAATGTGTTATAGCAGAAAGAAAAATACTTTAACATAGATGCTACACAAAACTCAGTACAATGTGAATGTGTGAATGTTTCTCTCTGTGCTAATAACAAATGAATATTTCTTTAGTGCTCACATGTGTTGTTATATTAAACATTTTAGGCTACTTTATAACTATGGGGTTCTTTTGGTTTTTTAACACATTTTTATTAGATATTTTCTTTATATACATTTCAAATTTCAAATGCTATCCCGAACGTTCCCTATACTCTCCCCCCGCCCTACTCCCCTACCCACCCACTCCTGCTTCTTGGCCCTGACGTTCCCCTATACTGGGGCATATAAAGTTTGCAAGACCAAGGGGCCACTCTTCCCAGTGATGGCTGACTAGGCCATCTTCTGTTATATATGCAGCTAGAGACATGAGCTCTGGGGGTACTGGTTAGCTCATAGTGCTGTTCCACCTATATATTGCAGACCCACCCCCCCAGCTCCTTGGGTACTTTCTCTAGCTTCTCCATTGGGGGCCCTGTGTTCTGTTTTATAGATGACTGTGAGCATCCACTTCTGTATTTAAAGAAGGAAACAAGACTGTTTTGCACAATAGATGTCATGTTCTAAACACAATAAGTGAAATCTTATTCGAATGATGTTTCCTTAAAGAACTGTTATTTTTAAGGGATAATAATCTTTCAATACAAAATTTAGCAGCACATTCATTTAGTGACTGTGCATTAATTCCTGTCAATGAGGAGACATTATTGCTACAATCCTTTTTTATATAGTATGGCATTAATTCACCCTCCTCAAATTATACAGCCTTCAGCCTGAGGTGCATCATTCCAATCCTCCACGTCTGAGATAATGCAAATTACAATCTACAGATATCTACAAGGACAATGTTCATGCAAAAACACTAACTGGATGGAAAATCCAAGTTAATTCATCATGATTTCTAACAATGAAAAACTGTCCCCAGATTGACAGATGTCACATAGAAATAAAAGCTAAGATCAAATAATATAAATAGTTTGCTCAATAATGTGACTTAAAAATTCGTGATTACCTCTACAGATATGATTTTCTCCTAAAACAACATAGAAGGAAATATTTTTCTATCTTATACTAATGACTATTAAAGTATATTTGAATAAAATAATTCAACAACTTATTAAAATGATACTGATAATGACTGTGTCTCAAAATCTTTACACTGTTTATGATTGTCAGAGAAAGTATCTAAATAGAGGTCCAAATTACATCTGTCACATCTCTGGATTGGGGGGTGGGTAAGACGAGGAAAACCTCATACTATTCTAGCAAATGTAATCAGTATGAGTCATTGGTTCATTGCTAAAGAGTCCTGAGGAGACTAAGCTGAGAAACACATGTAGCAAACCTCATGCCAGCAATTTCACATCTGGATTATTGTAAATGACTTAATAGTCTGTGTTCCTGATGCAAAATTTGTTATCAAAATTAAAAGTCTTTCATCTCAAATAAGTACAGTCAATTAATAGAATGGTGCTTTCTTGGCTGATTTATGTTGACTGCCGAGCAAGTTAAAAATACCACATGAAAAAGCCAATAAATATATCTTCTTAAATTAGAGAAAGGTCACTCTCTGTCAATTCACATGGTGACTAAATAGCTCACTAATTTTAAAAGCTGTTTCTGTTAACAACATAATAAACTCAGTATCTGTGTCCATTAATTGTACTTGAAGTCTACCAGATTAAAAAAAAGCCAGAATAAAAGTCATTTAGAAGACAATATTTAGCTCACAATGAAACTTGTATGAGTGGATATATATCATATGCTAGACTTACGACAGGGTGATTTTAAAGAGAGACAAGCATAAAACAATATTGTCTTAGTGGAAAGAGATTTTTGTTTTGACTTTGTCTATATGTTTTACATTAGTGGGCCTATAATACTTATAGTTTAGCAATCATGGATTTTGTCCTAAGAAAAATTGAAGCCAATAGCCTCCTTCCTGGCTATACATGCTATTTCTGGGAAAGTACACACATGCCTACAAAAATCCCTTACTAGGTCATGGAACATAAGGCAGGTTCATTTATTTCTTAACAATAGAGATATATATATTTTTGTCAGTGTGACCAGTTTCACCAGTGAAATACCTGAAAATCTAAGACATTTTAGAGTCAGATATGTTCCCCCAAAACACCATATGGTTTCTCAAACACTATGTATAAAAAAAATCAGGTATGTTTAAGAGCTGTTTCATAAATAATGCCACTAGTGATTTAAAAATAAGGATAACAAGGGTACTAAGTATGTAACTCAATGTTAGTGCTTCTATTTGATTTCCTCCCATATGTTGAGTTCAAGGAACACAGAACTATCTTCATACCTTGAACAATCATCAGAAATCAATGCTTCAAGACTTGAGAAAAAGATATGTGACAACTTTGTGACAGAAAGTAATGAAACCAATTTCTCATCGAGCATTTTACTAAGAGAGAAATGAAATCCAATGCTAGAATAATAATACTAACATTAAAGGAAGTGAATTTGTGTTAAAGGGTGAGACAGGAGGAGGGTTGAGTGGCAGAAGTGACATAATGTTCATATATGACATTCACAAAAACCTGTAAAATAAGATGCAGGTAAATAATTGTAATCTACCATCTATTTGTTGATTTTTGTATTACATAATAGTTGTTCACTTACAAAGTGATAAGGAAATGAATAGGAATGTCTACATTTTATGGCTGTTTTGACTATATCTGTACTCCAAGTTCTTATAGAATAAATGCTATGAGGTCTCATTGTTCCTCATCCACCATATCATTGAATGACACTGGAAAAGTCTCTTGACTCCAGTAAGAGTTTAAATCCAGTAAATAAACCAGAGTGTGCTAAGTGATATACAAGATGCTTTAAAAACCAAAAGGAAAGAAACATCCATATTCTGGGAATCAGTTTTAGTGCTTAAATAGTGAATCCTGCCTCAAACGCTTAGTTACAATCATCTAGTACTTTTGACTTCTAGAGGTTAACAGCTGAGGAGAAAGGATCCAATGCATTGCGGTTGGCACATTAAGGACAATATCTCACTTCCAATCATCTTTATCCCTTAGAATTTGTTTTATTGGTTATTCTAACTCCAGCCACATTAAAGATTTTCATTTTAATAACAAACAGCAGATAATAACATGTTTAAAATTATGTACACATGTCTTTTTCAGAATATGTGTGACTAAAGAACCAAAAAACAAGCTACAAGCTGTTTGTGGCCTAAGATATGCAATGAATTAATTTTTTGTGCTGGCACCTACTGTAATTAGAAATGGTTCTGTGCATCATGATTAAACCAGTAACTATGGTAACAAGTGAAAGGAAGGATTAGTGCAAAAGGAAAAAGCCTGAATAAATCAATGATGAGCTATTTTTTTAAAAATCTATTTATTTTAAAAAGTCTGTTATAAACAGAATGATCTATAAACTGCCTAACCATTTTATTATAATCCCCTACCATACATTGATAATAGATTATAATATATTGTTCCTTCAACGCATTCACACAGACTAGCAGACTGAGCAAATCTGA
Source organism: Mus musculus (assembly GCF_000001635.26). Classification (NCBI taxonomy): domain Eukaryota; kingdom Metazoa; phylum Chordata; class Mammalia; order Rodentia; family Muridae; genus Mus; species Mus musculus. The sequence goes on along the minus strand of NC_000074.6, from coordinate 54,836,503 downwards.
ATTGTTATTACATTTAGAGAGCATGGAGTTCTTTAGAATTATGATCAAGGGAGCACGCTTATAAATATGCAGGCTTTCAAAAGGCTGAAGGAAGAAAATGACAGAGCAAGAAATTTAAGCAAAGAATTCAGTGCTTAGAATATTAGCCTTTTTACCACAAATTTCAGCAAAACCACCTGTCTTGTTATCGGCTGAAGTAATTGGTTATAATTATGAGACAGCTAACATGAACAGAAAAAAAAAGAAAAGCAATGCACTTCATAGCAGTGTGTTCGCTAACCCTGTTCTATGGGTCTTTTCCACTGCCGTCTTTAGATATAGATCTACAATTTATATACTTCAGGCATCCCAACTACATAGCCTCTGTCTGTATTTCTTATTCTAAACCCATGAGGTCATATGAGAAATAATTAAAGTTGTTTCAGTGCAATGCCCATACTCTGGGACCTACCTCTGGTGACCAACCTCCTCTGTATCAAATTCACCTGGTAAGCTTGCAAAGAAGCAAACCTAACTGCCCCATCATTGCAATCTGCCTACCTCTTGAATTGCAGATGTTATGCCTGCCTTTCCAGGTGAGTGGCCCAATAAATATTGACTGCCTCCACTCTTAGCACACTCCCAGGCTTAGCTCTGTACATGCAGCTCATGTACCCTTCCTTGGAGAGTTTTACAGAAACTTGATGTACCATCTCCATACTCCAAGGCATATTTTTTTTTTTGTTATGCAACCCCTGCATTGACCCACTTGGAAGCAGGCTAGAATCTCACACCAAAGACATAACCCATAGAAGAATTCCGAATGTCCAGGTCATATCACAAAAACACAAAGACAATAGAGACCAGGACATTATGTTTTCCCTTCTGCAAACCCATTAGTCCAATAGAAATGGTGTTCAATAAGAATCACCTGTGATAAACCTCAGGCTATAGAACTTAAAAAACAATTTATAAATATCATCAAAGAAGTCAAGGGCTTTAAAGAAGATGTGAACAAACACCTCAGTGATAAGAATAAATGCCTGAGTGATGCCTGAGCAAACAATTGGTTTTGTTTGTTTATAAGGAACTCTTTTCACCTTCAAGGATAAGCATCCATTTAAAGGGAAAGAACAGAAAAAGAAAGTATTCAAAGCAATGGGACTGGGAAAGAAGTAGGTAGGAATGTCACTACCCTAACATCTGACAAAATAGAATTTAAACTGCAAGTAATCAGAAGACATAGAGAAGGACACTTCTAATCAAGGGAACATTTAACCAAGAAGACATTACTATCCTAAATATAGACCGAAGTCTGGCACACCATTTCATAAAAAGCATTTTACTGGACTTTAAAACACAGACACAATAGTGGATGTTTTCACCAAAGTCATTTCTCCAGCAGAACAAAAACATAATCAGAAATATCAAATAAATTACTCTATGCATAAAAAGGATCTAACAGATAGCTACAGAGTGTTCTACCCAACACTAAAGAATTATATTCTATTCATAAACGCAAGTAAGCTTTAATAAACTAGATTCCATAGTAAAACACACACACACACACACAAAATCATAACAAGTTTAGGACAATTGAAATAACCTACAATGGCATCAAGCCTAAAGTCAATGGACAACAAATTTCTAGGATTTACTTCAATTCATACAAGTAAATAATACATTAATGAATGATGGGTGGGTCAAAGAAGAGATAAATTTTTAAAAATCTTGGAATAAAAGAAAATGAAACACAAGGCAACAAAACCAGGGACAAATTAAAGCAGTTCTAAGAAGGAAATTTACAACTCTAAGCAGCTACATTAAGAAACCAGAAAGAGCTCATTTGTGTAGTAATTTCCTCAGAGATTAAAATATTACATTCTGCAGGGAAGCTCTTTTTTTAAGACTCAGCATGTTAAATGGGAGGTGTTCTTAGAACAACAGAATGTTCTAAGGAGCTGTGAACCAGTCCATCCTGTAGGGAAGGAAGCTGTTGAATTAATTGATGTAAACAACTTAAATAGAGGCAGAAAGTCACTGAAACTGAAAGTTCACAAGACCTTTGTTCCCCAAACACATTTAAACAGAAATTGCTGCTGAGAGACAGTCACATAGGAGCTAACCTGCCTATAAAAGACTCAAACCATCTGAGATACCTTGAAGAACCAGAGATCAGCAGAGTTGCTAGATGAGGTTCAGACCACCACAATTGCCTATACTCGACAGTCTACAATCTGTCAAGCTGCTTGTAAGGTGTGTAATGAACTCCAAGTTTCCAACTTTTGTAAGCTGTCACCCATACTGAGGTGGGCTTTTGAATCACTTCTGCTTCAGTAAGTAACCCCAATAAAACTCATTAAACTACCAGGTTTGTTGTGCTCCCACCCCCTCTCCTATCTATCTACCTATCTATCTATCTATCTATCTATTTATTTATTTATATGTCATTGTTTCCTTATCTGGAATGACTAGATAGTGGTTCATTTCTTGCTAGGAATAAATATTACTTAATGATGCCTCTTGAGAATTTGGAAAAATATAAACAAGCCAAACTCTTATACAGTAGTTGGGAAGAAATAAATATCAGAGCAGAAAATTAGAAACAAAGAGAGAAAACTAAAAGAAAAACAAACAAACAAACAAAAAACAAGTCAACAAATCTGACTGGTTCATTGGTAAGATGAACAAGATCAACAGATCTCAATTAAGAAGAAAAAATATGACCCAAATTAATAAAATAAGAGATAATTAGAGAAACATTAGGACATACCATAAAGAAAGTCAGAGCATTACGAAACAACACTTTTAAAATGTCCATTAAGCTAAAAATTTAAAAGAAATGGAAGAATTTGTAGATTTACCCAAACCACCAAAGTCAAACAAAGATCAAATCAACAACCTAAGCAAACATAAAGCCTGAAATGGTAACTAAAACCCTTCCTAATAAAAATGCCTATACCAGACAGATTCACAGTGGACTTCTACCAGATTTTTAAATAAGAATTACAAAAGAAGGAAAGAAAAGAAGTCTTCTTTTCTATGAAAAAAAAAATGGAAATGGAGAAGTAGATCTAGGGAAGAGGAGAGGTTCCAGGGGCTGACTGAGAGGAGTAGAGGAAGAGAAAACTTTGGAGGGGACATACTGGGCTGTGTATGAAGAATAAAGAATAAATAATAGTAATAAAAAAGAATAGAGGTATATATCAAAAAGATCATTTACCAATAACACCCTGTAGACATCTGTTAGGTCTATTAGATATATGATGCAACTGTATTCCAATGTTTGTTTTTTATTTCAAATGCATTTTGTGTAACATAGTTATATCACTTTTCATCTTCCTTTTCCTTCTTCAAGCCCCTCTCAGGTATTGTACTTCCAACCTCTCCCAAGCCCCAAACTCTCAAGCTGATAGCCTGTCTCTGTCTCTGTCTCTGTCTCTCTCTCTCTCTCTCTCTCTATATATATATATATATATATATATATATATGTGTGTGTGTGTGTGTGTGTGTGTGTGTGTGTATGTATGTATATATATATGTGTGTGTGTGTGTATGTATGTATATGTGTGTGTGTGTGTGTGTGTGTGTGTGTGTGTGTGTACATATGTATATAGAAATATATAAGTAAAATGTCCCTTAAAAGAAACTTTGTCAACCATTATCAAGTTGGCTTTCTTGAGAACAACTCATACTTGGGTGCCTATCCTCAACTGATACATCTACAACTCGAGGCCTACACATAAAGCTCAAGAAACTTTGAAAGAGGAAGCTGAAAGTTATAGAGCCCAAAGCCAAGATGAGGCAAGAATGGGAAAGTGCTCCCATAAAAATCACAAAACTATAGTTACCTAAACAGACAAGCATAATGACAACTTCAGTTCATACACCAATATAAACTGTGGAAATATTACAAGGCTCCATCCCTATCTGAAGAGCTGAAAGCCATCACTGTCTCCCAAGAGGAGATAAAATCATCTCTAGGGATGTGCCTTCTGATAGGTTGTCCAGTCTCAAGTAGTCAACTCTAAACTCATATGCATGTGAGCAACACTAAATGGACTATTTCTCTCTGTGTGTGTGTGTGTGTGTGTGTGAGAGAGAGAGAGAGAGAGAGAGAGAGAGAGAGATAATAAAGAAGTCATACATTTGAAAGAGAACTGAGTAGACACAGAAAGTTGGAGAAAGAGAGAAAGAGATGGAAATGATAAAATCAATATTCACTTATGAGATTCTAAAAATAACTAATAATTTATATGAAAAGGTAAGCCTTTGATAGGAGGTTCAGTTTTGTTTTCTAATCACTTATTAAGGCTAGAAGATACTATGATGTGGTCACATATATGAGTGTTTATGGAACACAGAACAAAATGAAATTATAAAGTTAGTTAAAATTCCTTTAATTTAGATTATACAGATTACACAGATATAAGAAGTTGAATTTCGCTAAAATCAAAATCAATTTAGATTAATTAAAGAAGACTGAAAATATTACTACATGCTTTAAAAACTCTCACTAAGCCTTTTCCTCGTGTTTAAATTTAATGAGTTAATGGGAATGGTTGTAAATAAAGATTTGTAAAACTCTAACAAACATCATCTGAATGGAAAGTTAATGAGGATGTTAGTGTTTTCCAACATAAAGGAATGGATCTCAACAAAAACAGAGCACCAAAACTCTGTAGGGTTTCAGAAAATTTATTAAGCAAGTGAAACCCATTCATTAATGTTTTGCCTTATGGCCCATTCTCACAGTGAGTTAATAAACACTAAGTAATGCTGAAATTATTTCAATCTTCCTGTATCAGTTGAAGTTGTTAGAAAAGGGGGGGCAGGAACAGTATTGGAAGGGACAGGAGCAAAGTACAGAGGATCAGGACACTGAATAGAAACATGTAGCAGAGAGGGATGGGGAACTGGGGTAACCACTAGAAAGTCCCAGACTCCAGTGAAGCAAGAAGCTCCGAAGAGCCAATGGTGATGATTTTAGCTGAAATACCCCAAAGAGGGGAGATAGAACCTGTAGAGACCACCTCCAGTAGAAAGGACCCCAGTTGAGAGATGGGGCCACCCACGTATCTCAAAATTTTAAACCCAGAAATGTTCCTGTCCAAAGGAAAGACGGGGACAAAAAAAATGGAACAGAGATTGAAGGATAGGTCATCCCGGGACCACCTCACCTAGGGATCCATATCATTTGCAGACACCAAACTCAGACACTATTGCTGATGCCAAGAAGCAGTTGCTGGCAGGAGCCTGGTATAGCTGTTCCCTGAGAGGTTCTACCAGCACCTGACCAATACAGATGCAGATACTTACAGCCAACCATCAGACTGAGCCCTAGAACTCCTATGGAAGAATTAGAGGAAGGACTGAAGAAGCTGAAGGGGATTGCAAGCCCATAGGAAGAATATGAACTAACTGGACCACCCAGAGCTCCCAGGGACTAAACTACCAACCAAAGAGAATACATGGAGGGAGCCAGGAATCCAGATACATATTAGCCGAGGATGGCCTTATCTGACATCAATGGAGGGAAGGCCCTTGGTCCTGGGGAGGCTTGATTTCATAGTGAATAGGATATTAGAGGCGTGAGGCAGGAGTGGGTGGGGAAGCACCCTCATAGAGGCAAAGGGAGGAGGAATGACTTGGGGGATTGAAGGGGGTAACCAGGAAGGGGGATATAATTTAAAATATAAATGAATAAAATGATTAATAACAAAAGATCAATAGCAAAAAAAAGCTGGAAAATATAATGCTGAAATTTAGATCTTGGTAAGAGTGTTGTAGTTAAAATACTAGGCAGAGAGATAAAAATAACTCGCAACACCTATTATGTTCATTTGGCCAGAAAAGGTCTCTTTGAGCTATGTAATATCTGCAAGCACATGGTCCATAGGGTACAGTAGCAATGTGCAGATGGTGCTAAAACAGAGCAAATGGCAGATAAATGCAGAGATGGGGAGATAAAGATGTCAGCACGCACAGAACCATGGTGGAGAGGAATCTAAGAGAGGCTTCAGAACAGCAGAATGAGAGGAGACTAAATTGTTTAAAAGAAAGGAAAGAAAAAGTGAGGGAGAAAGGGAAAAAGTGAGGGAGAGAGGGGAAGAAGGGAGGGAGGGAGAGTGTGAGTGAGCAAAAATGCATATACACATGGAAGCTCTGCTCAGCTTCCTTTGAGGAAACCAATAGCAGAGACAACAGAGATTACTGCTGGACTTGAAGCCAGATCAGAAAATCAGTGAAGAACGAGTAGGTGCCTATTAGTAAATGTGCTTCCCATGTGTGAGGGAGTGGGTAGTGTATGGTCTCACTGTTCCTCCTGAACCTCGGACATCTCAACTCCTATCTCCACTGAAACCCATTAAGTATGATAAAAGTAGTAAAGAATTTTTCTAATTTTTGAAAAGCTGATAAACTTAAAACACAGCTAGGTCAGATCATTTTTCTGTATGCATCATACTGCTGTCTCAATATTTCAGAGCGTCTGCTCTCCCGTTTGCTCTGTTTCATTTTCATCTGAACATTAGACATTTTTCATGTGATTTCCACAGCAACCACTAGAGGGAAAACAGCTACTGGAGAAAGAAAAACATTTTAAAATGTTTACTTGTTTCATAACCCTTAAAACCTCAGAAGCAAATGATGTGTTCAAAATGAGCAACTGAGAAAAGCATACCAGAAATCCACATGATTTTCAAATTATTCACAATAAATATTGGCACTCTTGTTAAAGCATATATTCCGCAAAGGCTTTTACATTCATTGCCTCATTTGTTTTTCCAAAATGAATGGTAAGTATAGAAGGCATTACCTACCACACAACAGTAATAATAAGCATACATTATTCATATAAAATATAAATTGTTTAACCACCTAACAGCTCCGTTGTTCATTATTAAAACTCAGGCATGAGTATTTTTCCAAGTGCACTGTATTTTCCATTTTGTAGGGTTTTATTTTCTATTGTTTTGTGGGCTTTTATATCTTGTAAGGAAAAATGAAAACCGACTGCATCTCTCGTCCTGTTGTTTATTTTTCTCAATCTCATTGGGACATAATACACATTTGGGTAACTGCTAAGTGTATGAATGCATTAGCATATGAAACAGAAGGAGGAAGCCCCGCTCCTTCTTGCCAACATTGTTACTAAACACAAGATGCTTGTGATGGGGTCACAGTTGACTTCCTAAGTGCACTTCATTTGAGGGTTAGTAACACTGAACCAATTGTTTGTAGCTTAGAAGACCTATGAAGAAGGGTTGTTCTTTGTGATCCCTTCTCTGATTTGGTATCTTCATGTTGTGGACTACTCATTTGTGTAGCCCATCAGTCATGGGTTCAAATTATACTTCCTGTTGTGATAATACAAGGTGTTGGGGTTTGGGAATGTATATAATTAATCCCAGAATGTGATGTGTAGTTGTGAATGGAATAGGCTATCTCATGAAAAAGACACCAGTAAAATGATGTTTTACTGACTTCCCTGTTGGCTATAATGAGAGGAGAGACATTTGGAAGAGAGGGGTCACCACGAGCCAGCCTACTCCCCAGAACTGTGAGAATTCGATGTCTATCCTTTAAGCCACACAGACTCTGGCTGAAATTAGCTATAGACTTTCAGGTGTTAGTTTCCTCAGCCTGCCAAAGCATTTTCCTTGTTCTGTTCACAAAGCTGCATTTGGTGGCATAAGGCTTGGAATGCGGATCTGGAAATCTCTTCCCCACAACTAAACTTCTTTCTGTGCAACTAAGGAATTATTCAGCAAGACATAAAACAAGAAACTAATTCAAAATTCCACATGAGCCTAACATATCTCAACCTATTTTCCGAATAAATACTCAGTGTGGAAAGTTATCAATGTATGATATGATTACAAAGAATTTTTCTTTTCCTTTTTTTCTTGCTTTTCTGTATTTTATCTTATTTATAGTAAGAAAATAAGGGTTTTTTTAAATAAGAAAAATGATGTATTTTTTTTAATTAAGAGTCAAGGGATATGTATTTTTCATATCTCTCCTTAAAATGGCATTCAGTTATGCTTGGCAAACATTTTGTATAAACATGGTTGTTTATCTTCAATTTGAAAAATGAATTCATTAAGCACTATTACACTGACTGTGCCTAGCACCCCTGTCTCTTCTTATCAAGGCCTGACCTCAGAAATACATTCCTTGGAACCAATAAAGAAATAAGGGCGTATCTGCTAGCTCCTGGAATCCACCAGCAATTTGATTTTAAAGGCAGGAGCAAGGTTAAGGTAAGCTGGCAGCGCTCAACAGCACTCTTTCATTCTCCACATTGAGCACATCCCTGGAAAAGGTGGCATTGTCCTCAGTGAGCTTTCAAAGTATATGGTTTCCTACATTAAGATAGTTGGATGATGAGGGGAGGGGCCACATGAGGGGGCAGGAACTGGGAGGAGAGGGAGACTGTGATTGACATGTAAAGTGAATAAATAAATAAATAAATAAATAAATAAATAAATAAATAAATGGGAGAAAAGGATCATTGGGTGAAATAAAAACTTACAAATCTGTACATGAAATAAAATTCTTACTATTAAAATAATATGTAAACACCAAAACGACAAATTGTTTAGTTAAGAAAAAAAAAGGTAAAATTTTACTGTGAAAAAGCTTATCATTAAGAAAAGTGTAGGGGGGATGTTTAGAGCAATGAGGCAGGAGTGGGTGAGTGGGTGGAGGAGCATCCTCATAAAGGCAAAGGGGACAGGACAGGAAGAGGGGAGATGGGATGGGGAGTTTGTGGATGGGTAACTGGGAAGGGGGCTATTGCTTGAAATGTAAATGAATAAAATGATTAATAAAAATTTATTCTTTAAAACAGAAAAGCAATTCACTTAATAATAAAAACTATGGTGGGGATTCAGTATATTGTGACAAACATTAACATATTTGCTTTCTACAATATTTTAATATTTTATAAATGCATATGCCTAGTACACTATAAGAAAAACTTAAATCATATTTGCTGAAAGTCTGGACATTCCAACAACAAGTAATAATTTTTTTATTTTTAAAGGTTTACACTCATTTTAGTGAGTTTATGAAAGCTAAAGTACAAGTGCCCTTGACACTTAAGACAAAAATTACAGCCATGTAACAATATGTCCAATAAAAGAGGTAATTTTGCAATATTAATATGAACATATAGATTATTATTTTATGTGATTTTTGACAGAGACCACGAGTGAAAGAATAAAGCATTATCAATTGTTGTTTCCTCAATACAGAACTAAATATGGAGATCAAATATTACAAATAGGTAGTGGTGTCCATGATAGCTAACCCATGAGTTCTTTATCAAATAGGAGAACGCAACAGGAAGCAAAATGTCCCTCTACTGGAATGCCCTTTAACCAACTTCCTGAAGCACCAATGTCCTAATATAGAAACAGTCAGATACCATCCACCTCGTTTGAATGGTTTTTGAAATGATGAATGGTTATTTTTAAAATACACCTAAGATAGAAATGGAGCATAAGTATAAAATGATCACAAATATGAATGTTACAGCTATTTTTTAAGAAAAAAAATACACATCTATATAAATCAATGTTTACCTGAGCCAAATCAGTAAAATACTTCTTAAATATAGGAGTTAAATCGTTGGAACTAAAATACCATGAAAGCAGATATTTAGTTCAAAGGTAATATAATCCTTATAGAGTTATAAGGAGGTGTTTCTGCGTATTTAGTACAGCAAGGTTAGATGACAAAAATCCAATCTCCAGTGCTCTGAAAGCATAACAGATTAACACAGAGAATTTTAGCATAAGGCAGTGGATGCCCCCTAAGAAAATGAGTGGAAGTGAAATTCAATTACTTCCCTAGCTAGTCACTGTTACAAGGAGCTGAGCTTTTTCAGTAAAAGAGTGCTTCTAAGAAAAATTAAATAAAATTAAAATTCTTCAATCCAAGTAACATGTAAATAGAAATACTAGGAAGTAGTCATCATTTCATACATTCCACAGATATTTTTCTTTCATGCAAATATTTGTACAAGTGGCTTCCCAACAAGCATGAAATCATTTTTTCAATAGATAACAAGCAGAGTGTGGTAAGTCTCACTTAAAATCCCAGTGCTTGAGAGGCTACAGCAGGAGGATTTTTACTGAGTTTCAGGTGAGCCTGGGCTACGTGGTGAGTTCGAATCTAGCTTGGGCTAGGAAAGAGTGGAAATGGGGATCAATAATATGAAGGCTATTTGAAAAAGCCATAAATAATTATTTTATATTTATCAGAAATTAAATACAATGCATATGAGTATATATATATATATATATATATATATATATATATATATATATATATTCATATGCATGTAGTTTAAATGAAGGTTTGCCACTTGGAGTGATAATGCTTCCCCCCAAAGTCATAGACTATCTTACAAAAACTACACTACTGGGCAAGAGAAACTCTTCTTTTTTCAAATTGTTGGTGGGGAGTCCATGAGACTCACAAACAATATAGGTTACTTGTGTTCCTTGGTTGCCTCCCAGAAGTTGAATGTCAGTCATTGTGGCTAACAACCCCATGTACAGTGGACACAAGACTTGGAAGAGTCTGGATCTTAAATTCCCCTCCATGAGGACTAGCTTCTATAAGACTGGAGGGTGTTACTCAAGCTGCCAAGAGACAATCGATAGTCCAAACTAGCTGTCCTGCATGTGAACCACACGATGACCAGAACTGGAAGACAACCCTAAAGCTGCAATGTGACTTGTGTCTTTATGGTAAGCAGCAGCCATCCAATTTGACTTAAGGGCCTCTCAACATGAGGGAAAACATCCACGGTACTGTAACCCAACCACTTGCAGCAGGCAAGGTTACATGTCTCAGAAGAAAATCTACTACTCCTACTGTACATTAGTATCCTATCTAACTGTATAATAAATACTTATCTTTCTTTACTGAAAATAGACTTTTCTCCTCATATATCTTGATTACTGTTTCACCTCTTCCCCAATTCCTACCCATCTCCCCTCACATTCAGATTAATACATTTTCTGTTTCTCATTAGAAAGCAAGCTTCTATGGGATAATACTAAAATACAAATAAAGCAATACATTTTTAAAAATATTTCAAAAAGGAAGTCCAGACATGAAGCTCATCATCACATAGCTTTTATATCTCATTAAGGAAACTTCTCTTTGTAGCAGATGCTGAGCATTACAGGAAAGCACTACTGGTCAAAAATGTAGAGGACAACTGATCTTGGAAGAGCTCATCCAAAATGATGCAGCCACAACCAAGCATACAAGGTTCAGGGAACATCTTGGAAAAAGGATGTGGGGTGGGTGGGGTAGAAGGATTGGAAGAATTGGAAGAGCCAAAGGAACAGAAAGTCTGTTTTGAGATTTGTATCCCCTAAATATGACACAGAAGCTTCACACACGACACCATAACAATATAGCTGCCTAAACAAGACATGAAGAAATACACCACCAATAGTCCTAACTGTAAGGAGAAATTTCATACAGCCCAGCCACAGACAAAGAATTAAGTAATTAAGGAATGCTAAACATAAGATTGGGAGAAATATTCCTCCCTAGAGATAAGCTTCCTAGTTATCCAATACCAAGTAGTCAGTCCAGAAAATGTAATCATGCAAGCTACACTGATGGGACTCAAGAGGTTTACTTATATATTTATGCATATGTGACTATGTGTGCATACATAAAAATAATAATGAAATAACAGGAGGGAATTAATGTAGGAGGGGTCATGAAAGCAGAGAGAGGGAGGAGTAGAAAAAAAGAAATTATATTTTAATTAAAGTAAGCTACAAATGAAAAAGAATAAATAAATAGAGAATGGAGAGGTGGCTCAGCAGTTAAAAGCACTAGTTGTTGTTCCACAGGATCTGTATTCAATTAACACTCAAATGGTAGTTTATAGCTGTCTGTAACTCTGATATACTTTCCTGACTTCTGCCCAGGCACACAGAAGGGCATAGACACACATGCAAGCAAAATAAAAAATTAATTAATAACAAATTAGTAAATATAAATAAATAAATGGACAGCCATCCTGTTCACTAGTCTAGTCCTGCTATTGCATGATGGACCAAGGGCTGGAGAGATAGCTCAGAGGCTAAGAGCACTGGCTGCTCTTTCCTAGGTCCCAGGTTCAGTTCTCATCACCCACACCATAGCTCACAGCCATCTGTGACTACATTCCCAAGGGAATCTAATGTATAATGGATAAAGAGCAAATAAATCACTTCATTATAAGACTTATGTAACAGGAAGATTCTACCCCCCCCCCTTAAAAACAGGCCATGCTTTATAAATATCTATAATTCTAAATTACCTAAAATAAAAAGGCTATCAGAAGAAGGTATATTTCTTCTACATTAAAGCAGTCCCAGGATTATAGTATTGCTGTGACAAACCTATAGATATAGTCTCTTGGAATGCCTGACAATTTTCCACAGAGAAACATGCTCAAGAAACAGTAATCTGCGCAATTAATAAAATTGGCTCAGGCAGAAGCATTTCCAGAAACCTGAATTATATCTGCTTTATGATTTGCAGCATAAAGAACTAGGAAATATAAAGGTAATTGTGTGCAAGCTGTTTATGGTAGATACTTCCCTAACTTTCATTAATATTAGTTGATATCATATCATATCACTGCTTTTTTATTATGATGCACTGTATAGCTTTGAGACCAATGAAACACAAAGAAGACTTATGCTGTATATTCACACTACCATGGTGACTGCTAACATAGAGTTAGGATGCTAACCTGATTGTCTTTCAAACATCACTTAAGAGTCATCATAAACACTGAAAACCACTGCCCTTATGTTGTGGAAAATAATAATAATTTAAAAAGTCAAGTAGTTAAGTGCCCATACTTGTGCCTCTTCCCAGGTGGCCAGCCACACACCACTGGTGGGCAAGGGCCAGCCTGTTTTATCTCTTGGAGACTTTGACTCAGAACTCCACAATCTCTCCACCCAGATTGCTAGATTCCCACTGGAGAAGAGTTACCACACTAGCCCCATGCTTCAAATCCCCCACAACCTTTGTGGTACAGCTCAGGCAAACCCACAGATGAGCTGTTATGAGAAGGAAAAACGCAACACAAACTTAGTGCAGAAACAATGGTAACTCAATCTCTGGCCTCAACAACTAAAACCTAATCTATAAGCCTTATTAAAACCTGATTCCTGCAGTGGCGAACCATCTGCCATGATACCAGGGAAACTCTAGCAGCTACATCTTAGCCCTTTGCTGACCGTATTCCAAGAGAGCCAACTCTCTCCTGCTTCCTCTCTTCCACCATCCAAACCGGAAGTCCCGCCTACTTACCCAGTGATTGGCTCTTTTATTCATTAGGGGATTGGTTCACAAGAAGCCCTTCCCAGGTGAGTGGAATTAACATACAAATAGCGCCAGGCACATCCACAACATCCTTCAATGAGATGAATTGGTTCAGTTAAGTCTCTTTAGATCATTTTCTAAAGAGAAATGTCTAGGTATGAATGCACTATCTAGTTAGACAATACTCACATGGTGTTATTTAAATTTGAAACAATTAAATTAGAATGAGATTTCAAATGCATGTTCCTGGTTCCACTGGCTACCTTTGAAGTGTTCAATGTCGACTTTAGGCCCAGGCTCTGACAACAGACAGAAGAAATATAAGACAATTTTACCACCTCACAAAGTTCTACTGACAGCACTGTTCTAATGGTTATATATGTGGTTATATATGTTGACCACGTAGCTGAGCCACTTCACTGCAAACCATAGCTCACACACTCTCTAAACATAAGAACTTAGGCAGTTTTCTGTATCTGTTCTCGTCACAAGCTCCTCATGTGGAATGTAAAGGTAGTGGAACAAAACGAAATCCAATTAAAATGTTTAAGGAATATGAGGACTAATGACTAGCTATCAGTAAATCCATACTAAGTGTCATTGACCACTGTTTTTATAATAGAAGTCCATGAAAGTCCTAGAAAAACCTAAAAATTATTAAATCTTGAAGTTGAGTTAACTCTAGAAAGAGTTAGCAACATCATTTGTCTTCCTATCTTTAAGTCAAAAATAATAATGATATCCCTCTATCTCCTAAGACCATTGATATTCTATAAAATAGTTCCAAAAAACAAACCAAGTTTATGTAGTCCAGCCATATTTCTCTCACTGTTACTTACAGAGATTCATATCCTTTCATTTCCTTAAAATGAAAATTATTTGAAATTATTTGTTTGTTTGTTTATTTTACTAGGAAAAGAGCAACTCCTTCCTGGCTCTCTGACAGCTAATAGTAAAACCTTGTAGTATATAAGAAAAGAGAGAAAAGGACTGAAGCCAGTTATGAGGAGTACTGAGAAAATGCTTTAGAAATTAGGAGGGCCTAAAAGTGTTTGAGTGAAGAGGACCTGAGACAGTGATCACTAAATACATTCTCACTCTAGATTTGAGAATCTGACATGAATCCCATAATCTTCCCTCAAACAGAGTCTGAGAAGTAAAGATAAATCACCCTTTGTTTCAAAAGACAATGCCCGGAAGTTAAATAAATACCTTCAATTTTAGCATGACTAGACAAAGCCTACATTTGATATCTGTACTCTTCAAACAAAAGCTGGGAATGGCCTTTCCCCGAATACCAATGAGATAAAAACTGTTACTCTTCTGGAGGCCACAGGAGAAAGAAAAACACATCTAGCTCATTTGAAGAAGTAGCTGATTTTATTGACTTACGTCCTTTGATTTTTCTGAAAATAGAAAACATATTTCAAAAATTACAAATTGGTAGCTGGATGGAACCAAGAAACCAAGCTTCGAGTCCCAACTGCACAACTTACTAGCTGTTAATTTGAAGTAAAAGGAGTAACAATAATAAAAGTAGTAGTAAGCTGTTGGGATTTTTTTTTTAAGTTCAAGTAAATGAATATATCAAGAAACAAAACCCATGTTTAATATATACACTCAAATATAAAGTTAACTGTAATATGCTTTGGTCAACATAAAGGTAACATAAAATCTTCTTATGTGCATTTTATTTGGAAATTTTCAATTTAAAAGAAAAACTGTTTGGCTTGCTTCACTATTATTAAAACATCTGGTACTACTCTTACCCAGTAATAAGGAAGCACTTTGTACCAAGCAATTATTAAGATGTGGAATGTTAAAGCCTGCAATTTGGTAACAAGAACAACAAAAATGCTTAGTAAAAGAGAAAATACTGAGGAGTCTGTTTCCATTAGCATGAAGAGAAACTTACCATCCCTGGAAATCCACTCTTTAATACCAAGCTTCCTGGAACCACACAGGTCTGTGCTAGACTTGGGTGGCACCTTATGTGCCCTTGCTAGTTCTGCCTTTTATGATGTTGTGGAAAACATTTTCCTCTTGAAATCTGACAAATGCTTCCTTTCATCCCTATCCCGACAGTCCCCAGAAACTGTAATGTATCCCAAGTCATTGTGTTTATGCCAAAGAATTTCACTAACACATCATCGCACAGAGTGGGCATTTGTCTTGCAAAATCTAGTATCTTTCTCTATATAGTAGAAAGATCTTTATGATATTTGTTGGCAGATTTCTAAAATTTCTAGTTTTTGAAGAAATATTAGAGAAATTTCTTTCTGATTTATCAGGCAGACACATCCTAACTTGTCTTATGGGAAATGGCCCTTCATTTTCTGATTGGGTATTACAAGAAACAGAAATCATTTATAACTTGATAAAAATAAATAAAGAACTTACTAATATTCTGCTTTGAACTTTCATCCTATTTTACCTTATTGTTCTGATTTTTTAGCTCAAATTCTTGTCATTCTTAAGAAACTTAGCTTTGCATATGTCTGCCCACATTTTAGGGTATATATATCAAAACTTATCATAATTTAATTAATAGTTCTCTGTCATAACTATGCTCTACCCAATTCTATTTCTTGATCACATACAATTATTTAATGACTGAGGCACAAACTTAATGAAGTAGCAAATTAGGTGACGTTTACTCAGACGCTTTCAGTTGGTTAAACTCAGCTGACAGGTACAAAAAACACCGCAAAAGCTTTCAGTGTCCATTTCAACTAAGGACCACGATCCTAAGAAAAGTTAAGTATTTTAATTTCAACTATATTTCAAGAACATAAAGTATATATTTATCAAAAATATGAAAAGTAAAGACTATTTCACAGAAGAAATGTTATTCTACTTATTCTCTAACATGAACATCAAAATGTAATAGATCATATATTCTACTGTATATGTTAGTAATAATTAGTTAACAATGCTCATAGTGAGGAAAATATACAAAAAATACAGTGCCTACTACAACCATTATGGCTTCCAATAAGAAATAAGGCTACTAAAATACAAATAATTAGAGTAGCTTTGATTCACTCATTAAGTTAAAACCAACATAAATCAAAATATATTTAACAAATATGACCTATCAAACATCATAGCTCAGCCATATGCAGTACATCACAAAATTCCTCATCACAATTGTTTGACCAGGAACTGCAGTTCTTTTAGGAAAAGTCAAAGTTCAAAGTATTGTTTCTACCGAATGCACAATTGTAGGCTGAGTATTGTATATTAGGAGCTGTCTCTGTATGTTCAATTTTTCACCTAACATAAAAGAAAGGGAGGGGAAAAATAATTCTTTCTGGCAGAAAAGCTTGAACAGTAACTGGTTGATACAGAGTATGTTGTCTACTGAGGTTTCTGAAATTGAGAACTTCAGCTCTAAAGGATGCTAAGCAATCAAGATACAATTCATGACACATATTTTACCCACCACCCAAATATGAGATTTCTCATTCTGATCAGTCTATATCTCTCACTTACTACACATATTGATCAAAAATCCTGTATTTTATATTAAGCTGAGTGCTGAGAAATATATGATGAGGATGTTTGATCTGAAGGAAATCCATAGCTAAACTGCCTGTTGCATCTGTTCTTGAGGTTTTCTGTAAAAATTTTGAAGGTATTCAGAACAAACATGGAACTCCTCACCCATAAACAGTCTAAAGACCATTTGAAAATAGGAAAAATCTTTAAGACAACAGACAGAAAGTGTGACTCAGGGGGGACATGAAGGCTGAGCAACAGACTAAGTATACTAGATCATGAAGTAGAAGACAGCAGAGCTGATTACCCATGGTCAACTTGATAGATTAATTATGGTCGTTCCATTTATATTAAACATCCTGGTCAGATTCAAGTATTAGTTGAGCACATCAGAATACATAGAAATTGTTCCTTGAGAAAAATGGAAAAGACAGATACTTTTACAGATTTCATCAGGACTCAAAAATTGTTAAGAGCTGTATGAAAGTTTTGTGTATAAGATGAAAAATCAAAAGAAAATGAAAAATGGTGAAGGCAAGACCTGGACCCAAACATTTTCTTTGGAGGGGCTCTAAAAAACAGGAGATGAAGGACACTTGCTAGCATGTCCAAAGACATGAGTTTAGTCCCTAATATTGTAAATGAGTGAATAATAAATACTATAAATTTTACAAAACAGGTCAAAACATGAACAAGGTCATGTGAAATTTCAATAAAGTTTCCAAACCATGGGGTAAATCTAAATAAAAAGATATCTCAGTGGTTAGAGTGTATATTACTCATGCAGAACACTAAGGTTTGGTTCCCACCACCCACACAGCATGATTCACAGTTGCCTATAATTCCAGTTCTAGGAGAAATGATATCTTCTTCTGGTCTCCATAAGTATGATACTCATATGCTCAAACCACACTCTTTACACATGTATATTTATGATTAAAAATGTTTAAATAAAACTAATGAGTTTATCATCAATATTTTTATATTATTTCAGAGGAAATGGGAATTAAGGAATATTATGGAGTTTTTTATTTCCAGTAAAAAGTTAGTTGAGTCAAAAAAAATACTTGAATGGCACTATTCACCTAAATATTCTAAATCCTATCCAATTGAAAAATGAAAGAAATAAAAGAACAGGAAAAATGTTCTAAGTTTAGGAAACTGTTGTTTATTCAAAGGCAAGGTTTTTATTCTACCATGAAGCATTAGGTTACAAACTATAATTATATTTGAAATGTATTTTCAAAGCTACTGCCAGTGGAAGCCATAAAGCAATTTTCAAAATCTACTTTAAAATTTCTTTTCATAGTAGCTTAGAATAAATGGTCCAAAACATAGCCTAAAGAGATAAGATTCTTCCTTCTACTTTGGCCAGAAAATAAGTTTCCAGAAATCCCTGGGTTTCTCTGGTCATTCTGAAAATATTACCAGTTCATTCTGCCAAATCCAGATCATGTTGTGAAATAAAATATGTAGTACTTGCCAATATCTATAGGTCCACTTTGCCACAGTGCCAATGTTCCCAAAAGGAGGCATGGTTTATATTGAAGCAAATTTTGATTTCATATGACAATCACAGTTTCTTGCTGGGATCCTTACAAAAAGCTATCCTAATCCCTTTTCAAACAAGAAAATCAAGATTTCTTATTCTCATATGGAGACTGAAATTTGCATGCCTACAAGTGTAATAAATCACTAAAGAGTATAATTAGTGTCTGAATACATAATAAACTTGATTAGAATAACAACTTTAAAATAAAACAGTCTTCTGTAATATGCTGTCAAAAACCACGCTCTAGTTGTTATACAGGATAAATGGAAGACAATCCAATCTTTCTACATCCAAGAAATATGACAAGAATAAAAGCTAGCAGAAATGACTGAATGTTTTACCGTAAGAAGTGACATATGTTTTAGCAGATATATATGCTTGTTCTGACATACAACACACACACACACAGATATGTATATATTTAAAATATAAAACAAAACAGTCTATTAAAAGAAATGTTGAAACTAATATTTTTTTAAAAAGAAAGATGAGAAAAATGGTAAAGAGTAACTTCTTTAAAATGATTAGCATTTCTGTGATACATTGGTTTTATATGCATTGGTAAATGCAACGCAGGAAGACAGGAGGCAGACTCCAGACAGAGACACCCAGGCCAGCTAATGCCAAAGATAACCAGATGATAAGAGGAAAGTACAAACCATAAGCAACAAAAGTCAATACACTTTGGCATCATCAGAACCCAGTTCTTCTACCACAGTAAGCCCTGGATATACCAACAGTCCTGAAAACCAGAATGCTAAAAACTAAAATCCTTTCTAATGATGATAATAGATCATTTAGGGAGGATGTAAATAACCCACTGAAAGAAGTATAGGAAAATACAGGTACACAGGTAGAAGCTCTTATAGAGGAAACAAATGAATCGCCCAACCTCCACCCTACCCCCCCCCAAAAAAAACAAACAGGAAAACACAATGAAACAGGTGAAGGAATTGAACAAAGCAGTCCATGACCTAAAAATGGAAATAGAAACAATAAAGAAAACACAAATAGAGCCAACCCTGCTAGTAGAAAACCTTGGAAAGATGTCAGGAACTACATAGAAGATACCTTAGAAGATATTGACACGATAGTCAAAGAAAATTGAAAATATACAAAACACTGAATCCAAAACATCCAGGAAATCCAGGATGCAATGAGAAGACCAAATCTAAGAATAATAGGGATAGAAGTGCGTGAAGATTCATGTTAAAATGACCCAAAAATGTCTTCATCAAAATCATAGAAGAAAACTTCCCCAATCTAAAGAAAGAGATGGCCAGAAATGTAAAAGAAGCCTGTAGAATGCCAAATATATTGGACCAGAAAAAAATATTCTCTTGTAACATAATAATCAAAACACTAAATGAACAGACAAAGAAAGAATATTAAAAGTTGGAAGGGTAAAAAGCCAAGTAATGTATAAAAACAGACCTATCAGAATTATACCAGACTTTTCAACAGAGAATCTAAGTGCCAAAAGAGCCTGGACAGAAGTCATGAAGACCCTAAGAGAACAGAAATGCGAGTCCAGGCTACTATACTCTGCAAAACTCACAATCATCATAGATAGAGAAAGCAAAATATCTGTTTACCAATCCAGCCCTAACAAGGATTCTAGAAGGAAAACTCTAACCAAGGAGTGTATCTATACCAAAGAAAAAACAAGATATTAATCATCACACACACACACACAGGAGAAAAATCACACATAATACAACAAACAAACATAACAGGAACTAACAATCAACTGTCTTTAATATCTCTCAATACCAATGGACTCAAATCCCACAATGAAAACACATAAACTAACAGATTGGATATGGAAGCAGGATCCAGCATTTTCCTGCATTCAAGAAACACTCCTCAATAACAAAGACAGACACTACCTCAGAGTAAAAGACTAGAAAAAATGTTTTTCAAGCAAATGGTCCCAAGAAATAAGCAGGTGTTGCAATTCTAATAATCAATAAAAAAGACTTTCAATGAAAAGTTATCATGCAAGATAAAGAAGGACGCTTCATATTCATCAAAGGAAAAATCTACCAAAAAGAACTCAATTCTAAACATCTATGTCCAAAATGCAAGGGCACCCACATTCATAAAAAGAAAGTTTACTAAAGCTCAAATCACACATTGAACCCCAAACAATAATAGTGGGAGACTTCAATACCCCACTCTCAACAATGGACAGGTCATTGAAACAGAAACTAAACAGACACACTGAAACTAATAGAGGTTATGAATCAAAAGGATTTAAAAGATATATACAGAATATTTCATGCTAAAACAAAAGAACATACCTTCTTTTCAGTACTCTTAGTATATTCTCCAAAACTGACCATATAATCAGTTACAAAACAAGACTCAGCAGATACAAGAAGACTGAAACGATCCCATGCATCCTATCAGATCACCATGTACTAAGGATAGACTTCAATAACAACAAAAGCAACAGAAAACCCAGATACACATGGAAACTGAACAACTTTCTACTCAATGATAACTTGGCCAGGGAAGAAATAAAGAAAGAAATTAAAGACTTCCTGGAATCCAGTGAAAATGATGACATAGTATACCCAACCTTATGGGACAAAACGAAAGCAGCGAGAAGAGGAAAATTCATCGTACTAAGTGCCCTCATAAAGAAATTGGAGAGATCATTCACCAGCAACTTAACAACACACCTGAAAGCCCTAGAACAAAAAGAAGCAAACAAAACCAGGAGGAGTAGATGGCAGGGAATAGTCAATTTCGGGGCCAAAGTCAACCAAATCTAAAAACAGAGAAAAATAAAAAGAATTAACAAAACGAAAAGCTGGTTCTTTGGAAAATCAACAAGATAGACAAACCCTCAGCCAAACAAACTAAAGGGACCAGAGGTAGTATCTAAATTAACAAAATCAGAAATGAGAAGGGAGACAGGAAGACATAATAACAGAAACAGAGGAAATTCAAAAAAAATCATCTGGTCTCATAAAAAAGCATATACTCAACAGAAATGGAAAATCTAGATGAAATGGATGATTTTTTTAGACAGATACCACATACCAAAGTTAAATCAAGAGGAGGTACATTATCTAAACAGGTCCATATCCCCTAAAGAAATAGACTTCATTAAAAACCTCCCAACCCAAAAAAGTTCAGGGACAGGTGGCTTTAGTGCAGAATTCTACCAGACCTTCAAAAGAGAATACCAACATTCCTCAAACTATTCTATAAAATAAAAATCAGAAGGAACACTACCTAATTCACTCTATGAAGCCACAATTACTCTGATACCTAAACTACACAAAGACACTACAAAAAAAAAAAAAAAAAAAGAGGGGGAAGGGCCCTCTTCATCATCAGAGCAATTTTGCTTATGAATATTGATGCAAAAATACTCAATAAAATTCTAGCAAACAGAATCCAAGAACACATGATCATTTACTATGATCAAGTAGGCTTCATCCCAGGGATGCAAGGTTTGTTCAATATATGAAAACCATTAACATAATCCACCATATAAACAAACTCAAAGGAAAAAAATCACATAAGCATCTCATTAGATGCTAAAAAAGCATTTGACAAAACACAACATCCCTTCATGTTAAAGTATTAGTGAGATCAGGAATTCAAGATCCATATCTAAACATAATGAAAGCAATATACAACAAACCAACCACCAATATTAATTAAATGAAGAGAAAATATAAGCAATCCCAATAATATCAGAAACAAGACAAGGATGCCCACACTCCCCATATCTATTTAATATAGTACTCAAAGTGCTAGCTAGAGCAATAACAAAAGAAAAGGAGATAAAGGGGATACAAATTGACAAAAAAGAAATCTAGGCATCACTACTTGTAGATAATATGATAGTATACATAAGTGACCCCCAAAATTCTTCTCCAGAACTTCTACAGCTGATGATAAACAACTTCAGCAAAGTGGCAAGATATAAAATTAACTCAAACATATCAGTAGCCTTCATTTATACAAATGATAAATGGGCATTAAAAAAAAGTAAGGAAACAACACCCTTCAACAATAGTCACAAATAATATAAAATATCTTGGGGTAACTCTAACCAAAAAAGTAAAAGATCTATATGACAAGAACTTCAAGTCTCTCAAGAAAGAAATCGAAGACCTCGTAAAATGAAGGGATCTCCCATACTCATGAATTGGTAGGATTAACATCATAAAAGTGGCCATCCTACCAAAAGCAATTTACAGATTCAATGCAATGCCCATCAAAATCCCAACACAATTCTTCAAAGACATGGAGAGAACAGGTTTTAACTTCATACAGGAGAAAAAAAAAAAAACCCTCAGGATAGTGAAAACTATCCTTAACAATAAAAAAAAAAAAAAAAAAAACCTTCTGGAGGAATCACCATCCCTGACCTCAAGCTATGCTACAGAGCAGTAGTGACAAAAACTGCATGGTATTGTTACTGAGACAGACAGGTTGATCAATGGAATAGAATTGAAGACCCAGAAATAAAACCACACACTTATGGACACTTGATCTTTGAACCCAAAAATATAATGGAAAAAAGAATGCATCTTCAATAAATGGTGCTGGTCTAACTGGCAGTCAGTACATAGAAAAATGAAAATAGATCCATATTAGTCACCTTTCACAAGGCACAAGTCCAAGTGGATCAAGGACTTCAACATAAAACTAGATACAGTGAATCTAATAGAAGAGAGAAGGGGAAAGAGCTCAAACTCATTGGCACACGAGGAAATTTCCTAAATAGAACTCCAATTGTTCAGGCTTTAAGATCAAGAGTTGATTAATGGGACCTAATAAAACTAAAAAGATTCTGTAAGACAAAGAACATAGTCAATAGGATGAATCAACAAACTATAGATTGGGAGAGAATCTTCTCTAACCCCACAGCTGAAAGAGGGCTTATAGCCTAAATATATAAAGAAATCAAGAAGCTAACCTCCAAACAACCAAGCAAACCAATAAAAAATGGAACTCCTTATATTCACATTTTATAAACAATATTTTACTTTTCATATTACAGTTTAAAATTCTGTGTCTAAGCATTCACAAGATAGCTTCAGAATTCACTATTTTAAATGTTAGAAAAATATCTAAAAATTATGTTTGATTCTCACAAATGCACAAACCTATATATACGTGTTGTATGTATTCAACTCTAACTATGCAATCTAAGAAGAATTAATCATGTCATATTATTTTTTAAAAACTATACCTTAGTTGCCTATAGTTCTTTGATGAAGAAATAGTCTTCTCCAGGTAAGAGCCCAACTGGTTAGTATCAAGTGATTAGTACTTCAGTACTAAAATCATATACATGCAACAATACACTATGCAGACTGAGCAGGATTATATAATCTGTCTATTTATCTGTCTATTTGTATAATCTGCCTATCTATCTATGTGTCTATTTACCTGTCTCTCTATCTATGTATCTATCTGTCTATCTATGTATCTATCTATCTATATATCTATCTATGAGAAGAAGAGATCAGAGGCCATTAATTTGAGTGAAAGCAAGGATCAGGAGGAGCATGGAAGGGATTAGGTATAGGGAAGAGAAATAAGAAAAATCTTATAATCATAGTTTATCTTCAAAACTTAAAAACAGAACCAAAAATCTTATCTCTACAAATTTTATAAAATAGAACAATTCCTTAAAATGATTAATCTATTAAAAACTCATATTATGAAAAAGTTGATAATATAAATAGACCTACACAATGCACTGGGGGTTATATTTTATAAAACTCACATGTTCAAAATCTAATCATAATATTGTACTAAGAACCTATGTAATTGAACACTCATTTAAAAAAATGTTTTGTTTTGTTGTTTTTTTTTTTTTTTAGTTTTTAAAACTTGATATTTTCTTTATTTACATTTCAAATGTTATCTTTTTTCCTAGTTTTCTCTACAAAAACACCCTCACCAACACTGGGGCATAGAGCCTTCACAAGACCTAGGGCCTCTCCTCCCATTGATGACAAACTAGGCTGCCCTCTGCTACATATTCAGCTAGAGCCATGAGTCCAACCATGTCTCTTTGGTTGGTGGTTTAGTCCTTGGAAGCTCTGGGGGTACTGGTTAGTTCATGCTATTGTTCCTCCTATGGGGCTGCAAACCCCTTCAACTCCTTGGGTACTTTCTCTAGCTCCTTCATTGAGTACCCTGTGCTCAGTCCCATGGAAGGCTGTGAGCATCCAATTCTGTATTTTTCAGGTTCTGGAAGAGCCTCTCCCGAGACAGCTATATCAGGCCCCTGTCAACAAGCACTTGTTGGCATCCACAAAAGTGTCTGGGTTTGGTTATTGTATATGGGATAGAGCCCTAGGTGGGGCAGGCACTGGATGGTCATTCCTTCAGTCTCTGCTCCACACTTTGTCTCAGAAACTCCTTCCATGGGTATTTTGTTCCCCCTTCTAAGAAGGAAGTATCCACACTTTGGTCTTCCTTCTTCTTGAGTTATGCGTGGGTTGTGAGTTGTATCTTGGGTATTCCAAGCATCTGGGCTAATATCCACTTATCAGTGAGTGCATACCTTGTGTGTTCTTTTATGATTGGGTTACCTCATTCAAGATGATATTTTCTAGTTCCATCCATTTGCCAAAGAATTTCATAAATTCATTGTTTTTAATAGCTGAGTAGTACCATTGTGTAAATGTACCACTTTTTCTGTATAAAGGTCTAGCGATTACGCTGCTTGTTGTTTATGTCCACATAAAGACCTGCGCATGCATGTTTAGAGCATCTTATTTACATTTTTGGGAACCTGAAAGCAATGGGAGTGTTCTCTGATAGATGATTGTATAAACAAATAGCACATTATGCAATGCAGTAGTTTATATTGAAGTAATAAAAAAGCAACACAGGAACTCCAAGTGCATATTTCAAATGAAAATACCCAATACAGAAAGGCTAAATTTTCTGTGCTCACAACTAGTTCTCATTCTAGAAAGCAAGGAGAAAACAACAGAGACAGCATCAAATTCAGTGGTCCCAGAGTCTATCATAAAAAAGGGGAGTGGATGAGGACACCTGATGTTTTTATGGCAGGGAAACTGTGTAGTATGTTGCTATGTTGGTACACGTGCACTTACACATTTGCTATACTCCTCAGACTGTGTAATATTAAGAATAGACCTGAACTATAAATTAATATTTAGTAATAAAATATGAATATTAGCTCATCAGTGTCTCCAGAATACAGGCTGACATAAAATACAAGCAGATCTGGAAATCAGAGTGTGGGGGAGCGAAGCTACAAATGGAGCTCTACATACTTTCTGCTCAGCTTTTCCACGAATTAACAATTAAATTTTTCTTCGACTAAAAATAATGCCTATTACTTATTCAAATGATACAGAACAATGCACAAGGATGTTTGAAGAGGAATAATCAGTAAGCTGGAAATAAATGTTTTAAATTGCTTTTGTTTCTAAGGCCAGTTCCTCAATGACCTTTAAATATTATTGTTCTTTAAAACACAATGACACTAAAATATTGCACTGTGCCTTTCCTTTGTATTTCCTATTCTATTTTCCTTTCTCATCAAAGAAAAAAAAATCCCTACTAAAAAGTATTTGGCAAGTTCCCTGGAAATAAAAACAAAGTGGCCTGCTATTTGCCACCTCATAATAAACATGTTTGTTTTCACAGGAAATCTAATTTTTTTTGGCATTTATGAACATGTACCAAATTTCTGTTTTATCCCAGAGAAGGAAACTGAGGGTTGGAGGTCACACTGTTGTTCAGGGAGCATATGGACCAATTGGCAGCCAAATAGCACCATTTCAGAGAAACAGTGCTGAAGAAAGGAGGAATTTGTGACAATGGTAGAAAAAAAAATGTGGTAAACTATTGTAGTCCCCCGTTTCTTTCCCACTACTTCCTCCTGTTTTGCCTCCTCTTCCTTTAGCTTGTTGTTGTTGTGTTCATTTACAAATATTTATAAAATACATAGCTATAAGAAATATACAGCAAAAAAGTTACTTTAGGTTTTTTTGTTGTTGTTTTGTTTTGTCTTTGTAAGGATTCTATCTAAACTCATACTTCTCTTTAATCAAGTAAAACCTGAATAGTCATACACAGGGTTGTAATGTTTAGCAGAATCCCAAGTGAAATAAAGAAAAAGGAGACAGAAATAGAAGAAAACCTTATCTTCAAAGCCACAAGAGATGTCTTGTGCTTAAATAAAGGTGGGAAAAAAAACAGCAACAATCTTGAGCTACTGTTCCCATTGAATTGAAAAAGCTGTTAGTAGAACCTCTGACAGTCATGTCCCCAGTGTCCACCAAATGTCAGCATCACCTGATACTCACAGCCCCCACGACTCCATTTTTCTAATTGAACAACACAGGCTGCAGTACAAAGACGCAAGCCAATTTGACTTGAGATCCTACAGTGAACCAGCACTGGAAACTCCTGGGAATTCAGTAAACTTGCAACACAATACAGCCTCAGTTAAGAAGGTAAAGGATACAGACCCTAGGAAGGGTCCGGTTCCCAGGAATGCCTGCTTGTCTGCAGTATCAACCACTCAAGCACATTGGAGACTTTACTCGGTGAGTCACGTATTCTAACCGAGCCTGCGCAGATTTTTGTATAACCCTGACTTCATCGTGACTTGGATTAAAATTGTTCAGCTCTCAGTTCCCACTGCTGCCTAACTCCC
Organism: Mus musculus; assembly: GCF_000001635.26. Taxonomy (NCBI): domain Eukaryota; kingdom Metazoa; phylum Chordata; class Mammalia; order Rodentia; family Muridae; genus Mus; species Mus musculus. The sequence goes on along the minus strand of NC_000074.6, from coordinate 54,809,429 downwards.
ATGAATCTTGTCACTCGAGGCCACGGTGGAGACATGTTTCCTTATTGTTTTCTGTACAAAGCGAAACAAGTCCAAACTGTGTCCTTTAATGAAGACTGTAGTGCCTGTAGCCTCTACTCCTCATAACCAGATTTCTGAGCCATGTTTATTTTTAAAAACTCAAATAGAACAGGTATGTACACACCTCAACTAGAACACATTTGTCTTTTTAAAAAGCTTCTTTCTTCTCATTCTTGTACAGATGAGAACCAAATCCATTGCTGAGAAATCATGACCTGTACTCCTGTTTCTTTATCTATCCTCTCTCTCTCCTTTACATTTTTTTTTTTCAACTTGAGTCTATGCCTCTCCCAGGAGACAGAGAAGCTAAAGCCAAAAACATCAAAGTAGTTGACTGAGCCTCCCAGAGAATCAAAGAACCCTAGAGCAGAGAAAAGAAGAGGAGAGGAGAGGAGAGGAGAGGAGAGGAGAGGAGAGGAGAGGAGAGGAGAGGAGAGGAGAGGAGAGGAGAGAAGAGGGGAGAGAGGAGGGGAGAGGGGGAGGAGGAGGGAGGAGAGGAGAGAAGAGAAGAGAAGAGAAGAGGAGAGGAGAGGAGAGGAGAGGAGAGGAGAGGAGAGGAGAGGAGAGGAGAGGAGAGGAGAGGAGAGGAGAGGAGAGGAGAGGAGAGGAGAGGAGAGGAGAGGAGAGGAGAGGAGAGGAGAGGAGAGGAGAAAACATGCCTCTTCATTTTTCCAGTAGCTTCTATCTCATCTTGAAGTCTCTGAAACAAAATATTTAGTGTGCTTTTCTAGAAAAATAAATGTCAGAAGGGGAAAGGTGATAGTGAACTCTGCGAATGAGATGGATGTAATCAGCCCAGTTTGTAGTCTTTGTTTTTTTATAAACAGAAACCAGTAGGAACAAGAAGGAATTTTGTGAATGTAAGCTATGGGCTCTCTTGCCTTTGGGAGGGTGGAAACAGCTATTTCCTTGGCACAACACAGCTGCCACTCTGCCTCTGCTGGGGCATGCGGCTAAGTACATTGTTCTCTTCTGTCTACTTAATGAGTATTTTCCAGTCAGAAGACAGTCATGTGCTGCACATTTGACCCAACTTCTCCCAAGGTGGTGCCACGGTGCAGCCTCCACTTCTCTTCACACTACGACGTTTTACACAAATTTTATCATTTATCAGTTCATACAGAGAACACGCCTTTAGCCCTGGCAGTTACAAAAACGGCAGAATGCTTTGAGATTTGTATCAGATTTAGCTACTAAGAAGGACTAGAATCTTTGTTTTATTTTTTCTTTTGTTGCAAAACTATTTAGAATGATAATCTAGGGTATAGCATAAAATTATACTCTAGGATATCTTCATGAAAATAATTACTTGTGTTTTTCTGCTCATAAGTTATGCTATCTGCTAAAAAAATAAATGTAGTATTGACCATTTACATTTATGCTGGTAGTTATTTCAAATGAGCCTCATAAAACAACAAAAACAACATTATAAATAAAGAGTTTTAAAATGAATATTGAAAGTTTTTTTTTTTACCTTAGCAATGAGCATTTTAAATTTTCTTTAGAATTTTTTTAATTAAAAAGTATGGATTAGCACATATTTTTAAATGACATAAATGGAAATTTTAAATGTCTCCTTATGACTTTCAGTAACTTAAGATATGAGAATTGGAGTGTCTTTATATTTTTAAAGAACTATAGGCATTGATTTTTATATGCTGAGTGTACTCCCTGTAGCTCACGCATTTTGAACACGTAACAGTAAAAATATAAAATATTTAAGGATGACAATTTTCTCTAGTATCCATTTTTTAATCTAAATGATGATAATATATATGTGTATGTGTGTGTGTGCGCGCGCACGCGCGCATGCACGCGCGCACACACACACACACACACACACACACACACACACATTAGCTTCACACATAATTCAGGGACCTATTGAGACCTGAATTGCACATTCAAATCCAAACCGAAATTTTCCTTTTCTCCTAATGTGTTCTGACAACATTTGGGAAGAAGTACAATGGAAAAAAAAAAAAAAAAGCCTTTGAATGAGAACATTCAGTTCCAAAGTGAGTTTTTAGTTGGAGCTAGGGGACTGAATCCATCATACTGTGTATCAACACTCCTCTGGAAACACATTACAAGTTTCTATGCTCAGGTATCTTAATCACACAACACAGGGCTAGTGAACAGCTCTGATCACAGGTCCTGAGGGACCTCAGAAACAATACTTCAGACAAGCCAGATGTGGTGATACACATCTATAATTCCAGGACATAGGAGGTTGAACCAGGAAGATTACAGAATCCAAAGGGCATTGAACAGTGTTATGTATGCCATGACTAGTCAATGAGTGTTAGTGGACACAAACAGAAGATGACATGACTATCATCTATGACTGTTAATATCTTAACAGTATGCTAGTAGAAACAAAGCCTATGAATAATGTTGAATACTTATTTCACAAACCTGAAAAACAAATAGGAAGTAAAGGAACTACATGAGGCAGAATTATGATGACTTAATTGTATGTGTAACTTTGGCCTCCATCGGAAGGCAACGAGCAGAGAGACTTAATGCATTACAAGTCCATGCTCGGTCTTCATGTCTAAATCAATCCACTTAGACGATGTTTATACAAAAAGGAAAAGTCTAATCTTAACATATATAATATGAATCAATAGATCATTTATGTTTTATCCAATTCCCAAATGAACTTCCCAGTGCTTCAGACCATGATTTTGTGCCTTCTATCATTGTGGTTTTCTGCAGGTTTGTCTTACTAAAGACATGGCTCCTTTGACATGGTCAAATTACAGATTTGCAGAAAGCTTACAAATGATCAGAGGCAAAATGAGGTAATTAAAAGGGTCAACTAAATAATTAAAATCAATTTGACTCAATCATACATGCTAATGAAATCTACGGGCGGGATGAATAAATGAAATTTTCAGTGAATCCCAAACCACACTGCAAATGGTAATTGCAGTTTAAAAAAAAAAATGACTCATTACTCTTCAGACCATCTGTTCTGAAGACACATTAAAGAAGTTTGATTCAGTTCACGCACTGGGTGGAGATGCTCATTAGCAGGGATCTCACTAAGGAGAACATGAAACATCCCATATCTCCCAGCCTGATCACCTGAACAGCTATTACCTCTGTTCATACCTTCACCGACTTTACGTTTCCAAACTTAATAAATCGTAGTGAGAGCCTTCACACTATTTCCCTGGCTTTATTACTTCATAATTGTCACTTATTATTAGAAGCTTAGTAGTAATCATGTGAAGCAGATACTTTGTTGCTTTGTTTCCTTCGTGATCACCCACACTGTTCCTAAAACGGCATTTATGGAGAGCATAGCTTTATCTGCTCTCAGAGTTTAAAACTGTTCGATGTAATCACAAGGCCATGGAAACTCCTTAGAGCCCCAGATGCCTCCTCCAACACACGGACACTCTTCTTCACTCACCACTTTCACCAACTTCATTTTTTGTAAAGTCCAGAATCTTCCCACTCCTTTACACTCAGTCTTCACACTTGTCTTTCCTCTCTCATCCAGCAATTTCAGCCTGTATCATCTTCTCCTTATATGAGAGATTCCACTTGTGTATAAATCTTTCCAAATCTGAGTCCCATCTCATAAATTGGCCAAAGAAACAGTTCCCAGAAACTCTTGTCTCCCAAGCAACTAACGCCAGGACTCTCCTTCCAAATCATGTATCTTCATCCAAACTTGGTTAATAAGGTTACTAATATATTGGTCTTGTCCATTCCAGTCTTTAGTTTGCAACTGTTTTGTATCTCTGTCTATTATCCTGTGAATATTCTTAATTTTGATTAGCAGGATGAGCTTCTTTCTGGTGGTGGTGGTGGTGGTGGTGGTGGTGTGTGTGCCACCTTTGTGGAGTTACCTTCACATCAGAAGAAGGTGTGAATTCCCTGGAGTTACTGTCATCCAATGTGTGGGTGCTGGGAATCAAACTTAGATACTTTGGAAGAGCAGCAAGCACTATTACCTGATCCATCTCTTCAGTCAAAATATATATGCCTTGAATATCATCTTTGCAGCACCTAGTCTAGTTTGGTGCACAGGAGGTAAATGACAGGTATTTAGTCAGCAGTTGTTTGGGGGGATATATACATGGGAAGATAGTAACGAAAGAGCACAAACTTCTTAGTATTTTAAGATTCCCTGAGTTTGAGTTCCCAATAGCACTCAGCTAATCTATCAGAAATAGTCAAGCACTCAAATATAACAGGAATTATATTCAAATATTACTTGATCTTTATCTTTTTTCTGTGTAGAGAACTGAACCAAAACTTTGTATATGATTTGTAAGAGCTATATTCACAATGGAAGGATTTCAAATTACATTCCCCTAATTTAGGATTTGACCACTTGATGCATCATTGGTATAAATTTACTCTTTTAAACTCCAGCTAGTAAAGCAGGTAGGCTAATTATAGAGCACCTATCCCTCTGCTCCTCCAAATCTAATTCCACAACCATCTTACTTCCAGCTCTTATTTATTCAACCTACCTGCAGCAGCCTCTCTTCCTTCTGCCCCATCTACACTGTATCACACAGGTCTTCCCCTCCAAATGCCCTCAGCCCACTCATTCCTTTATCCCAGCCCTCAACTCCATCAGGCAATCCCTGGAAACCCACAGGCCACACTGGCCAGGCAAACGTGTAGACTAACTACAGATACTCACCCCACACTCCTCTTCTCCAATTCCAATCACTTATTCTCATCCCCATTTTTGTACTGAATGTTGGCTGTGATCTCCCCTACTCTCCACCCTCATATCTAGCAGATCATGCATATATTCTTCTCCAATCTTCTTTCCCACTCATCCTCTTATCCTATCCCACAACTCTAATAGTCATTCTCTGGGAACCCACTACCCAAGCCTGCCAGAAAAGCAAGTAGGCCAGCTGAGCAAGGAGGTAACCTTCAGGTTTTCAGTTCCCATATCAAATCACCCAGTTCTATCCTCAGCTCCATAGCAGACTGCATGTTATAGCCTCTCCTCAGGCTCTTGCTCCCATGCCTATGGGACTGAGAGGATACTGGTGGAACATCCCACTTTCCTTTCTTCTGCAGACCATCTCAGCTACGTTCCTCTAGTACAACTCAAAACCTGTCAACCCCCAATATCTAGAAACATGTTTTATGCAGAACCCCCAGTGGCCACAAATATCATGATCCCAAGGAATTACTTACCAGGCAACACACAGCCATCACACTCTCTTAAGAAGCAGAGAGGAACAAAACATCTACCCAACAAAAACAAGAACAGATATCAAAACCTAGAGTTATAATCTTCCCAAGCCCAGATATAGGATGCCAGCATAAACATATAATCAATAACAGCAAGAACAACTATATCCCAGCAACTCTACAACAGTAAGACAAATACCTTAAAATAGTCTTTATGGTGCCGGGCGATGGTGGTGCACGCCTTTAATCCCAGCACTTGGGAGGCAGAGGCAGGCAGATTTCTGAGTTCGAGGCCAGCCTGGTCTACATAGTGAGTTTCAGGACAGCCAGGGCTACACAGAAAAACCCTGTCTTAAAAAAAAGTCTTAATGAATATGATAGGGGTCATCAAACAGAAAATTAATAAATTCTTCTTAAACATCTATGAAAATGAGGCCACCTCATTTGTGTGATGGAGAGATGAGGAAAATAGAAAAAAAATAAAGGAGTGTGTATGCTCTGGAGAGGCAGAATTGGAAACACAATGGTGTTGAGGTCCAGGTTGATGTCAGTGCCCTGTATTGCCTCTTGAGACCATGGTGATGACTATGATCCAGGCTGCCTTGTAAGCATTGTCTGGGTCCATGGACCTACTGAAACAGAAGACTGTGTTCATGACCCATGCTGTCACCAGGAACCATGTGGGAGCCCATGATCCATACCCCTGCTGCCTGTGAAAAACAAGGAAGCTATTTTTGCAATGATATTGATGATTTCAGACACATAGCTGAGAAGGAGGGACATGGAAGGCTTCTGCGAAAACTCTTACCCTTACCCCAACTCCCATCAATAAAAAGAAGCAGCCTAAACAGTGTGATAAGGATGCTGAAATTAACTTTCCACAATTGATGGCTTCTAGCTGGCATGTAGGAGAGGGACTCCATGCACCAGTGAGTATATAGATAAAATGAATTGGACTCTTTTCTTTCTCTTTTCTTTCTTTTTTCTTTTTCTGGAGCAGGGGTACAAGGTTGGGGATAGAAAAGAAAGGAGTGTGGATTGAGTGTGATTGTGGAGCAAAATGTGAAGTTCCCAAAGAGTCAATAAAAATATTATGTTAAAAAAAAGAAATAGAATTGATCATATTATATATACACTTATTTTTTTTTAAGAAAAGCTGAAGCAAATCTGGAAATGAAAAATTCAGGAACATGAATCTCAGAGGCTAAGTCTCACTAACAGAATACAAGACATGGAAGATAGAATCTCAGACAATGAAGACACAATAGAAGAAGTGGATACCTCAGTAAAGAAAACATTAATTGCAAGAAACTCCAGGGAGTCACAAGATATCCAGAAAATCTGGGATACCAGAAAAACAAAAACAAAAACAAAAACAAAAACAAACAAACAAATCTAAGAGTAAGATACATAGAGGAAAAAGAAACTCATGTCAAAGCCAAAGAAATATTTTTTCTTTCAACAAAATCATAAAAGAAAATTTCCTTAACCTGGAGAAGGGGATGCCTATTCAAGTACAGGAAGCATACACAATTCCAAATAGATCAGGTATGAAAATAAGTTCTTCTTGGGAAATAATGATCACAGTACTAAATGTACAGAACAAAGAATATTAAAGGTGGCAAGGGAAAAAGATTAAATAATATATCAAGGCAGACCTATTCGAATAACAGCTGACTTCTCAATAGAGGCACTAAATGCCAGAAGGGACTGGAAAAATGTTCTATCGACTCTATGAGACCACAAACACCAATCCAGACTTCTGTACCCATCAAGATTCTCAATCAGATTAAATGGAGAAAATAAGACAGTCTATGATAAAAACCAAATTTAAGTCATATCTATCCAGCCCCACAGAAGACACTAGGAGGAAAACTCCAACCTAAAGACGTTAACCATACCCAAGAAAACATAAGAAATAAACAATTACATATCATCAAATAAAAAAAGAGGAAACACATACACACACACACAGACACACACACACAGAGACACATATACACACACAGACACACACACACACACACACACACACAGACACACACTACCACAACCACAACAACAACAGAATCAGAGGAATCAATAATCACCACTTATTGTTATCACTCAAAATCAATTCCCCCAATGAAAAGATATAACTAATAGAATGGTTGTGAAAATATGAAGCATTTGTTTTGCATCCTATAAAAATATTTTATTATCAAGGATAGAGATAGCACCAGGGTAAAAGGATGGAAAAGGTTATTCTAAGAAAAAGGAGCTAAGGAGCATGTTGGTGTAGCTATTTAATATCAGATAAAATATTAAACTTCAGGCCCAAACTGATCAAAACAGAATGGGAAGAATACTTGCCAAAGGAAAAATCTATTGAATGGACATTACAAGTCCTAACATCTATTCATCAAACAAAGGCACCCAAGTTCATAAAAGAAACACTATTACAGCTTAAAGCACATATTAACTCTCACACACTGATAATGGGAACTGTCCAGACCCCTTTCTCATTAATTGATACATTATCCAAATAAAAACTTAACAAAGAAATGGCAAACTGACATTATAAACCAAACAGGCATTACAGATATTTGTAGAACATTTCATCCAAAGGCAAAAGAATATACCTTCTTCTCAACACCTTATGGAATCTTTTGTGCAAAATTGGCTATTGCTAGAGGTATCACAATCCCTGTTTTCAACTGGTACTATAGAACTTTAGTAATAGAAACAGCATGGTATTCACACACACACACACACACACACACACACACGAGAGGGAGAGAGAGAGAGATTGAATGAATCCAATTGAAGATCCATGAATAACTACACACACACCCCTATGGACATTGATTTGCAATTTTAAAAAAAGTATCATCATCATCAACAAGTGATGATGCTGGTTAAACTATTAACCATAGTTACATGTAGACTACACATGGATCCATATTTATCACTCTGCAAAAACTCAATTCTATATAGAGTGAAAAACCTCAACATAAAACCAGAAAACAGTGAACTAGCTAGAAGAAAAATTAGGAAATAGCCTTGAACTACTTGGCACAGGAAAAGACTGACTAAATAGAACATTGTTATCATGGGTACTAAATCAACAATTAATAAAAAGAATCTTATGAAACTGAAAAGCTTCCGTAAAAAAAATAAATAAAAAAAAAAAAATAAGGCAAAAGACAATGTCATTTGGACAAAGAAGCATTCTACAGAATGGGGAAAGATTCACCAACTACATATCTAATAAAGAGATAATATACAAAATATATTTTTAAAATTTAAAAATAGGTTACATAAAACCCACAGGAAACCAATTAAGAGTGGGCAACAGGAGCATGAGAGATGGATCAGTAGTTAATAACACTAGCTGCTCTTCCAAAGGACCTGGGTTCAATTCCCAGCACCCTCATAGAAGCTCACAAGTGACTGTAAGTCCAGTACCAAGATTCTGACCCATTTACATAGACACACAAGCATGCAAGAAAACCAATGCATATAAAATAATAAAAAAAAAACTTTTTAAAATGGGGTACAGATTGAAACAGAATTATCAATAGAGGAAACTCAAATGACTAAGAAACACTTAAAGAAATGTTTATCATACTAGTTATGGGGGAAATGCAAATCAAAACTTCTTTGATATTTTATGTTATACCCATCAGAATTGCTAACAATGATAAAATAAGGGACAGCTCATGCTAGTGAGCATGTGGATTGCTGGAGGCCATGCAAACTTGATCAACTACTATGGGAATCCGTGTGATGGGTCATCAGAAAGTTGGAAATTGATCTGCTCAAGATCCAGCTATATGACTCGGGCATATATCCAGATGATGCTTCATACAACTACAGAGGCATTTGTTTGACCATGTTCATTACTACCCTATTTACATAGCCAGAAATTGGAAACTATGTGTCCGTTGACAGATGAATGGGTAAAGAAAATGTGGTACACAATGGTTAAAAAAATGATATCATGAAAATCACAGGTAAATGTTTGGAACTGGAAAACCTCATCCTCATTGAGGTATAATCCAGGATCAGAACGACAATGATGATATACATTTGCTTATATGTGGATATTTGATGTTAAGTAAATAATAACGGAGCTTCAATCTATAAAAACATAAATACATGTTAGGTATAAACTAAGGAACTGAACAGGGACAGAAGCAGATAGATCTCCTTAGGAAAGGGAAATAGAATCGATAGCTATGGATGAATAGAGAGGGAGGTTGGAATGGAAGGATCACATGAGGAGGAAAAAGGAAGGGGATATAAGAATGGAATATATAAACAGACATCTAAAATCAAAAGCCATTTGAGGGGTGGTATGAAAATCTACTATAGTAGAATCTTCCTAAAATATATACGTTTATGAAGAGGACCTAAATGAAATTTTCAAATAACGGGGAGACAGAGCCCCAGCTGGGCATTACTTGTTACCAAATGAAACTTCCAGTTCTAGAGATGGGTTATATCTAATTGAGTTATAGACCAAAGTGACCCATTGGAAACCCCAAATAAACCAGACTATTACCAAGACTATAGAGATTGCTCTGACCCCACAATAAATGCCTGGTTCAATGGGTTAGGCCTATAATTACAGTGCTAGGAAGATAGCAACAGGAAGATTTCCACAGTTTGCTGGTCTGCCCTGTCCAGCTGATCCCCAAATCCACTGAAACAACCTATTTCCTAACAAATGATGCAGGTAATCAAGCAAGACACTGGATGTTGACCTCATTCCTCTGTGAACATACATGTGCTTATCCCTCCCAAATGATCTAACACATACATGCACCACCAGCAACCTCAAACATACCGTGTCTTATTCATACATTCTCAATCTTTCTTGGATATTGGTTTCTAGTACTGAACTCATAAAAATACTAATGTAATGGCATTTATTTGAAGCAACTGGAGCTGGGTCTCTATGAGAGAGGCAAGCATCTGTTTTCAAGTAGTCATCAAATTATACTGCTGAATATTTAATCAAAACATTGCATACGAGGTTATTTAAACTCCTTCTCTGTATACTGTGGGATAAGCAGAATGTGCGTGTCACCAGAGTCAATTATTCTGTTCTGAAGTTTAGCAGTGTAATTCACAACCATGATCAAAAGCAAATATCAAACCCATTAAACCCTTACTTCTTCAGGCGCTGAGTTATTAATGTCACTAATAAAATTGGAACTACAAAAGAAGTTCAGAGGGAAATAAATGGAGAAGAAAATGAATTTTACCTTATATATTCTGCTGAAAGTAGAAGTGATTAATTGTTCAGTCATCAACATATTACAAATAGCTTTATCTTCATTGCTAATTCAAAATCAAGCACAAATAATAAAAACTAGGAATCTTAGTAGTATTGATGACATTAACATCAAGAGCAATATTAGTTGCATTGGTGGTAGTATTATAAATGCCATCTGTTTCTTGCCTTCAGAATTACAGAGCTGCTTTTGGTAGGTACATATTGTGACTATGTGGTTTATTGCTTTAGCTATAATTAGCTGTATTGTTTCAACAAATAATAAAAATTGCTCCAATCAGTTTTGAATATCTACCAAGGCTTGGGTGAGGTGACTTAGGTGGTTTAGATGGCTATAAACATAATTTCAGTTGTACCTGAACCCCAGAAACAACCATCTCTTTTGCTGTCTGAAACAGGTTTTATTATTATCTTTCCTATATGTAAGATTGATTTCCCCTAATTGTATTGTAGTAGACATACAAATGGTCTCCCCAATCAAATTGAAGTTCTTAAAATGATCATTAAATTTGTTGGGTGGGATATAATAATAACTGCACCAAAAGGTAAAATGCAGAAATATGATAGCATTCTCAAATTTCAATAAAATGACACATAAAATATTTGAGCCAGCAATAACTACATTGAAATGACGACTGGAAAAAAAAGTCATGTATATCAAGTCTCAAGTGTTAGGGTTCATTGGCTCCCTTTCAATGGCTTCCTTGAGAACAACTCATTCACAGTACGAGAACACCAGTACACCAGCCAAAGGATTTTTTTTTTGCCCGTTACATTTACCACCTAAAAGGTAATCAGTTTTTTTTTTTATCATTTCAAAAGCAATCCATTCTTAGTACAAAATGAATCTAAAAACATCATGTGCTTCTTATTTGTTGAATTACAGATGATTCCAATTGAAGGTAGTTTATAAAACTTCTCTATTCTATTGCACCTAATAGTTAACAAAGTTCATACAATGAATGGAACCGAAATAAAATAGAATGAGGAGAGATTAAAGACATAGAAGTGTACACAGAAATTTTTCTAAAAATAAATTTCAATCTATTAAAAACCTAGAGAAGCAGTCTTTAGTATAAGTCTTTTATTGTTATAAAGTTGCCTTTTCTAGAATGTCAAATAGGTGGGGTGATATCAGTGACTATCTGGCTATTTCAATTAAACATACATCTGAAATATATCCGTTGGATTGTTTCTCATTCTAAATTTCTGTGACTAAAACTATTGTAAACATTTATTTAAGATTTTGAGTGAGGGCACCATCCACTTTACACATAATGCACACAGGCCCTGAAGCTGGAACTAACTTGAACATCACTTCCTTGAGAAAACCTCATTTATAGTACCAGAAGGCACCATGCAAGCTTACAAAGGAGGGATGCAACCAATCCTCCTACCCAGCTGTGATGTCTATAAACTACAACAGTGACAGGCACAATAACTCTAGTGTTGCAATAGTGGCATGCATACCTTGGCAGTAACCAGCAACTCCTCACCTGTACTTATTATCCACTGATTAACAAGAGAGAAGCCACCTGGTACTGGAAGTCTAGCCAGCTACCTAGAACTGGTGAAGTCATGGCACAGTACCACATACCTTTTAGTCCAGATGTTTACAGGGAAATGAGAGCTAGGCACAGGAGAATCCTAAGAGTATTGAGGCTAGCTAACCTAATGTATGCATTAATCAATAGCAATAAAACATATGTTTCAAACAAAGGGAAAGGCTGAGCTGATGCTCAGGACAATGCCCCAACCCTCATTCACATATGCTGATATGTGCCTGCACTCGTACACATTCATACGATTATGCATATATACATACATAAAAACACAAACATTCAGAAAAATGTGTAATCAAAATGAAACGCACTTGCTGAAGAAGGTTAAATTGTCCATTGGCTAAGAAAATAATGAATTAGACAACATAAAATACTGTCTAATCCCTTGATATATAAAGGCAATATAGTCTTGTCTCTCCACTACTCTTTAAAAGAATATCTAAACTTACGATTTTTATGGCATAAAAAAGAGTCTTTATCTAGGCAGGAACTACAATTACTTGTCATTTTAGCAAGATAGAAAATCTAGTTTAATCCAGCTTTATTGTAAATTTAAATAAAAATAAAAGGTATTAGTAAATCTTGGTTTCTTTAGAAAGTAATTTTAGCTGTATTC